>NC_053494.1:156294455-156642788 GCF_905171775.1 Rana temporaria | reverse complement strand
GTCAACTGATCATGTGGTTTCCCTCCGGACCTGTTTTTAAGAATCTGCATGCACCTTTTTTTTCCCGTAAACGTAGGCACGGCAATCATTTGAATGGGCTGCTGTGCCCACGTAAACGTGGGCCACAAAGCCGCTAAGATGTGCACCTAGCGTAAAGAGCAAAGAACTCAACCTGCTGGCTTGAAAGTGGTAAATGCTAACCAGCCTCCTTACTTGCATGAATGGTCATTTATAGGTAAAGTTGATCCAGGGAATATCCGATTGCCTCTCGGGGGATCAGGAAGGAATTTCTTCCCTGATGGAGCAAATTGCATCATGCTCTGCTGGGGTTTGTTGTCTTCCTCTGGATCAACTGTGGGTATAGTATTGTGTATATCGGATTGTATGATTTATTTTTATTGTTTTCCCTTTTATTGGGTGAACTAGATGGTTTTTTTTCAACCTGACTAGGTATTTGTAACTGTGGGCCAGATTCTCGTACCTGCGGCGCAGCGTAACGTAACCCCATTTACGTTACACCGCCGCAAGTTTTCAGTCTAAGTGCCCGATCCACAAAGCACTTACCTGTAAACTTGCGGCGGTGTATCGTAAACAAGCAAGGCGGCCCAATTCAAATGGGGCGGGTACCATTTAAATTAGGCGCGCTCCCGCGCCGGACGTACTGCGCATGCTCCGTTCGCAAATTTCCCGACGTGCTTTGCGCGAAATTACGACGCGCCGACGCGTTGAGAATCGAGACGTGCGTAACGTACTTACGCCGGGAAAAAAAAAAAATTCAAAAGCGACGTGGGAAAGACGGGCATACTTTAACATGGTGGAGTAATTTTACACCATGTTAAAGTACCCCTATCTTTGCGACGGGAATCTAAAACTTGCGACGACGTAACGACGGGAAAAACCTTCGTGGATCGCCGTAACTGCTAATTTGCATACCCGACGCTGGTTTACGACGCAAACTCCCCCAAGCGGTGGCCGAAGTATTGCATCCTAGGATCCGACGGTGTAATTCAGTTACAACTGTCGGATCTTAGGGCAAGCTATGCGTAACTGATTCTATGAATCAGTCGCATAGTTAGAACGGCCCTAGAACAGAGATACGACGGCGTATCAGGAGATACGCCGTCGTATCTCTTTCGTGAATCTGGCCCTGTGTGCCTCCTTTATACCAAAAATAGTATTAAATGTGAAGCAAAATTACCTAAATGTCAAAAATATGTTTCATCACTACTAAAGGTAAACATACATAAAGAAAACTTTTTACTTTAGGATATCTAGCAATTTAATTTGAAAAAGGAACCTACTCATCACTCACTATTCACAAACAGAATGTGCCATACATAAAAGTTCCATTTATAGCTAGAAGAGTTCATTTCATCGACACTGCTGCTGAATTTAAATTGTTATATTTATCTGATGACATCACAAGTTGAATGAGTAAGCAGTATGGAAGAGTTTAAGACAAGCCCTGAGCATTCATTCTTGGAAGTAATAAACCATATGGCAAGCGAGCAGCTTACTTTCAAAGGACTTTATGTAATCGGTTTGCAAAAAAAGGCATTATGCAGAGATCTAGTAGCCTGCACTGTCATAGCGGTTTGTTCCGCGTATATATTCTCTGTAACAGACTCTAATACTCAGTAATGGGCTGCACTTTGTACTTTATATCTGCAGAACAGACTTGTCATGGTTTAAATATATACTATAAAAGTGGTTTGAAAGACAACATATAATTGGATCAAGATTTACACCAAACTGCAAATTTCCTGGTGTGGTTCATTTTACCAGTTAGTCTCTAAAAGACCCTGCCATCAAAAACATGTGTCTACTGTTTATCATAAAAAATAAGTATGGCCTAATTTTTGGGTTTTTCTCTTGAGGGTTACAGAGGTGCATTTACTTTTGTTCTTCTGTGACTCACAGTTAGCTGATAGGGCAGAGCCACACCAGAAGGATACCGACAATATTGTCAGGATCCACCCAGCTGCCTAACAGACAAGTGGCTCCACCTGCAGCTGCACCTGACCCTCCATGCCTGGGAGGAGAAGAGCGGACAGCAGTGATTGACAGTTGCTGTTCTGTGCTCAGAGCAGACCGAGAACAGGACAATCAGCTGTCTTAAAATTGCTCTGTTCTTGGTCTTAGAGCCAATGTGTGACAGCTGCAGTGTCAAACAGATGCTGCAGTATGGAGGTTGTGACACAGGGGCTGTGGGCTGGCCTCCTACCCACAGATATCTGTGATTTACAATATATAGATTGGTCAGGATCTCTACTAGTTTTGCGGTAAACTGCTTCCTCAGGAGAGCCAATCGATGAAACAAATAATACAAATAAGAAACACAAAAATACGATTTAAAGTTAATAGAATTGCAGCATATAATACATAGTTGGTAATTATAGCTCACCCAATGAATAAGAGGTCAGGTGCAGACCCAAGGCCACCCACTTAGATTCCCTCCCACTGGTGTCTTAATTTTTAATTCAAAAAAGTGAATTTTTTCCCCCAAAAAAATTACACTTGTAAGACCGCTGCAGAAACATAAAGTATTGCAACGACCACCATTTTATTCTCTAGGGTGTAAAAACTGATTATAACTTGTAAACACCTTGGGCCAGATTCACGTAGATGGGCGTACTTTTGGGCGGGCGTAACGTATTTGATTAACGTTACACCGCCGCAAGTTTTTCAGGCAAGTGCTTTATTCACAAAGCACTTGCCTGTAAAGTTGCGGTGGCGTAGCGTTAAACACCCAGCGGAATTCAAATTAGGCGGGTAGGGGGCGTGTTTCATTTAAATGAAGCGCGTCCCTGCGCTGAACGAACTGCGCATGCGCTGTCCCTAAAAAATCCTGGCGTGCATTGCTCTAAATGACGTCGCAAGGACGTCATTGGTTTTGACGTGGACGTAAATGGCGTCCAGCCCCATTCACGGACGAATTACGCAAACGACGTAAAATTTCAAAATTTCGACGCGGGAACGACGGCCATACTTAACATAGGATACGCCACCTAGGGGGCGGCTTTATCTTTACGCCGACATAGCTCTTACGGAAACAGCGTATCCTTACTGCGACGGGCAAGCGTACGTTCGTGAATCGGCGTATCTACTAATTTGCATATTTTACGTCAAACTTAATGGAAGCGCCACCTAGCGGCCAGCGGAAATATTGCACCCTAAGATACGACGGCGCATACTTACCTCCACTTACCTCCACTGTGCAGTTTGTTCTGCACAGAGTGGCCCCGATCCACATCTTCTGGGGTCCCTCGGCGGCTGTCTCGGTCCTCCCCGCAATTAGTAACCACAGTCATGCGAGAGCTCGCATGGTGGTCACTAATTGCGGGCGCGCTCCCGTTATACAGCGAGCGGCCAAAGCCGCTCACTGTATCACTCGGCCCCGCCCCTCGGCGCGCCGCGTCAGTGGATGTGATTGACAGCAGCGCCAGCCAATGGCTGCGCTGCTCTCAATCCATCCGCTCTAGCCAATCAGCGGGCAGGCTGAGCGGCGAAGAGGATCGTGGAACCGCGCGCGGGACTTTCGAGGGGTCAGGTAAGTATAACGGGGGCTCGGGGGGGGGGGGGGGTCAGTATCAGATGTTTTTTCACCTTAATGCATAGATTAAGGTGAAAAAACATTTTCCTTTAACTAGTTAAATCCTAACAAATGACCTCTCTTATTTAGAAGGATAGAAGAAAGCTTAAAAAAGAAAACTATTGCCGCCATCAACACTGTTTGCTTCAAGTTTATTACTGCTTTAAAGGAGTTGTAAAGGAAAAAAAATGTTGTTGCTGACAGGGTATAGAGACATAATAGTTAACTGATTCCTTTTAAAAACGATTAAAAATAGATAAAAGTCAATCATATAATGTACCTGCAGTTTCTAGTTTCGTTTTTGGATGTTGTTTCCTGCTTCTGTGATGTACAGAGACACAGAGCCAATACAGGGCAGTGATGGTTTGGAAACTGATTGGTGCTGAGAGGTTTTAGACACACAGTAATCACACCTCCTTGAAGTTAGTGACCACAGAGAGAAAGCTCCCAGTACTGTGGTTATCAGGAAACAGACAACCAGGAAGTGTGGAGATCAGAGAAGAATTACAGCAACTTGAGAGCAAAAACAAACAATGAGGACATGAAAACAGCACTGCATTATGGTAAAGGAAGCTATTAAGATAAAAAAAATTCCCTTACAAAGCCTTTAACTGCACCCCAGGGAAGTGGATGGAAGCTGGAATCCAATTTTTTTTTTTTTGCAAAAGAGCTTTATTTTTTGCGTCTTTTATTAACCGCTTCCGGACCGCCGCATGTACATTTACGTCGGCAGAATGGCACGTACAGGCACATTGGCGTACCTGTACGTCCCTGCCTAGACGTGGGTCGGGGGTCCGATCGGGCCCCCCCCCACCGGTACTTGCGGCGGTCCCCGTGGCTGTCCGAGCGATCCGGGATATGGGGGCGGATGTTCGTTTTTGTCCGCCCCCTCCGGATCGCTCTCAGCCAATCCACACGCTCCCCCTGCATGTAAACACAGGAGGAGGAAGTGATGTGATCTCTCCTCTCGGCGGTATTTTCAACCGCCGCTGAGGAGAGATCACATCACACAGTGAGTCTGCACAACACTACACTGACACCAGGACACACAGGCACATATAACCCCTTGCGATCAAACCCCCCCCCCCCCCCCCTGTCACAGTGTCACTGAATGCAGTGATCATATATGTACTGATCACTGCTTTTAGTGTCAGTGTGATAGGCAGTTAGTGTTAGGTCCAGAGTAGCCCCCGTACCCCTCCTAATAAAGTTTTAACCCCTTGATCACCGCCCTAGTTGTACCCTTTCACTCTCTATTGCCAGTGTCACTAAGCGATCATTTTTCTGATCGCTGTATTAGTGTCGCTGTTCCCGCTAGGTAGCTATTTTTTTTTATTGCGATTTTGTTTTACTAAAGACATGTGGCTGAATAAATTTTGGCCTAAATGTTTGACTAAAATTTAGTTTATTTGATTTTTCCTATAACAAAAAGTAAACAATATAGATTTTTTTCAAAAATGTCGTTCTATTTTTGTATATAGCGCAAAAAATAAAAATCACAGAGGCGATCAAATCCCACCAAAAGAAAGCTCTATTTGTGGGAAGAAAAGGACGTGAATTTTGTTTGGGAGCCACGTCGCACGATCGCGCAATTGTCTGTTAAAGCGACGCAGTGCCGAATTGTAAAAACCCCTTGGGTCATTTGGAAGCATATTGGTCCGGTCCTTAAGTGGTTAACAGATTTCATTAGGGATAGATACTCTCCGATAAGTGGACCTTCATTTTCATGCAAGGTCCGCTTTAAATTGACTGATTCTCCCAAGAGTATTTATGCAGCGCCTGAGAATCTGTTCCTGACTAACAATTGTCCTATCTGTTCTGAACAAGATATTGTTCACTCATCTGTGGTCACCTTTAGTCTTTGTGATTTTTCATCTCGGCCTGGCTGCGGGTCACAAGATAATGATGCTGTTACCTTCTGTGTTCTTACATTTACTTTGGCTAAGGCACCCTATCTATGTCTTTTCAAATGATCGTATAACAAGCAACACTGTTGAAAAGGACTTTTTAATGTATCATTAAATCCAGGTTGTGAGAAAAAAATAAAGGTTCTTTTCTGTGCTACCATTGTAAGGGGACATAAAGACATATATCTCATTTATATAAAATGGTATTCTACGTTATAAGGAAGGAGGATGCAGCACACAGGTCACCTATATTCAGCCTGATGTATAAAAATGTAAGGTCTTCCATCCTGGACCTTCAATATACAAGGTTTCAGCAGGAACAGGAACATGAATGAAGTGGCCTATGGTAGTGCAGTAATACAGCCAGACTACCCAGGAAAATAAAATGTCAGAAACATCTCATTAATCACACACTAGAAAGAATCAGGCCGCTCACTGATGGTGTTGAAGCATCCAGTAAGGTTTAATCTGCACACAGAAAGGACAAAGCTTGGCCAGGGGCTTGGTCTTAAAGCGGGAGTTCACCCGAAAAAAAATTTTTAACCTTAGATTGATGCTCATTTTGTCAAGGGGAATCAGGTAGTTTTTTTAAAATCGAAGCCGTACTTACCGTTTTAGAGAGCGATCTTCTCCGCCGCTTCTGGGTATGGTCTTCGGGACTGGGCGTTCCTATTTGATTGACAGGCTTCCGACAGGCTTCCGACAGGCTTTCTGACGGTCGCATCCATCACGTCACGAGTAGCCAAAAGAAGCCGAACGTCGGTGCGGCTCTATACGGCGCCTGCGCACCGACGTTCGGCTACTTTCGGAAAATCGTGACGCGATAGATGCGACCGTCGGAAGCCTGTTAATCAAATAGGAATGCCCAGTCCCGCAGCCCATACCCGGAAGCGAAATCGAAGCGTACGGCTTTGATTTTAAAAAAAACTACCCGATTCCCCTTGACAAAATGAGCATCAATCTAAGGTTAAAAATTAACTTTTCGGGTGAACCTCCACTTTAAAGGGGTGTTCCAGTAATTTTTTATGTTTATTAAAAGTCAGCAGCTACAAAAAGTGTAGCTGCTGGCTTTTAATAAACATAAACTCACCTGCTCCACGTTCCAGCGACGCGCCGGCCGGGGCTCCGCTCCTCTCCTCCCCCCTCTCCGGCCGGCATCTTTATTCCAAGTGTGGGCACCCGGCCGTGACAGCTTTTGGCTTTACGGCCGGGCACCCACTGCGCATGCGTCACTGCGCATGCGCGAGCGGCGCCGCTCCATCAAATTGGACAGGCGATCGTCTGGGACCTGTCACGTGTCCCAGGCGATCGCCTACAGGGAGGGGCTGCAGAAAGGCGATTAGACTATTCGCCTTAGCAGCCCCTCGGCGGAAGAAGGAAGTGGGACAGGAAGTCCCACTCCTCCTGAAGCCCCCACTCCCCCCCACAAATGTGGCATGTAAGGGGGCGAGGAGTGGATTAAGCGGAAGTTCCACTTTTGGGAGGCTTTCCTGTGTTTGTGCTTTGTTCGTTTTGCATGCCTATTAAACTACTGAATGCTTCAATGTCATTGGTGTGCGTCCCGGACATTTCTGGTGTGTGACTAGTGGGTTCCCGGGCTCTGGCACCCGTCTGTGCCGTAGGATGAAGGAATGACACAGGAGGCTTTGGAGCGATGGTGTATCTGGATCATCTAAAATGCCTTTAATGTTCAGGAGTCTTGTTCCTGTAAAATGCTGCCCATTTACTGCTAATTTCTGCCCTTTGATATATTCATATACTATATTACCAAAAGTATTGGGACACCTGCCTTTACATGCACATGAACTTTAATGGCACCCCAGTCTTCGTCCATAGGATTCAGTACTGAGTTGGCCCACCCTTTGCAGCTATAACAGCTTTTACTCTTCTGGGAAGGCTGTCCACAAGGTTTAGGAGTGTGTCTATAGGAATGTTTTACCATTCTTCCAGAAGGCCATTTGTGAGGTCAGGCACTGATGTGGATGAGAGGGCCTGGCTTGCAGTCTCTGCTTAAATTAATCCCAAAGATGTTCTATCAGGTCAGAACTCTGTGCAGGCAGGTCAAGTTCCTCCACCCCAAACACACTCATCCATGTCTTTTTGGACCTTGCTTTGTGCACTGGCGCGCAGTCATGTTGGAACAGGAAGGGGCCATCCCCAAACTATTCCAACAAAGTTGGGAGCATGAAATTGTAAAAAAATGGTCTTGGTATGCTGACGCCTTAGGAGTTCCCTTCACTGGAACTAAGGGGCCAATCCCAACCCCTGAAAAACAACCCCACACCATAATCCCCCCCTCCACCAAATAATTTGGATCAGTGCACAAATCAAGGTCCATAAAGACATGGATGAGCAGGTTTTGGGTGGAGGAACTTGACTGGCCTGCACAAAGTCCTGACCTCAACCTGATAGAACACCTTTGGGATGAATTAGAGAGGAGACTGCGAGCCAGGCCTTATCGTCCAACATCAGTGCCTGACCTAACAAATGCACTTCTGGAAGAATGGTGAAACATTCCCATAGACACACTCCTAAACCTTGCGGACAGCCTTCCCAGAAGAATTGAAGCAGGTATAGCTGCACAGAGTGGGCCAACTCAATATTGAACCCTGCGGACTAATGCCTCGTACACACGACCAGTTTTTCCGACAGGGAAACCGTGTTTTTTTTTCAGCAGGAAACGGCTGAAATTCGTCTTGCATACACACGGTCACTCAAATCTTGGCTGAAATTCCAAACGTCAAGAACGCAGTGACGTACAACAGGGCTCGACAAATCCCAGTCGCCAGGTCGCCATGGCGACTAGAAATAGGGTCCTGGCGACTTGGCTTGGAAGGGGGGCTTGTGAGCTGGCGCCATCTGGTGGTGAGCCGTTGGTATTACAAGTTATTACCACCAGATGTGTAAGCTGGCGCCATCTGGTGGTGGCCGTTGGTATTACAAGTTAAGCATTACAAGTTAAACAGCAATTCTAATGTAATTTTTCACTATTTTTCAATATTTTCACTGCCATCTTTTTCCCTCTAATTAGAACCCCCAAACATTATATATATATTTTAGCCTAACACCCTAGAGAATAAAATGGCGATCGTTGCAATACTTTCTGTCACGCCGTATTTGCGCAGCGGTCTTACAAGCGCACTTTTTTGGGAAAAAATTACACTTTTTTTTATTAAAAAATAAGACAAGAGTAAAGTTATCCCCATTTTTTTTAATATTATGAAAGATAATGTTACACCGAGTAAATTGATACCCAACATGTCACACTTCAAAATTACGTCCGCTCGTGGAATGGCGACAAACTTTTACCCTTTAAAATCTCCATAGGCGACGTTTAAAAAATTCTACAGGTTGCATGTTTTGAGTTACAGAGGAGGTCTAGGGCTAGAATTATTGCTCTCGCTCTACCAATCGCGGCGATACCTCACATGTGTGGTTTGAACACTGTTTACATATGCGGGCGCTGCTCACGTATGTGTTCGCTTCTGCGCGCAAGCTTGTGGGGGGGGGGGGGGCGCGTTTTCTGGCTCCTAACTTTTTTAGCTAGCTCCTAGATTCCAAGCAAATTTGTCAAACCCTGACGTACAAGACGTATGACGAGCCGAGATCAATGAAGCTCAATAGGCTCTTCTGCTTAATTCTGAGCATGCGTGTTTTTTTTGGCGTCGTAATTGCATACAGGCGGCCGCGATTCGCAATAGGAATTATTCCTGTCACGAAAATTGTGATCCTGCTCTCAATCTTTTCTTGGCAGGAAAACTGACAAAAAAAGTGTGATGGAGCATACACACGGTCGGTTTTCCTGACAAAAACCTCACATCGCAAAACTGATCATGTGTACGAGGCATAAGACTGGGATGCCATTAACCACTTGCCGACCGCGCACCGTCGAAATACGTCCACAAGGTGGCTCTCCTGGGCGAGATCACGTAATATGACGTCCGACGCGTGAACGGAAATTGGGCGCGCGCGCGCGCCCCCCCGCCGTTCCCGATGATCAGATTCGATGCAGAACTGATCAACCACCAGGTCCAGGCCAATAAAATCTGGTGATCGCTCTAACCAATGGTTGTCTTCCCCTGGCAATGTTTTGTAAACATTGGCAGGGGAAGTACTGCTCTCTCCCTCGTGTCGGTCTTTCCGTTCCAGACCGAGAGGGAGAGAGCATCTAACCGTGAGTTGCACAACACTACACTGACACCAGGTCACGTAGGCACACAATTCACCCCCCGATCACCCCCCAAATTAACCCATTCACTGCCTGTCACTGTGTCACCCAGTACAGCAATCAGATTTTTTTTTGATCGCTGTACTTGTGTCATTAGTGACAAAAATAAGTGTTAGGGTAATCAGTCTTAGGCCCTAAAAAGTCTAGGGACCCCCCCTAACCCCCCCCAATAAAGGTTTAACCCCTTCATTACCCCCTGTCACCAGTGATCACAGTATAAGTGTCACGGGTGACGCAGTTTAGCTAGTTAATTTTTTATAGCATCAAGGCACCCGCCATATTTTTTGCTATAAAGTTTTAACCCCCTGATCGCCCGGCGGGTGATCAAAGTTTGGTTTTAGCGCCAGATAGGGTCTGCGTCGCCCCAGGCAGCGGCCAATAGCGCTAACACCCACGCACGCACCATACGCCTCCCTTTAGTGGTATAGTATCTGATCGGATCGATACTTGATCTGATCAGATCTATACTAGCGTCCCCTGCAGTTTAGGGTTCCCAAAAACGCATGGTTAGCGGGATCAGCCCAGATACCTGCTAGCACCTGCGTTTAGCCCCTTCGCCCAGTCCAGCCCACCAAAGTGCAGTATCGATCGATCGATCACTGACACAAAACACAAAAACACATAACTGCAGCGTTCGCAGAGTCAGGCCTGATCTCTGCGATCGCTAACAGTTTTTTTGGTAGCGCTTGACTCGGTCACTAACAGGTCAGGTGCTTTTTTGCCTGTGAATCTCACCACTGTACCCCTAAATTTAGAGCCCAAAATGGCAAATCGATGGTACAGTGATGAAGAGGCCTACTTGTTTATGAGCCTGACAGATAGTGATGAGGAGGTCACGCATCTGTCAAATTCTTGCTCAGAATACGATCCTGTAGACGACAGTGGCTCCCTGACAGATAGCTCTGACGACGGAGTGGTCCCTGCTAGGGTCAGGCGTACCAGACCCCGATCTTCTGCTGTCGCTGAGGTGCAAGAACCGCAGGGCTCTCGTATGGAGGAGAGAAGTACTAGCGCCGCTATTCCTTCTGGTGAACTGGCAAGCACCAGCGGCCTAGTACATCCTGGTCATATATCCAGCACTGCAGTAACACTTGGTGACGTGGCGAGTCCCATAAGTGCAGTTCAAGCTGGAGAGGTGGCAAGCACGAGTAGTGTCCCGCTGCCACCAAGAAGAAGACGACAAAGACAGGCCCGTCCCCATAGTGCCCTTCCTGCTGCATTCGCCAATCCTGATTGGGTACCCACCACTTCTGCAGCACCCGTACTTCCCCCATTCACTGGCCAACCCGGAATTCAGGTGAATACAGTTGATTTTACGTCACTGGATTTTTATTCGCTGTTTTTCACCGAAGATCTCTATAGATCTATTGTGGACCAAAGCAATTTGTACGCTGGTCAATTCTTCGCCGCTAATCCCCAGCTGTCCCTTGCCAGAGATTGGAAGCCAATTACGGTTTCCGAATTTAAGATCTTTCTGGGCCTTTCCCTCATCATGGGCATTACTAAAAAGAGTGAGCTGCGGATGTATTGGTCCACGCACCCAGTTCACCATATGCCCATTTTCTCTGCCTCCATGGCCAGGACACGATACGAGCAGATCTTGCGGTTCATGCATTTTAGTGACAATGAACTCTGTCGTCCTCGGGGAGACCCTGAATTCGATCGGCTCTACAAAATTCGGCCCCTCGTAAACCACTTCAACGAACGGTTTGCAGCCTTGTATAATCCCCATCAAGTTGTCTGCGTTGATGAGTCCCTGGTTAAGTTTTCTGGCCGCTTGTCATTCAAACAATTCTTTCCCAGCAAGCGTGCCAGATACGGGGTCAAGTTGTATAAGCTCTGTGACAGGGCAACAGGCTATACATCTAGCTTTATGGTTTACGAGGGAAAAGACAGTCACGTAGAGCCGGAGAATTGCCCTGATTACATAGGGAGCGCTGGTAAGATAGTGTGGGAATTGGTGTCACCCTTATTCGGAAAGGGGTACCACTTGTACGTGGACAATTATTACACAAGCGTGCCACTTTTTAGTCACCTTTTTGATTATGGAATTGGCGCATGTGGCACCGTGCGACCTAATCGCCGGGGCATCCCCCAACGGCTTGTAGAATCCCGTCTTAGTCGGGGGGAGAGAGCCTGCTTACAGTGTAATAATTTGTTAGCAGTGAAGTGGAGGGATTCACGGAATGTTTTCGTTCTGTCCACGCTTCACGCAGACACGGCAGTCCAAATTCCTACGGCGGCTGGTGTTGTGGAGAAACCCCTCTGTATCCACGAGTACAACCTTAACATGGGAGGGGTGGACCTCAATGACCAGTTGTTGGCGCCGTACCTAATTGCCCAATTAGGTCCAAACGCTGGTACAAAAAAGTGTCAGTGTATTTGTTTCAATTGGCTTTGCTGAACGCTCATGTGCTATACAGAGCTTCAGGACGGACTGGATCCTTCCTAAAATTCCAGGAAGAGATCGTCGAAGCCCTTCTGTTTCCAGATGGTGCTGTGCCCCACCTTCCCAACGCAAATGCAGTGAGCCGGCTGTATGAGAGGCATTTTCCTTTTGTCCTCCCTGGTACCCCTACCCAAAAAACCCGCCAAAAAAGATGTCGTGTCTGCAGCAAACTCGGATTTAGGCGTGACACCCGCTTTTATTGTCCCGACTGTCCTGACCAACCTGGTCTCTGCATTGGTGTATGTTTCAAACGCTACCACACACTAATTGAGTTTTAGCGTAGGGTACAGCACCACACAGTCCTAGGCACACCAACACAGGGTCTCGGAATATGTGATGGCCATCACATTTTGAGAGACCATAATCTGCAAGGTTCAGTTTACAGTTTTCTTACAGTTTTTATAAAAGTGAAAAAAAGTGGAAAAAAAATTAAAAAAACTCACACAAAAACACAAAAAAAATATAAAATAAAAAATCCAAAAATAGTTGTGGTTGTATTTTTCTCCTCTCTTTATTGTTCTCTTATGTTCACTCTCTACTGTCCACTCACTATTGTTCTATATCTATTCTCTCTATTTTTACAATGTTTTATTGTATTTGCTTTGCAGGTATGGTATGTTATACTGTAATGTTTGTTTTATTGTTAACCATCATTTGTTTAGCAGGTACGCCATTCAGTTGCATCGCGGATTTATTTAGCGTGACAGCAACAGCGTTTGCTCCCACGATTTATAAAGCTGCGACTCCAACGCTGTAGGAGGTGATTTCACCACCACGGTTAAAAAAAAAGCATATATGCCGAAGCATGGGGGCAGCAGGGGCGGAGGAGCGATTTTGCTCCTAATGCCGCGTACATACGGTCGAAATTCCGACGGAGGCTTGCCCATGGAAAAGTTCGACCGTGTGTATGCGGCATAACTTTTTATGCGGGAGGATGCCCCCATGCTTCGGCATGTATATTTTTTAGGCACAGGTTGCGTTAAAAAATTTTTTATTTTTTACTGTATTTATTTTTTTGGTATTTGCTTTGCAGGTATGGTATGGTAAGATCTTAATGTTAAAATGTAATGTTACTTTGTTATAATGTTTAACCATCATTTGCTTAGCAGGTACGCCATTCAGTTGCAGCACGGATTTATTTAGCGTGACAGCAACAGCGTTTGCTCCCACGATACATAAAGCCGCGACTCCAACACTGTGGGAGGTGATTTCACCACCACAGTTAAAAAAAGAGCATATATGCCGAAGCATGGGGGCATTAGGGGCGGAGGAGCGATTTTGCTCCTAATGCCGCGTACATACGGTCGAAATTCCGTCGGAAGCTTGCCCGTGGAAAAGTCCGACCGTGTGTATGCGCCATAACTTTTTATGCGGCGTACATACGTGTGTGAGCGGCATAACTTTTTTGCGGGAGGATGCCCCCATGCTTCGGCATATATAAATGGTGCGTGTATGCCCATCATTAGAAGTGGGTGGATGAAGGGAGGTATTCTAATGGTGGGCATACCCACCGATCAATCTTTTTTTCGTTCAGCCAACAGGCTGCATGAAAAAAAAAAAAGATTACAATACATGTCCAACAAGAACCATCAACGTATGGTATGTTGCTGGACTTTGAATGGTTATACCAGAATGATGCCTGCGGTTTTAGGTATCATCTTGGTATCATTCTTTTCAGCCAGCGGTCGGCTTTCATGTAAAAGCTGTCCTAGCGGCTAATTAGCCTCTAAACTGCTTTTACAAGCAGTGGGAGGGTATGTCCCCTCCCCGGATATAAACCGCGCCATTGGGAAAGTGGAAAAACATTTTATCACACCGATCTTGGTGTGGTCAGATGCTTTAAGGGCAGAGGAAAGATCTAGGGTCTAATAGACCCCAATTTTTTCAAAAAAGAGTACCTGTCACTAACTATTGCTATCATAGGGGATATTTACATGCCCTAAGATGGCAATAAAAATTATAAAAATAATAAAAAAAAGTAAGGAACAGTTTAAAATAAAATTAAAAAAGCAAATTAAATAATAATAAAAAAAAAAAAAAAAGCACCCCTGTCCCCCCCTGCTCTTGCGCAAAGGCGAACGCAAGCGTCGGTTTGGCGTCATTTGTAAACAGCAATTGTACCATGCATGTGAGGTATCACCGCGAAGGTCAGATCGAGGGCAGTAATTTTAGCAGTAGACCTCCTCTGTAAATCTAATGTGGTAACCCGTAGAGGCTTTTAAAGGCTTTTAAAAATGTATGTAGTTTGTCGCCACTGCGCATTTGTGCGCAATTTTAAAGCATGTCGTGTTTGGTATCTATGTACTCGGCCTAAGATCATCTTTTTTATTTCATCAAACATTTGGGCAATATAGTGTGTTTTAGTGCATTAAAATAAAAAAATATGTATTTTTGCCCAAAAAAATGCATTTGAAAAATCGCTGCGCAAATACTGCGACGTAAAAAAAAATGCAACACCCACCATTTTAATCTGTAGGGCCTTTGCTTTAAAATAATATATAATGTTTGGGGGTTCAACTTAACTTTCTTGCAAAAAAATAATATGTTTTTATGTAAACAAACAGTGTCAGAAAGGGCTTTTTCTTCAAGTGGTTAGAAGAGTGGGTAATGTGTGACATAAGCTTCTAAATGTTGTTCATAAAATGCCAGGACAGTTCAAAACCCCCCCAAATGACCCCATTTTGGAAAGTAGACACCCCAAGCTATTTGCTGAGAGGCATCTCGAGTCCATGGAATATTTTATATTTTGACACAAGTTGTAGGAAAGAGAATTATTATTATTTTATTTTATTTTTTTTGCACAAAGTTGTCACTAAATGATATATTGCTCAAACATGCCATGGGCATATGTGGAATTACACCCCAAAATACATTCTGCTGCTTCTCCTGAGTACGGGGATACCACATGTGTGAGACTTTTTGGGAGCCTAGCCGCGTACGGGACCCCAAAAACCAATCACCACCTTCAGGCTTTCTAAGGGTGTAAATTTTTGATTTCACTCCTCACTACCTATCACAGTTTCGGAGGCCATGGAATGCCCAGATGGCACAAAACCCCCCCAAATGACCCCATTTTGGAAAGTAGACACCCCAAGCTATTTGCTGAGAGGTATGTTGAGTATTTTGCAGATCTTGCTTTTTGTCACAAAGATTTGAAAATTGAAAAAAGAAAAAAAAAATATATATATATCTTTCTTCATTTTCAAAAATAAATGAGCGCTGTAAAATACTCACCATGCCTCTCAGCAAATAGCTTGGGGTGTCTACTTTCCAAAATGGGGTCATTTGGGGGGGTTGTGTGCCATCTGGGAATTCCATGGCCTCCGAAACTGTGATAGGCAGCGAGGAGTGAAATCAAAAATTTGCCCCCTTAGAAATCCTGAAGGCGGTGCTTGGTTTTCAGGGGCCCCGTACGCGGCTAGGCTCCCGAAAAGTCCCACACATGTGGTATCCCCGTACTCAGGAGAAGCAGCAGAATGTATTTTGGGGTGCAATTCCACATATAACCATGGCATGTGTGAGCAATATATCATTTAGTGACAACTTTGTGCAAAAAAAAAAAAAAAAAAAAAAAAGTTTGTCATATTCCAGCAACTGGTGGCAAGATATAAAATATTCCATGAACTCAAAATGCCTCTCAGAAAATAGCTTGGGGTGTCTACTTTCCAAAATTGGGTCATTTGGGGGGGTTGTGTGCCATCTTGGCCTTTTATGGCCTTCAATACTGTGATAGGTAGTGATCGGTAGTGAGGAGTGAAATCAAAAATGTATGCCCTTAGAAATCCTGAAGGCCGTGCTTGGTTTTCGGGGTCCCGTACGCGGCTAGGCTCCCAAAAAGTCCCACACATGTGGTATCCCCGTACTCAGGAGAAGCTGCAGAATGTATTTTGGGGTGTAATTCCACATATGCCCATGGCATGTGTGAGCAATATATCATTTAGTGACAACTTTGTGCAAAAAAAAAAAAAAATTGTCATATTCCCGCAACTTGTGGCAAAATATTAAATATTCCATGGACTCAACATGCCTCTCAGCAAATAGCCTGGGGTGTCTACTTTCCAAAATGGGGTCATTTGGGGGGGGTTTGTGCTATTTGGGCATTTTATGGCCTTCAAAACTGTGATAGGTAGTGAGGAGTGAAATAAAAAATTTGCGCCCTTAGAAATCCTGAAGGCGATGCTTGGTTTTCGGGGTCCCGTACGCGGCTAGACTCGCAAAAAGTCCCACACATGTGGTATCCTCGTACTCAGGAGAAGCAGCAGAATGTATTTTGGGGTGCAATTCCACATATAACCATGGCATGTATGAGCAATATATCATTTAGTTACAACTTTTTGTAATTTCTTTTTTCTTTTTCTTTTTTGTCATTATTCAATCACTTGGTACAAAAAAAAAAAAATATTCAGTGGGCTCAATATGCCCCTCAGCAGATTCCTTGGGGTGTCTACTTTCCAAAATAGGGTCATTTGGGGGGATTTTGTGCTATTTAGGCATTTTATGGCCTTCAAAACTGTCTTAGGTAGTGAGAAGTGAAATCAAAAATTTGCGCCCTTAGAAATCCTGAAGGCGGTGCTTGATTTTCGGGGCCCCGTACGTGGTTGGGCTCCCAAAAAGTCTCACACATGTGGTATCCCCGTACTCAGGAGAAGCAGGAGAATGTATTTTGGGGTGCAATTCCACATATAACTATGGCATGTGTGAGCAATATATCATTTAGTGACAACTTTTTGTAATTTCTTTTTTTTTTTTTTTTTGTCATTATTCAATCACTTGTTACAAAAAAAAAAAATATTTAATGGACTCAACATGCCTTTCAGCAGGTTCCTTGGGGTGTCTACTTTCCAAAATGGGGTCATTTGGGGGGGTTTTGTACTTCCCTGCTATTTTAGCACCTCAAGAATTGAGATAGGCAGTCATAAAATAAAAGCTGTGTAAATTCCAGAAAATGTACCCTAGTTTGTAGATGCTATAACTTTTGCGCAAACCAATAAATATACGCTTATTGGCATTTTTTTTACTAAAGACATGTGGCTGAATACATTTTGGCCAAAATGTATGACTAAAATTGAGTTTGTTCGATTTTTCTTATAACAAAAAGTAGAAAATATAATTTTTTCTCAAAATTTTCGCTCTTTTTCCGTTTATATCGCAAACATTAAAAATCGCAGAGGCAATCAAATACCATCAAAAGAAAGCTCTATTTGTGGGAAAAAAAGGACGCAAATTTTGTTTGGGTACAACATTGTATGGCTGCGCAATTACCAGTTAAAGCAGCGCAGTGGAAAATTGTAAAAACACCTCTGGTCTTAAGGCTGACAAATGGTCCGGTGGGAAAGTGGTTAAAGTTCATGTGCGTATAAAGGAAGGTGTCCAATACTTTTAGCAATATAGTGTATTTTGTATTCTCCATTAGAGCCAGAAGGTGGAGCTTCTGTATACTTTTCACATTTAGCATTGTTGCATTGCTAATGCAATGCTGAAAGAAGCCTGTTGTTTACAGAACCCAATAGTAATGATATACAAGAGGATTGGAGAACCTTCATTCAGAAATGTAGTAAATATTTAATTAATTTATCCAATCATATGAAAAACATGTGCACGTGATTGGGTAATCAAAGGGAACAGGAATTTGCCTTTCACATGTCTGGATAATTTAAGTGAATGTTCACCCAATTTTTAAGTACTTTATTAATTCAATCTCAGTGAGTCATCAGACGTTATCAGACGCTTGCGTATTCGGTTATACACACTTTGATAAAATAGTTGATTTATTTTAGGACCAATCTCCCCCAATAGAAATAATTAAATTAAAGTCGGCAACACTATTGATCAATCTTTCACACAAGGGTATGCAATGAGTGGAATTCAATCAACAATTAGAAGATACGATTGTAAGTTATTGATCGCATCTCTGTTTCAAACATGCAACCACATAATCTCATCAATGAAAATACAACCAAATTTATGACAAATTATCTCATTGCCAGTGCCTGAACAATTGAAAATTCTCTGCAGAAGCCTACCAACAGGCGCACTGCACATGAATAATGAAATCAGGGCATGCATGACCATCATTAGAGGGATTTTAAAGCAGGTGGTATCTGCTGTGTTGTCTTTGTAGATAGCCCATAGTGCTCTGGATATCCATTTCCTTGTATTAAATGTTTCTTTGTACAGCAAACTTTTAATACATGTAGTAAAATCGCTCAACTATTGTTTCCCATGACCAGGGAGCCTTAGGTGGCATGTACAGCTGACTAAATAAGTGCATGGCTGTACGCGGGAATTCTCATGTAAAGGCCAATGCTCTTGTGCATCACTGGTTACCCACACCGGAGCGTCTGCTTTTAAATAAGTACAGCCGTGTACAGCCATATGGCTGAACCTGCCATACTGTCACTTGCACTAACTACTGTCACTTGTAAACACAAAAGCCTGGCGTCTGTGTTTACAAGCAACAGTGGCTCCCACTGAAACCACCCTACCCTGTATTAATTTGGGGCCAAGCCATGGAAGACCAATACGTTTTTAATCAGTGTCCAGTGTGGGGCTGTAGGTGGCCGATGAGCATGTAGTGAGCAGCAATGTGCAGGTATCAGAGAACAGTTCTACAGTTCCATCGTTGTTGTAAACAGTGTGTGGAATGATTGCTGCCCTTAGTGCTACCCCTGTTGTGTGTCCGGGGATGAGTGCTTGGCTTCTCAAACACTGCATAGGAGGCCAGGTATGTAGGTCATTGCTTCTCATTGTTTCCAGGTCTTGTGTTAGCACAGGGGGAGGGAATTGGAGGGCAATATGTGTGAGGGTTTATACAATAGTTATCATGGGACCTGTGTGTGGTGGAATAAGAGAGTGAGGGTGCTGTGTGGTATACTGGTAGAAGTGGGTAGATGTGGCTTTTTCTTTGTCCCCACCAACCTGGGGAACTGCTCTCAACCTCATAGCTGTTCACCCCCATATACTCCATTCACGCACTCCCTCTCTAAGCCCCTATTTTCACCCTCCTCTTGCGACTCTTTATTTTCCCCTCTTTCCTCCTCTTGACCCCCCTTTTAGCCCCCATCCCCATCTTCGCCACCTTGTCCCTCTTTTCACCCTCCTCTGCATGGTTGTGCCGCAGTGGTGAGCATTTGAAACAGGCAGTGAGGAGGAGACATATCGCCTCCCAGCCACCTGTCAACTGCCATCCACCATGGGTCGCTTTTCAGAGGGGTAGCAAGGGCTGACCCTAAAATTTGGAACATGTGTAATGTACTGTGATCCCTCCCACCGTTTATGTTATGCACGTCCAAAACCTGCCACTCTGTGCATTACACACTCCTGTTTTTATTTAACAATGCTGTTTTAAGACCCTCCCACTGTTGGTGCAATTTGGTCACACCCACCATGTGACACAGCATGCACAATGCCCATGACAGGTAGGGAAGCTCCCGCTCCAGGTGAGCACACCTAGGGTAATCACTTGTCCACTCAGGAACCAAAGGGTGCCGGCAATGTGCAGGATATGCAAAGGAAGGAATATATGGACAGCCGCACTCCAAAGTCTTAAAAAGATGTGCCCTTTATTGGGTAAAAGAAAAATGCACTACAGGTACCAGCATACAGTGGGAAAAACAGCTGACGCATTTCGCATTGAACTTCAATGCTTAGTCATAGCAAGGGCTGACCCTAAAATTTGGAACATGTGTAATGTACTGTGATCCCTCCCACCGTTTATGTTATGCACGTCTAAAACCTGCCACTCTGTG
This sequence comes from Rana temporaria, assembly GCF_905171775.1. Lineage (NCBI taxonomy): Eukaryota > Metazoa > Chordata > Amphibia > Anura > Ranidae > Rana > Rana temporaria. The sequence continues at coordinate 156,622,864 of NC_053494.1, read as the reverse complement.
CATTACACACTCCTGTTTTTATTTAACAATGCTGTTTTAAGACCCTCCCACTGTTGGTGCAATTTGGTCACACCCACCATGTGACACAGCATGCACAATGCCCATGTAGCGGAGAGATTGGGGGGAGGGATTCCTGCATCTATTCTCTGACAAAAAAAAGTTTTTATTTTAGATATTCTTTAGGAAGATTTCTTTTTTCACAAACTTCATGTGCAATCTATTTTAGAATATATATTTTTTTATAGACTGCCCATATATTCCTAAATGGTTGGCATCCCTGTATGTGTGCTCAGTTTACCCATATTATAACATATCATAAATTACTACAAGTCAACACGCACACCAAGCAGCCCATAATTAATCATATGTATTTAATTTGTTCCTATTTATTATGATTCATAATCCAATCTTCACAGTGTTATAATTGATGGGATGTCTGCCATTCATTTCCTAGAAATACATTTTTCTGGCATAAAATATTCCCCCCACTGAAGGGAGATGTCTTCTTTGAAGATTAGTCATGTTTTGCTTTTACTAGAACAAGATGAGGAACAAATTCATTTTACGTGTCATAAAAACAACATTCTGCTTGAGTATACAAGAACACTTGTCTATGTCGATTAAGAACATGGGTATTGGTAGGACACAGCACAAAACATTTCAGAAATAGCTTTGTTTAATGCTTGAAGTGGGTGTAAACAGTCACCTTGTAAAACAACCCACCCAGCTTGAAATAGAGATCAAAGGCAAAACATTTGTGTATAGATAAAAAAAAAACCATAAATACCCTTTTCTTTCCTTTTTTTTATAAGCAATCACATTCCCTCTGTTCTCATCTGCATAAGAGCTGGGGGGAGGAAAAACATCAGGACACTGAACTTCCTAGTCAAACTTTAATGGCATCCCAGTCTTTGTCCATTGGGCTCAGTATTGAGCTGGCCCACCCTATGTTATTATTTATGGTATTGAGGTATGAACATGCACTACAGACCAGTGTTAATTTTGACGTCAAATTTCAATTTAGTTTTAGTCTTGGTCTTTTGACTAAAATGACATTTTAGTTTTAGTCCCATTTTAGTCTTTTGACTAAAATGCCATTTTAGTTTTAGTCGTATTTTAATTATCTCAATTGTTTTAGTTTTAGTCGTATTTTAGTAGACTAAAATAGTATTCATTTAGGGCCAAATTCTCAAAAAGTCTGCGTAACTTAAATTTCAGCAGTTAAGTTACACTGACTTAAAATTTCTACCTAAGTGCCTGATCGTCAAAGCACTTAGGTAGAAATTACACGCTGTGTAACTTAAGTGCCGCCGTCGTAAGGCGGTCCTCCTCTCCTGGGGGCGTTTAAAATTTAAATGAGGCGCGCTCCCGCGCCGGCCGTACTGCGCATGCGTGTGACGTCATTTTCCCGACGTGCAGCGCGCGAACGTAATTAACGCCGGTCGGCTTTGAGAATTTCGACGGGACACTAAAGTTGCGACGGGTGAAAAAAAAAGACGCGCCGGGAAAACAAATAATTATAAAAAAAAATGTCAGCGTCGCTCAGCATGCATTCCTGAGAGGGAGAACTCCATGCCAATTTTCAAAGAAAAAAACGGCATGGGTTCCCCCCCCAGGAGCATACCAGGCCCTTAGGTCTGGTATGGGTTGTAAGGAGACCCCCCCACGCCGAAAAATTGACGTAGGGGGTCCCCCTACAATCCATACCAGACCCGTATCCAAAGCACGCTACCCGGCCGGTCAGGAATGGGAGTGGGGACGAGCGAGCGCCCCCCCCCCTCCTGAGCCGTGCCAGGCCGCATGCCCTCAACATGGGGGGGTTGGGTGCTCTGGGGCAGGGGGGCGCACTGCGGGCCCCCCCACCCCAGAGCACCCTGTCCCCATGTCGATGAGGACAGGACCTCTTCCCGACAACCCTTGCCATTGGTTGTCGGGGTCTGCGGGCGGGGGCTTATCGGAATCTGGGAGTCCCCTTTAATAAGGGGGCCCCCAGATACCGGCCCCCCACCCTAAGTGAATGGATATGGGGTACATCGTACCCCTATCCATTCACCTGGAGGCAAAAAGTAAAATTTAGTAAACACACAACACAAGGCTTTTTAAAATAATTTATTATTCTGCTCCGGATGCCCCCCCTGTCTTCGTTATTAGCTCAATTACCAGGGGGGGCTTCTTCTTCCACTCTCCGGGGGTCTTCTCCGCTCTCCGGGGGGGGGTTTCTTCTTCCGCTCTCCGGGGGGGCTTCTCCGGACTCCGGGGGGGGGCTTCTTCCATCTTCTCCCCTCTTCCGCTGTTGACTCGGCGAACCCCGGTTCTTCTGCAGCTCTCCGGTGCCTTCTTCTTCAGCGCTGGCTGCCTGCTATGTTTGTGTGTTAGCTCGATTTCAAACAGGCAGCCAGCGCGGTCTTCTGTGGCGTCAGGGTCTTCTGGTCTTCTGTTCTTCCGATGTTGCCTCGTCGCCTGTTGTCGCTGTAATGATGGAAGCGCGCCTTGCATCACATTTATATAGGCATCACCGTCCCATCATGCTCCGGTAGGTACCCACGTGCACCCACCACGTGGGTACCTGCCGGAGCATGATGGGACGGTGATGCCTATATAAATGTGATGCAAGGCGCGCTTCCATCATTACAGCGACAACAGGCGACGAGTCAACATCGGAAGAGGGGAGAAGACCAGAAGACCCTGACGTCACAGAAGACCGCGCCGGCTGCCTGTTTGAAATTGAGCTAACACACAAACATAGCAGGCAGCCAGCGCTGAAGAAGAAGGCACCGGAGAGCTGCAGAAGAACCGGGGTTCGCCGAGTCAACAGCGGAAGAGGGGAGAAGATGGAAGAAGCCCCCCCCCGGAGTCCGGAGAAGCCCCCCCGGAGAGCGGAAGAAGAAACCCCCCCCCGGAGAGCGGAGAAGACCCCCGGAGAGTGGAAGAAGAAGCCCCCCCTGGTAATTGAGCTAATAACGAAGACAGGGGGGGCATCCGGAGCAGAATAATAAATTATTTTAAAAAGCCTTGTGTTGTGTGTTTACTAAATTTTACTTTTTGCCTCCAGGTGAATGGATAGGGGTACGATGTACCCCATATCCATTCACTTAGGGTGGGGGGCCGGTATCTGGGGGCCCCCTTATTAAAGGGGACTCCCAGATTCCGATAAGCCCCCGCCCGCAGACCCCGACAACCAATGGCAAGGGTTGTCGGGAAGAGGTCCTGTCCTCATCGACATGGGGACAGGGTGCTCTGGGGTGGGGGGGCCCGCAGTGCGCCCCCCTGCCCCAGAGCACCCAACCCCCCCATGTTGAGGGCATGCGGCCTGGCACGGCTCAGGAGGGGGGGGGGGCGCTCGCTCGTCCCCACTCCCATTCCTGACCGGCCGGGTAGCGTGATTTGGATACGGGTCTGGTATGGATTGTAGGAGGACCCCCTACGTCAATTTTTCGGCGTGGGGGGGTCTCCTTACAACCCATACCAGACCTAAGGGCCTGGTATGCTCCTGGGGGGGAACCCATGCCGGTTTTGAATTTAAAAATTGCCGTGGAGTTCTCCCTCAGGAATGCATACCAAATGCCGTCGCTGGAATGGGCCTTTACAAGGTTTGGCTAACTTTCCACATTATAAAACCAGCCCTAGTTTTGCGCCGGCAAATTCGGAACTTAGGCAGAAATCAAAGTGCTGAAATGCTTTGAAAATCTGCTTAAGTCCTCATTTGCATACGCAAAGCTGCATTTCAATGAGAAATGCCCCCAGTGGCGGATGCGGTACTGCATCCTAAAATCTGACCGTGTAAGTGTCTTACACATGTCAGATTTTCTGCCTAACTTTGGAAAAAGCCTTTTGAGAATCGTTTCCAAAGTTAGGCACAGGGATACGCAGGCTGAACAGCAGTTAAGTCTGCGTATCTCTTTTGAGAATTTGGCCCTTAGTCTACTAAAATGTAGTAGTCGTTTTAGTTGACTAAATCAACACTGGCGCCCGTGATGTCTGTACCCAAAGCAGAGCTATCGCCCTCGGGTGCTGCCGCCGCCATCTTCGATGAGGGATTCAAAAAGTGGCGCCTTGCGGCGTCACTTCCTGGGTCCCTGCTGCACATGTGCGACTCGTGCTGCGCGATCCCACAGGTCCATGCTGTCTTCTGGGACCTGTGTGTCTCCCAGAAGACAGAGGGGGGGGGGACTGAGAAGGTGCCGGAAGTGGGAGCAAAATAAATCTATTACACAGGTATCTGCTCCCCCCTTCCCCCTGAAAGGTGCCTAGTGAGATGACGGACCGGATGACACACTCTTCTCCCTAATTGGGGATTGTTTACATGCCTGCTATACTCCACTAAAATGTGAGTGGCTTTTATCTATGTCTGCAATAAATTGTGTTTAAACTATTGCACCCAGAGGTGCCTCTCTCCTTGTTCTCTCCCTCTAGAATTGGAACATGGTCTCTGTTCCCCCTTGATGGCAGCCTTGAGAGCATACCCCCATCAATACCTATCACACCTCAGACTTTTATCCAATGCTGTATCCTAGCCTAGGCCAACAAGGCCCAGGCCTAGGGCAGCACTTTGCCGGGGGGGAAGCACGGACAGTGTCCCCGCCGGCTTGCGCTACACTGTTAGGCAAATTAGTTCAGCGCCCCCATAAATCGGCCGCACTTCTACCAGTATGTGGGCGGTTGGCATTCTGCAACTGTTGGGGGGGGGCGTCGCTTCTAATTTTTTACCATCCCCCTCCCATTGCAGAGATTTCCCTTCACTTCATGTCCCATAGCCAAACAGGAAGTGAGAGGAAATCTATGCAAATTAAGGGAATCTGTTCCCCCCCTCCCCCCAGGCCATCAGAACTAGTGTCCCCACTTGAAAATTTCAGGGTGGGTCTTAAACTGCAAGGGGTGTGGCCTTGACAGGAAGGGGTGGGTCATATTTAAATTAGGTGGTGCACGAGGTTTTGTCAGGCCTAGGGAAGCACAAAACCAAAATACACCCCTGCTTTTATCCCAATTTAATTTACACTGTCAGAAGCCTGGACCCACTGCATATTGACATTGCTCCATGCTCTGCATGTTTATTGTGCTTACCTGATACTTGCTGCACTGTTTTTTTGCGCATAATCTACTTGTTCCCCTGAAAGGTGCCAAATGTGACACCGAATGGGGGAGGGTTCCGAAAAGTGGAAGTTCCATTTTTGGGTGGAACTCCACTTTAAGCTGGAACCTGGAAGATGATTGGTTTTTATGAAGAGCTGCGCCAGATTTTGAACTCTCCAGTTTTAGTAAATCATCCCCTGTGTATTCTCCTTAACCACTTAAGGACCCCTTTTTGTATATATGCGTGATTTTTTTAAAGATGGATATCTCGGTAACGGCAGCCACTGCCACAACTGAGATATCCATCTTTTCAGTGAGCGGTCCTATAAACGATAACGGTGGTCTCTGCGGTGGATTCGCCGCAAGATCACCGTTATCAGTGGTGGGATAGGGCCCCCTCCCACCGCTCTCCCGCGCCCTCGGCCGCTTACCGGAGCCGTCGGCAGCGGCGGAGGCGATCGGGTCCTGTCTCCTGCTTGCTGTGGATGCGAGTGAGGGCAAGATGGCCCCCACCCATCTCCCTAGCATAGCAGGGCAGAAGCGACATCCAAACGTCACTTCCGCCCATGCTTCTTAAAGTGAAATTTTCTTGTTATCGTTTTTTCAAATGACATTTTTTTTTTTTTAATTTTAGTCTAAATATGAGATCTGAGGTCTTTTTGACCCCAGATCTCATATTTAAGAGGACCTGTCATGCTTTTTTCTATTACAAGAGATGTTTACATTCCTTGTTTTAGGAATAAAAGTGACCCATTTTTTTTTGTGTAAAAACAAATAAAATAAATAAAAATAAATAAGAATACCAAAAAAAAATTTTTTAAAGCGCCCCGTCCCGTCGAGCTCACGCGCAGAAGCGAACGCATACGTGAGTAGCGCCCGCATATGAAACCGGTGTTCAAACCGGTATCACCGCGATCGTTAGAGCGAGAGCAATAATTCTAGCCCTAGACCTCCTCTGTAACTCAAAAGATGAAACCTATAGAATTTTTTAAATGTTGCCTTTAAGGGTAAAAGTTTGACGCCATTCCACGAGCGGGCGCAATTTTGAAGTGTGACATGTTGGGTATCATTTTACTCGGCTAACATTATCTTTCACGATATAAAAAAATAAATGGGCTAACCTTACTGTTGTCTTTTTTTTTTATTCTAAAAAGTGAATTTTTTCCCAAATGCGCTTGTATGACCGCTGCGCAAATACGGTGTGACAAAAAGTATTGCAATGACCGCCATTTCATTCTCTAGGGTGTTAGAAAAAATATATATAATGTTTGGGTGTTTTAAGTAATTTTCTAGCAAAAAAAAGAGTTTTAATCTAATTAACACCAAATCTGAAAAACAGGCAAGGTCCTTAAAGCGGAGGTTCACCCTAAAAACATTCCACACAGCATACTGCCGACATGTACAGTATGCTGGTTTTTTTTTTTTGCTGTACATACCAACGTATAGCTATTTTCCCCCCGTCTTCCGGGTAGTGGCTGCCGTGGGACTTGGAGTCCCTATTCAGAGACTAAGTGATTGACATGATGACAAAAGCTTCCCCCCCCCCGGCGCATAAGGCGTGTCACCAGTTTCCGACAGAAGCCGAACTGCGAGTTGGCTCTATACGGCGCCTGCGCACCAACGTTCGGCTTCTTTCGGAAACTGGTGACATGCATTATGCGCCGGGAGGAAGTTTTTGTCATCATGTCAATCACTTATAGCTGGATTCACGTAGGGCGGCGTATGTTTTAGCCGGCGTAGCGTATCGTATTTACGATACGCCATCGTAAGTTAGAGAGGCAAGTGCTGTATTCACAAAGCACTTGCGTCCTAAGTTACGGCGGCGTAGCGTAAATGGGCCGGTGTAAGCCCGCCTAATTCAAATTGTGTTGAGGTGGGCGTGTTTTATGTAAATAAACCATGACCCCACGTAAATGACGTTTTGAACGAACGGGGCGTGCGCCTTCTGTGGACGTATCGCAGTGCGCATGCTCCAAATTACACCGCAAGGACTTATTGGTTTCGACGTGAGCATAAATTACGTCCAGCCCCATTCACGGACCACTTACGCAAACGACGTAAAAATTTCAAAATTCGACGCGGGAACGACGTCCATACTTAACATTGGCTAGGCCAGCTTTTTGTTGGACTAACTTTACGGCCGAAAACGCATTACATAAACGGCGTAACTTTACTGCGACGGGCAAGCGTACGTTCGTGAATAGGCGTATCTCGCTGATTTACGCATTCTAGGCATAAATCAGCGTACACGCCCCTAGCGGCCGGCGTGAATAGTCAGCTAAGATACGACGGCGCCCGCCGTCGTATCTTAGCTACATTTAAGTGTATCTCAATTTGAGAATACACTTAAATGTACGACGGCGCAGATTCAGGGTTACGACGGCGGCGTAAAGCTCTCTGAATCTGGCCAAAAGTCTCTGAATAGGAACGCCCACTCCCGCTGGAGCCACTGCCCGGATGCCGGGGGGGGGGGGGGAATAGCTATATGGCGGTATGTACAGCGAAAACCAGCATACTGTACATGTCGGCAGTATGCTGGATGGAATGGTATATACATGTTTTTAGGGTGAACCGCCGCTTTAAGTGGTTAATGCAGTTGAGAGGCATGTGGCATTGCATGTAACCCGAGAGATATGAGGCACTGTATATAATAGAGAGGTATCGTAAACAACCTAGACCACTAGTCTCGGCTGTCAAGCAGAAAATTTCCTGGATCATGACCCAAGAAAAACTATCTAGCATACTGGCTAATACTTCAGAGATGTTTCTTGAAACATGGACTCCATGGGCGGAATATATTGGTGTCCCTCTGGTCCCCGCAGGTAACTGAGTCTAGCTGCTTTTTTGATTAAACTAAGGCTTCACACTCATCCTTCCTTCCCTGCCCTCTCCTTCTCCTCTTTCTTTTCTTTCCTACCTAATTACCTTTATATCGCTATCCCTTTGGTTCTGAGTACTCTTGTCTTATTACCTGAGCGATCATTATGGGGTTATGGTTTACAGTAATATTATACTTAAAGTATGTTTTGTTGCTTGTTTTTTTTTATGTGCAATTTTACTTTAGTATTATAAAGGGGGGATATTCTTTTGGCCTCTCCCAGCTCTTAGTGAGCCTCTTTCCCTCATTAGTGAGAGGGTGGGGGGGGGGAGGTGGGATGTAGGAGTTGGGAGCCTTCCCCTTGACACAGCGGGTTCCCTTTTGGGGTGTCGAGGGTTTGAGCTCCGGATTGCCTTCGAATCTGAGTGCCTATACACATGGCTATGCCTCCACAGGCCTCGATAATTTTTCATGTGCCTGCATTGTATGGCCTACCGAGCAGAACTACTAATCTCTGACTTACCCCCCCCCGGATTCAACTTTTACTGTTACTGTAATGACATGTTCCATTTGCAAATTGTTGTGATCGGCCCCTAGGGGCTTTATGTACCAAGGAAAAGCTTATAACTTGACTGTAATCCTATTTCAAATGTCAATAAAAATTTATTGAAAGTAAAAAAAAATAGAGAGGTATCGTGCACTGCGTGTAATACAGAAGCAAGAGAAAAGCTTACAATGGAGTGAAAATGTGTACTAGAGAATCAGACACACAAATGTCTTACGTAATTTAACGGACCTGTAGACATGACCTGTAAAAAATCATCTAACTGGATTTATGTCTCCATTGTTGCAATAATGATAGAATAGACAAGCATTTTTTTGTATCTGGGACAGAGCTGGGCCCCGAGAGGCAATGGGTTCTACAACAGATGCCACTTCCCCCATAACCATGCCACTTGATCAGCTGGAAGGTTTTATTGATTCACCGAAGGAATTATTCTGCATGAGCTTTATGAGTCCCTCTGCACAAGACACACTATTGACTATTCACATAGAATATCTATAACTTGACCTAATACAGTTTCCTTTCCATTACCAGTTTTGACTTAGGCCCCATACACACGAGAGGATTTATCCGCAGATACGGTCCAGCGGACCGTATCCGCGGATAAATCCTCTCGAGGATTTCAGAAGATTTCTATGCGATGGCGTGTACACACCATCACATTGAAATCCGCGCTGAAATCCTCTGCCGATGACGTGTCGCGCCGTCGCCGCTATTATGACGCGGCGACGGGCGCGACGCTGTCATATAAGGAATTCCACGCATGCGTCAAATCATTACGACGCGTGCGGGGAATCCCTTTGGACGGATGGATCCGGTAAGTCTGTACAGACGAGCGGATCCATCCGTTGGAATGGATTCCAGCAGATGGATTTGTTGTGCATGTCAGCAAATATCCGATCTGCTGGAAATCCATCCCAGGGGAGATTTATCTGCGGATAAATATCCGACGGAGTGTACACACCATAGGATCTATCCGCAGAAACCCATTTGATGGGATTTATCTGCGGATAGATTCTATGGTGTGTATGGGGCCTTACACTAGTAAATAAAAACCACAACACAATGTTAACATAAAATGATAAATGCACCGTCCTGCAATACATTATAAAGTTTTAATCAATATAATTTTTTTCGTTATAAATTAAGACTTCTAAAATATCATTAAAACCATATTACAAATTAATTTCTACTTCTGCAAAGTAATCTCAATGAGAAGTAAATGAAACCAATGACAATGGTGTTTTAATGAGCTTTAAATTATATTCTTAATGAAAAAAAAAATCAATGATTCATCTAGTGACCCTTTGAATGACTGGTTCATTTTTTTATTTTTTTTGCTCTTGCCGCAGAATATTATCTGCATAATAGCCTTAAGATAATAAAAAAAGAAGTATTTAAGCACTGTATTTAACCACTTGCGGACCGCCCACCGCACATATACTGTGGCTACCTGTACTTTGGTCCATGCATTAGATACAGCGGACGCACGCCCACCGCCGGATGCACGCACGCGTCATGGGATGTCCGCCAGTCACTCGTGATCACAGTGAAGAGAGGCAGAACGGAGATCTGCCTTTGTAACAAGGCAGATCCCTGTTCTGACAGAGTAGGAGAGAGAGATCAGCTGTTTCTGGTGATCAGAAACAGCGATCTCTCTCTACTCCCAGTGAGCCCATCCCCCTGACAGTTAGAAATGATCTCTCTAAGGAACACTTAACCCTTTGATCACCACTAGTGTTAACCCCTTCCCTGCCAGTGTCATTTATACAGTGATCAGTGCATTTAATAGCACTGATCACTGTATTAGTGTCACTGGTCACCAAAAAGTGTCACTTAGGGTCACTTAGCGGGACTGCAACGCAATGTTGCAGTCCCGCTAAAAATTGCAGATTGCCACCATTATTAGTAAAAACCTAAAAAAACAAGTCCCTAAATCTTTCCCTTATTTTGTAGACGCTATAGCTTTTGTAGCAGAATACATATTGGCCTAAACCGAGGAATAATTTTTTTTATTATTTTTGGGATATGTATTATAGCAGAAAGTAAAAAATATATTTTTTTTTCAAAATTGTCAGTCTTTTTTTGTTTATAGCGCAAAAAATAAAAAGCGCAGAGGTGATCAAATACTACCAAAATAAATCTCTATTTGTAGGAAATTGTCAGTTAAAGTGACGCAGTGCCGTATCGCAAAAAATAGCCCAGTCATTAAGGGGGTAAATCCTTCCGGGGCGGAAGGATTTCAGTGTTTTTGATTTGATTACATTATTGAACAATTGTTATTATATTAATTACATTATTATTTGCTATAATTATTTATAGTTATTTATTATATTATAATTTATGATTTTGTTTTTCAAACTTTAACATACCCGAGATGTCTACTAGACTCTTGTTTGGACAGATTTAAGTGAGCCATTCCTAAGAAATGCAGGCCTACAATGTAAAACGCCAAATTTTCATGCAAAATAATTATACCGCTTTCAGCACCTAAAACCAGAAAGAATCATACCGCCAGGGAGGTTAAGGAACTCAGTCAAGTAATTGTCAGACCATTGTTCCTAATTTTTACGAAAAGTCTACTGACTGGAATGGTAACAGCTGATTGAAGAAAAGCCAATGTAGCACCATTATTTAAAAAAGGGCCAAGATACATCCCTGGGAATTACAGACCCATTAGCCTAACATCAATTGTATGCAAGCTCTTGGAGGGGATTATAAGGGACTATATACAAGATTTTAGTAATGACAATGGTATCATTAGCAGTAATCAGCATAGATTCATGAAGAATCGTTCTTGCCAAACCATTCTATTAACCTTCTTTGAGGAGGTGAGCTGCCATCTAGATAAAGGAAAGCCCGTAGAGGTGGTGTATCTGGATTTTGCAAAAGCATTTGACACAGTTCCCAATAAACATTTACTGTGCAAAGTAAGGTCCACTGGCATGGACCATAGGGTGAGTACATGGATTGAAAACTGGCTACAGGGGCGAGTTCAGAGGGTAGTGAAAAATGGGGAGTACCCGGAAACGTTCCAAGGTAGAAAGTGGAGTCCCCCAGGGTTCCGTACTGGTGACCCCACAATAGGGATAACGTTTTTCCGGGAAAGGGAATTTAATTACCGTATTTATCGGCGTATACCGCGCACTACATTCGGCTAGGCTCGGCTTTGCTCGTGCTCACACATAAACGTCACAGAGCGTGAGCACGAGCGAAGCCGAGCCTGGCCGAATGTAGCCGAGTGTACTGCACTCGGTATATGTCGGCGCAGTCGTTCAAACTGAGCGCGGGAAGCGGCGATTCGGCGGGGAGACAGCGCGGGAGAAGCCGGGAGGACACCACCGAAGCCGCAGACGGACGCCGGACCCGACAAGGCCGCCGATGGACGCCACGCAAGACACCAAAACTGTAAGTACTAAAATGTTTTTTTTACAGGAATTGCGGGTCCACATTAGGGGTGCGCACTATACGCCGGAGCGCGCAATACCCCGATAAATACGGTAGACACATGGCCATTCACTAAAATTAGAAGAAAAGCGGTTAAACCTTAAACTGCATAGAGGGTTCTTTACTGTAAGTGAGGTTAGGATGTGGAATTCTCTTCCATACTAATATATTTTTGTTTGCTTTCAAACCATCTTTACATTTTAAAGGGGAATTGCTATGTTATATTCTTTAAAAAAAAGTGTGCTGCGCCCTGGTGATCCCTGAACTCATCCATATTGTTCAGTTAGATCTCTACTTCTCCAGAATTGTCTACTCTTGGTGTAGGCTATAAGTGTGTTATGTGACACGTGGACAGTAACAAAAGTTCTACACCTCATCTACCATGTAAATCTGGGAGAGTAGCACCATACTGAGTCAGGGTCTGCAGACACAAGTACACTGAGAAATTGAAAAATATGTATTCTGCAACACATTCAGTCTATATTTGGTTGTACTTAAAGGGCTAGTTCATCTTCAGAGAAAAAATGTAAAGGTAAACTAACACCAGACACCCTACCTACCCCTCCCGCTTCCCACGTTACTTTCCTCTGGGGTTGCCAAGTTGCCAGCACCCTTGAAGCCGCTCCAGCAGTCTAGGGATTTGAAATCCCCACTCTTTCTCCCTATTTCTCTGTCAGCATTTCTAGGGTGGACCAGATGGATCCTGACAGGTCAGTTCTGTCAATGTGAGGGCAATTCTGAAACAGGGACAAGCATAGAAGCAAAAATCTGACAGGGGTTCTAGTCTTCCCCTATTCTACTAAAGAAAATACATTTTATGACGGTCTGTTATAGAGTTCCTTCTACTTACTGTCTAGTTAAAACAGTTCCTTCTCTATGAAAAACTGTAAAAGTCAAGGGAAATGGCTGGACATACAGTGGGGCAAAAAAAGTATTTAGTCAGCCACCAATTGTGCAAGTTCTCCAACTTAAAAAGATGAGAGAGACCTGTAATTGTCATCATAGGTAAACCTTAACTATGAGAGACAAAATGTGGAAACAAATCCAGACAATCACATTGTCTGATTTGGAAAGAATTTATTTGCAAATTATGGTGGAAAATAAGTATTTGGCCAATATCAAAAGTTCATCTCAATACTTTGTTATATATCCTTTGTTGGCAATGACAGAGGTCAAACGTTTTCTGTAAGTCTTCACAAGGTTGTCACACACTGTTGCTGGTATGTTGGCCCATTCCTCAATGCAGATCTCCTCTAGAGCAGTGATGTTTTGGGGCCATCGCTGGCCAACATAGACTTTCAACTCCTTCCAAAGGTTTTCTATGGGGTTGAGATCTGGAAACTGGCTAGGCCACTCCACGACATTGAATTGCTTCTTATGAAGCCTCCTTTGTTGCCCGGGCGTTGTGTTTGGGATCATTGTCATGCTGAAAGACCCAGCCACATTTCATCTTCAATGCCCTTGCTGATGGGAGGAGGTTTGCACTCAAAATCTCATGATACATGGCCCCATTCATTCTTTCATGTACACGGATCAGTCGTCCTGTTCCCTTTGCAGAGAAACAGCCCCAAAGCATGATGTTGCCACCCCCATGCTTCACAGTAGGTATGGTGTTCTTTGGTTGCAACTCAGCATTCTCTCTCCTCCAACGAGTTGTGTTTCTACCAAACAGTTCTACTTTGGTTTCATCTGACCATATGACATTCTCCCAATCCTCTTCTGGATCATCGAAATGCTCTCTAGCAAACCTCAGACGGGCCCAGACATGTACTGGCTTAAGTAGGGGGACACGTCTGGCACTGCAGGATATGAGTCCCTGGCGGCGTAGTGTGTTACTGATGGTAGCCTTTGTTACGTTGGTCCCAGCTCTCTGTAGGTCATTCACTAGGCCCCCTGTGTGGTTCTGGGATTTTTGCTCACCATTCTTGTGATCATTTTGACCCCACAGGGTGAGATCTTGTGTGGAGTCCCAGATCGAGGGAGATTATCAGTGGTCTTGTATGTCTTCCATTTTCTAATTATTGCTCCCACAGTTGATTTCTTCACACCAAGCTGCTTGCCTATTGCAGATTCAGTCTTCCCAGCCTGGTGCATGTCTACAATTTTGTTTCTGGTGTCCTTCGACAGCTCTTTGGTCTTCACCATAGTGGAGTTTGGAGTGTGACTGAGACACCTGTGGACAGGTGTCTTTTATACTCATAACAAGTTCAAACAGGTGCCGGTAATACAGGTAATGAGTGGAGGGCAGAGGAGCCTCTTAAAGAAGAAGATACAGGTCTGTGAGAGACAGAAATCTTGCTTGTTTGTAGGTGACCAAATACTTATTTTCCACCATAATTTCCAAATCAGAAATGTGATTGTTCTTTATTTGTTTCCACATTTTGTCTCTCATAGTTGAGGTATACCTATGATGACAATTACAGTCCTCTTTCATCTTTTTAAGTGGGAGAACTTGCACAATTGGTGGCTGACTAAATACCTTTTTGCCCCACTGTATACTTAAAAACAAAAATAAATATGGAACGAAAGGAAGTTTCAGTATTGATGTATAAGAATCAGGGTGATGTCACTCTCCTTTGCAGTACAAGTAACCATGTTGAAAAAGGTGGAGAAAGGTTCACAGACACACTAAAATGTGCTGCAAATGAGGTGACGTCTTAATAGTAAACGGACTAACTGTTTGGTGCCGAATGCATGCAAATATGCTGCCCCTCTGTGGCTGGCCTTGTTGCAGAGTGGCTGCATATTGGGGCACAATAGAGTTTTCACCCTTTACGCTCCCGGCACAGTTATCAGCGGCTAACTGAAAGCTCCTATTCGCATCTTGGGATCAGGAGCTTTTTAACCACTTCCATACCGGGCCTATTCTGGCACTCCTCTCCTACATGCAAAAATCATAATTTTTTGGTTAGAAAATTACTCAGAACCCCCATGGTCACCAGTCTTTCCATCACTATGCTTTCCATCCGACGCCAGCGGATCGTTTCTCCTGGTCTCCGATGGCAAAGGAGTGCCCGGAGAAGCACTGGATGGCGGGGGGAGGGGGGTATGTCCTCTCCCGCCGCCTATAAGAACGATCACGCGGCGGAACTGCCGATATGATCGTTCTTATGGTGCACAGATTCACCGGCTGAAGAGATGGATATCTGAATGATGCCTGTAGCTGCAGGCATCATTCAGATATCCCCACTGAAAGTCCAGGACGTCATATGACGTCCTTGGGCGGGAAGTGGTTAATCATGTGACTTCAGTGACAGCCAATAATGGTGGTTCCATGATGATGAGCCCCTCCCACCTCCTAAACCCCTTAAAGGGCCGGCAAGCGCTGGCTCTAAAGGGATTATAGTTATCCATCTAGCCCTAGTCTAAATATGTCTACGCTCACTGGAGAAGTTTGTTAAACTCCCCGACCCTCTTTTCTTCATAGGCATAATTATATATGTTCTTCAAAGCGATTTGCATGTTTGTTCCACAACCTTTCATTTAGAAAGATGGTCCAGTCTTTGTGTGCCTAAAGGTACTGGAAGCATGTCCATAGTATTACAAAAACTATTTAAATAACCAAAGGTATCTATAATATCACTGCAACTGTGTTATAATATAAATATAGACTTTTCAATGAGCATCAACTATTTCAGTATTTGTGGAATTGAAAAGTTAAAGAATTCCATTATAAAATATTCTCCACAGACCTCCATTATATTCACAACTTAGTCACTCAGAGAAACTGATAGAAGTTCTGAAATTGAATGATTCTAAAGAGACTCTGTAAAGAAATGGAAATCATAAATTATAGCTACTTCACAGTCCTAACACACACACACAAAACAAAAAAGAACTTGGCGTTGCAACAAGTGCAAAAAAAAAAATATATAAAAGAATGTAATGTTCTTAAAGTGCTCAATCGTATCCGTATTTATTTATTGTAGCGATAAAATAGAGCAACAGTAGCAACAAATTAGATGCAACCAATATGCTCTTGTATGCAGTAATAAAGTGCAACCTGACAAATTATTGCTTGCTTCAGACACCAAGCTTCTACTATGGAGGCTCTCAAAAATTTTGAGTTTAGCTGGATACACACTACTATATACAATTTTCTGTAGCTTTTTTCCTTCAGATTTACGAAAACCATATAATATGAGGTCAAACCTTAAAGAGTTTCAATATGTATGCAATCAGGCAGGCTCTTGCACTACATGGTTTTGTTAAATCTAAAGGAAATCAGACAACAAAAGTTGTATGGTATGTATGGGATCTTAGGACTGCATATAATACTAGGGTGCTGTGAAGTAGCTCTGCATGTATTTGCAAATGAGTGGAAACGAAACCCCTACACATACTATTAGACAGGATAATTTGGTTGGTTGCAGGCTGGTTGGTAAGTTGAGCTAGGAATTTTCTTTGGTTTTGTTTACCAAGCTTGCACATGGCAATCTTCATATATATTTTTATACTAAGTTAGTTTAATTAGTTTTCAAAATTAAAGGATATGAAACTAAAGCTGCTTTCACATACATTTTAATATTGTACATACCTGTATACTATCAATGTAGATGGTACCACTTGAGCATCTGAGGAGACATTTTCTCTTATCAACTCTTTCTATATAAAGTAACTTGTAGTTGTAACTGAGTAAACTAAGTTTAGGGTTTCTATCTATTGCTTGTTTCCTGTAAATGTATTGTATATAGTTCATGTATTAGAACCACCAATCAATGCAAAAATGTCATACGTATGGGATGAGATCCTCCTCACAACACTGATCAAATATGGTAATGTCCATATTTGGTCAATAATGTCACCCTGAATACCCCATCACTTGTTTATATTCTCTCAGAGAACGGGAGCTATCATTCATGAAAAGTAAGCAACATGATGTGTCAATGAGTATGTCGGCATGAACTGTTCATCATGATTGTCCAGGATGTGTATTTAGGATGATGGTTAACATTATATGTATACTGTAGAGATAGATAGATACATAGATACATAGACAGATAGATTTTTTTTGTTTAATCTGTAACTGCCATGATGCTGCACATAGGATCAGTTATGACCCCAGCCATTTGATGGTTTCACAGTTTGGTTGAGGGCAAACGCAAATGTAACAGTTAGCATTTCTTACATGCCAAGAATGTAACTTTTTTTTTGGAACAATTAAGTAATAGGTTTAGTTTTGCTTTAAAGTAAGCATATTGCCAGGGCCGGATTCCAGACAAGGCCCCCAAGGCCAGGTCTCGTGGCGGCAGTGGGTGCAGGGGTGGCGCCGCAGAAACAGGGGAAAAAATCCTATCATCCCAGTCTATTATTGTCTAAGCTAAGGCACCAACTGCACACTTCTTATGGGCGGAGTTTTACCCTTACGACCATATCCAATCGAGACATTCGTAGTCTTGCAATGTGCATTCCTGACCCGCCCCCCTTTGAGGCATCAGCCAGTTTTCATTGGAGGGCGGGAGAGATCACAGCCAATAGGCTCCAGTGGGGAGAGAGATTGGCTGCGTGCGGCGGGCATTTCGAATATTGCATTATGGAAGTGTGATCGGAGCTGAGCTGTGTGTCCGGAGAGAGCGAGGCGAGTCCAGGGAGATATATATCACCCCGATCATCAAAGGACCGACCTATCAGGGAGAAGGAGAGGGGGGGCACAATTGGAATTGGAAGGACATTGTATGGAGGAGATAGTGCTGGAGGAGGAGGACATGACATGGAGGAGAGGAGGAGGACATGACATGGAGGAGATGGGACTGGAGGAGGAGGAGGACATGACATGGAGGAGAGGAGGAGGAGATTGGACTGAAGAAGGGGGAGGAGGACATGACATAAAGAAGATGGGACTGGAGGAGGAGGACATGACATGGAGGAGGAGGACATGACATGGTGGAGATGGGACTGGAGGGAGGAGGAGGACATGACATGGAGGAGATGGGACTGGAGGGAGGAGGAGGATATGACATGGAGGAGATGGGACTGGAGGGAGGAGGACGAGGAGGACCTGACATGGAGAAGATGGGACTGGAGGAAGGAGGAGGAGGACATGACATGGAGGAAATGGGACTGGAGGGAGGAGGAGGACATAACATGGAGGAGATGGGACTGGAGGGAGGAGGAGGGGGACATGACATGGAGGAGATGGGACTGTAGGGGAAGGAGGAGGATGTGCAGAGCTGATAACTTGGCTGTGCTTTTAGTCCAATGTATATCTGTCTCCACATCTTCCAAGCAGCTATGATTCTCCCATCACCACTTCTCTGCCTCTGGGCCCCCTCCAGGACAAGATTACAGTGCCAAGCAGAATATTTTACTCAAAGGTATTTAATTCCTTGCTGGGTATGCTGCATAATGCATATATTTACAGTTATTATTGTATAAAAACAATGCACAAATACACAAGGTATGTCTTCAATAACACAATATGCAAATCACAAGTACTTTCAGTTTTTTTTTGGCGGGGGGGGGGGCAAAGGGAGTAAATCCGGGCCTGCATATTGTTGACCCTCCATGATGGGCTGTCTTACTGGCATTCAAGAATGTGCCAACAGTTGGCAAGGTTTCGGGGCAGCAGGTGTTTTTTTTTTTTCTTGGGAGAGGTCTGCTGCAGGTATGCACAGGATACTCTGTATGTCTACACTTTATACGTTATAGTAGTTTTTTCATGTTTTTTTTATGTAGAGAGTCACATTAAAGGTCATATTTGACCAAGTATCTTAAGCAAGTAACTCGCTCTTACCCTCACTATCAGACAGAGTTGGCACTGTTAGACCCTGAGTTCACCTTATACCTTCTGTGTTTTGGGGTCAAACTCGTCTTAGCCAGAATCGTGCAGCTCTATGCCGTCCAACATAAAAAGTTGCAAAGACCACCATAGAGTAATTTTCTAGCAAAAAACAAATGATGATTTTTACATGTAGGAGAGAAGTGTCAGAATTGGCCTGGGTGGCAAGGGGTTATAATATAAGTAATAATATAAGCACTGTGATCCTCTCAGTCTGCTGCAGTGTGTCAGCTTGTATTTATATTGGCCTCTCTGTATGTAGCTTCTGACAGGCTGTGCAAGCAGCCCCGTATCTCCGAAACCATAAATGATAGCCATCCCATATTTACCAGTTGTGGGGTAGGTCTTCACCTGCCTACCCCCCAAATGAGGGATTTCTGTGACCTCTGGTCATCGAGCTAGAACCCCCGAAGTCGATCTTTTTTTTTTTTTTTTTTGGGCAAATGGGCCTATCATGAGAGAGGGGCCTAGAGCTGCAGCACCAATAGCCCCGCCCCCTATGTTGATCCGGCCCTGCACATAAAATCCCAATAAACGACGTTTTTGGTTGTAACATGACAAAATGTGGAAAATGTCAGGCGGTATGAATACTTTTTCAAGGCACTGTACCACATTATGGCTACAAGATGTTAGACAAACATTGGGGATTATTCAATTTTTTTTTAGATATAAATAGACCTCTACAGTATGTGTTTAGTACAAAGACAGATTTCCTGTAATTAAATTTGCTGGACAGAAAAAAAATCCATCACTTCTGAGGAATACTGAAGTAACCAGAATGATATTTTAAATATCTGTGGAGTTTTTTCTTTTAAAACAAAAGAAATAAAAAATATATATACAAATAAGTCCATAACATTTCAAACACAAATGCATGCAAGAAGTTAACTTAAAGAGGGAATAAATGCTAAAACTAACCCTTAAATGTCCCTTAAATTGTACCTTGTGGTGGTTTTTATACACATTAGGCACTGCATTACATAATTTCTCTAAAAATACTTCTTATAAACTCAAAGTAAATACAGACCACTCCCTACCTCCAATTTATTTTGGAATATTTAGGTCTGCCAGTAGCATGGTGTGTACTGGATTTAACCACAAAGTCCAGCTTTAGTACTAGTGTTAATCACCAGCTACCAAAAATAAAGTCTCAGAATGCAGCTGCAACCAACAATTTACTTTTGTATGCAGCCAGATGTTATAACAAAAGTCTAGTTTCAAATTATAGGTCGTTTTCATACAAATATGCAGTTTATACACAACATACACAGGTTTTTTTTTTTTTTTTTTTTAATTGCAGGCCTTTGCTTTTCATTATAGGCAAAAACTGAAATGCTATCTTGTAGAAAAACGTGGTCAGATCATGCTTGTTGCCCATTATTTATTAAATAATTGTTGTATTGAAAGCATATGTAAATGAAAAATAATTTAGTTTTGCATTGAGTGGGGTTACCTTTATTTACTTTGCTGTCTGTGTCCCCCTACAGGGAGATTCACCCCCTTTTTTGTTTTTTACCTTTTTTGTTACATTACAGCCTTTAGTTCAATGTTTTTTTTAATCTGAAATATATGTGATGTATCACAACACAAAGTCAAATGCCCCGTACACACGATCCGAAAATCGGACGACAACTGTACTGACCAAACGAAAATCGCACCATCTGGTATCGTACGAGGAAAATATTCGTGCATGTCTGATAAAATAATATCGGATGAACTAAAATGATCCAGCCCTGTACTAACGATCCGATTATCAGACGATTCTTCCTCGGACGACATTTTTCGTACAATATTCGGATCGTGTGTACGTGGCATTAGTTGGTGAAGGAAAATTAGAAAAATATATACACTATTATTACTATTATTATAATTGTATTATAAAAATATATACACTATTATTACTATTATTATAATTGGCATGTGCATATGTATTCACCCTCTTTGCTATGAAGCCCATAAAAAGCTCTAGTGCAACCAATTACCTTAGGAGCCGGTTCACACAGGGGCGACCTGTCAGGCGACTCAGCCGCCTGACAAGTCGCGGTCCACAGTAGTCAATAGAACCGTTCTAATAGGAGCGACGCAAGTCGCTCCGACTTAGAAAAAGGTTCCTGTACGACTTTGGGGGCGACTTGCATTGACTTCAATACTGAAGTAATTTTGCAAGTTGCCTCTCAAGTCGCCTTGAGATCACCTTGCCGAGTCGCCCCTAAAGTTGTGCCGCCTGTGTGTAAACCGGCTCTTAGAAGTCACATAATTAGTGAAATGATGTCCACCTGTGTGCAATCTAAGTGTCACATGATCTGTCATTATATATTCACACCTTTTGGAAAGGCCCCAGAGGCTGCAACACCTAAGCAAGAGGCACCACTAGCCAAACACTGCCATGAAGACCAAGGAAGTCTCCAAACAAGTAAGGGACAATGATGTTAAGAAATACGAGTCAGGGTTAGGTTATAAAAAAATATCTTTGATGATCCCTGGGAGCACCATCAAATCTATCATAACCAAATGAAAAGAAAATGGCACAACAGCAAACCTGCCAAGAGACGGCCACACACCAATACTCATGGACCAGGCAAGGAGGGCATTAATCAGAGAGGCATGGCCTACAGCCACACCACCTGGAATGCAGTTGTCTGGTTTCAGAAGCTAAGCAGGGGAGGGTAAGATCTTGGAATATTTTTCATTACAATTTATTTTAATCATTTTAGTTTTGGGTTTGTGAGCATCGCACTTGTTATATACCTATAATTGGTGTTTTAACCCTTCCCTACTTTATCCAAAACAACAACAAAAAATACTCTCCAGTATACAGTACATTTATAATAAATGAACAGTTAACTTTTAAGTGCACTTAAACCACCCTTCCTAGTTCAAAGTACCACCACACTCTCCTTCGAGGCATACTTATCTCCTCCCCATGCCCACAGCCTCCCACTTGGTTTACATCATTCTGTGGAAATGTTACCACTGGCAGCAGTAGATCCCGGCAGACTTCTATGTTACAAATTTCAAGTGCCTCTAGCCTTGAGAGTAGGTTCCATATAAGTTGAGGATTTATTTGCCAGGCACAGCCATGTGAAAATACGTTTTTCAAAAAAGGATGTAAACAATTGCAGTATGTTCTGGCCACATGATGCAAGTGAGTATGCAGCGTGTGAGGAAGGAGGTAAGGGCAAGAATGTTCTTTGTTTAAAAGATTGCCTATCCTAAAAAAAACATTACTAGCCAGGGAGAGTCACATCTTTTTCCAAGTTTGCCCTTTTATATGACTAAAGCAATGTTTCTCAACTCCAGTCCTCAAGTACCCCCAAAAGATCATGTTTTCAGGATTTCCCTTGGATGAAATGGCTGTGGTAATTACTAAGGCAGTGAAATTGATCAAATCACCTGTGCAAAATAATGGTAAACCTGAAAACATGACCTGTTGGTGGTACTTGTCCCCTGGGGCAGGACCCAGGTCCCCAAACACTTTTTATGACAATAACTTGCATATTAACCTTTGAAATTTGCACTTTTGATTTTTCACGTTCGTGTCCCATAGACTTTACCAGCGTTCACATGTTCGAACAAATTTTTTGCCTGTTCGCATGTTCTGCTGCGAACCAAACCGGGGAGTGTTCAGCTCATCCATACTGGTCTCTGTACTCCGCCCTACATACTACTTACACTGGCCAGAAGTCAGAGTAGACATCCAGGCTAGCATTGAGGCCAGCTATCCCTGAAACTAGTGGAGCAAATCAGATTGCAGTACCAGATATTCTTCTTTCATGATGAATGGCATCAGCCTTGTGGGGTGACCAATTACTCCCCATCCCCAGACATGAAAAAATTATGAATGAAAGTGAATTCAGGGTTCCTCAATCAAGCTACATTTTAATACAGGCTAAGGGGCAGATCCACAAAGATCTGCCCCGGCACAGCGTATCAGAGATACGCTACGCCGCCGTAAATTACTTGTGTTATCTTCGAATCCTTAAAGATTTTGCGCCGTAAGTTACGGCGGCGTAGTCTATCTCGGCGGAATTCACCCAACGACGCAAACTCCACCCAGCGGACGCCGAAGTATTGCATCTAAGATCCGAAGGCGTACGAAGCCGTACGTCTGTCGGATCTAACCCAGATGCCGTTGTATCTTGGTTTGAGGATTCAAACTAAAGATACGACACAGGAAATTTGAAAGTACGCCGGCGTATCAGTAAATACGCCGGCGTACTCTCTCTGTGGATCTGCCCCTAAGTTTATATTTACATTTGTTTTTCTAACTTTTCTTCATGCTGTCTTTACTTTTTATTGGGAACTTGCTAGTTAATTTCTTAAAAAAGAAAAAAGTGGTGTTGCACCCCGGTGCTCTTTGATATCTTCTATGTTACCCAGGTAGATCCCCACCTCTCAAAGGTAGCCTACACTCCTCTATGGATATACAGTATGAAGCAAGGCAGACAGCACAGGAGGAAAACCAGGATCAAAGAGTAATAACATCGCTGTTGCCTGAATTACTTAATATATAAAATGTTTGTCCCTAACCACAGTGTAAAATATAAGTGTTTTGTCATAAAAAAAAGTATCAATGATAACAACAAGAAATATTAATAATAATAATAATAATATCGCTAGAAGCAGTTTGTTAGTTTTTTGGCAATGAAGCAAATATTTTTCATATATGATTCTCTTAACAAAAGCTCATGAATATACATTTAAAAAATGCAATACATAGCATTTATGCATTGATTTTTTTCTTTCTTGGGCTAAATAACTGACAGTCCAAAGTCACTTTCATTCCCCTGGTTGTTCTGAACCTGTCTTAATGGATAATTACTAAAACCAGATGTGCTTTTTGTAACCTAGTTTCCTGTCTGAGCCTATCATTTATAATACTCCTCGGAGAATAGAGGACATGAGCCCAATTTATTTTTTGTCCTATGCCCACATTGTTAGGAAATGATGCCTGGAGGTAAAATACAAATGGAGAAACATAGGACAATAGGGTTATTGCACAAAACTGATTGAATGTACATGGTTTCAGTAATGAAGCCAAGAAATGTTATGATAGCTAATTGGAACCAATCAGGTGCTCTGCTGTTTACCAGCAGTCTGTATTGTATTTGAAAATAAGGTTACTACAAACAGTATTTAAGGCATCTTGTACATGGTCTCCCAAAATGCAGTCGGGTAGATTTACTAAAACTGGCACACTCAGAAGCTGGTGCAGTTGTACATGATAGCCAATCAGTTTCTAATTTTAGCTTGTTCACTTAAAGCGGTAGTTCCCCCTCCAAAAAAGTTTTACCCTTAGTCTGATGCTCATTTTGTCTAGGGGAATCGGCTAGTTGTTTTAAAATCGACGCTGTACTTACCGTTGTAGAGAGCAATCTTCTCCGTCGCTTCCGTGTTTGGTCTTCAGGGATGGGCGTTCCTTCTTGATTGACAGTCTTCCAAAAGGCTTCCGACGGTCGCATCCATCGCGTCACGATTTTCCGAAAGTAGCCGAACGTCGGTGCGCAGGCGCCGTATAGAGCCGCGCCGACGTTCGGCTTCTTTCGGCTACTCGTGACGCGATGGATGCGACCGTCGGAAGCCTGTCAATCAAGAAGGAACGCCCACTCCCGATGACCCATACCTGGAAGCGACGGAGAAGATCGCTCTCTACAACGGTAAGTACAGCGTCGATTTTAAAACAACTAGCCGATTCCCCTAGACAAAATGAGCATCAGACTAAGAGTAAAACTTTTTTGGAGGGGGAACTACCGCTTTAAGCTTTGGCAATAAAATGTGGAAGCTGACTGGTTTCTATGCAGAGCTGCTCCAGTTTAGATAAATTAAACCCTAGTGCTTATTACCATGTACCACTCAGATGTGCTAGTATCGGTATCGGTACCAATACCAAGCATTTTCCCGAGTACTTGTACTCGGGCAAATGCTCCAATGCTTCACCCGATACCTGTACAGTCAGAAATGATCAGTGCGGCCGGGGGAAATACAAACACCAATCTCCCTGTAAAGATTTCTACAAAGCCTGACAGCTTCTCCCGGACCCCCTTTTTCAGCTGCTTTAGTGAAATCTTTACAGCGGTGATCGGTGCTTGCAACTCCCCCAAAGTCACACCGATCACCGCTGACTGTATCCTCTTCCAGTCCC
The DNA here is from genome assembly GCF_905171775.1 of Rana temporaria. NCBI lineage: Eukaryota > Metazoa > Chordata > Amphibia > Anura > Ranidae > Rana > Rana temporaria. The sequence continues at coordinate 156,598,044 of NC_053494.1, read as the reverse complement.
CCCCCGTACTGCTCCTGTCCTCCTCCGTGTCCCCCTCCATTGTGCTGCTCTCCCCGTCCACACTCGGCTCCGTGTCCCCCCTCCGTGCTACGTGTCCCCCTCTATTGTGCTGCTCTCCCCGTCGGCGTTCCTCTCTGTATCCCCCCTCCGTGCTTCGTGTCCCCCTCCATTGTGCAGCTCTCCCCCTTTGTGCTCCGTGTCCCTGTCCATGTCCTCCTCTACCCCCTCTGTCCTCAACCTGTCAGGATGGAGAGTAAAGGTAGGAGCCAGTAAACCCGGCTCCTTCTTTTCCAAATGAACAGAGTAGGTGATCACTGACTCTGTCCATTCACATAACTGAAACATCGTAACTGGTATTTACGATGCTTCCGTTTATGAATGGAGAGGAGCTTCTGTCTCTTGACCATTTATTTTCAGTGCAGCTGAGGCTGTTGAGAAAGGGACTGGGGAATCTGTGTCCTTAGTCCTTAGTCCCTTTTCACCCCTCACATTTTATTATAACTTTTCATGTGACAATACTGTAGAAATTACTTTGCTAAAGTAAATGTAAAGTAGTGAGTGTACAGCTTGTATAACAGTGTAAATTTGCTACCCCCTTAAAATAACTCAACGCACAGCCATTGATGTCTAAACCGCTGGCAACAAAAGTGAGTACACCCCTAAGTGAAAATGTCCAAAGTGGGCCCAATAAGCCATTTTCCCTCCCCGGTGTAATGTGACTCGTTAGTGTTACAAGGTCTCAGGTGTGAATGATGAACAGGTGTGTAAAATTTGGTGTTATTGCTCTCACTCTCTCATACTGGTCACTGGAAATTCAACATGGCACTTCATGGCAAAAAAACTCTCTGAGGATCTGAAAAAAAGAATTGTTGCTCTACATAAAGATGGCCCAGGCTATAAGAAGATTGCCAAGACCCTGAAACTGAGTTGCAGCATAATGACCAAGACCATACAGCGGTTTAACAGCACATGTTCCACTCAGAACAGGCCTCGCCATGGTCCACCAAAGAAGTTGAGTTCACATGCTCAGCGTCATATCCAGAGGTTGTCTTTGGGAAATTGACAGATGAGTGCTGACAGCATTGCTGAAGAGGTGGGGGGTCAGCCTGTCAGTGCTTAGACCATACACCGCACTCTGCATCAAATTGGTCTGCATGGCTGTCATTCCAGAAGGAAACATATTCTGAAGATGATGCACAAGAAAGCCCGGAAACAGTTTGCTAAAAGAAAAGCAGACTAAGAACATGGATTACTGGAACCATGTCCTGTAATCTGATGAGACCAAGATAAACTTATTTGGTTCAGATGGTGTCAAACGTGTGTGGCGGCAACCAGGTGAGGAGTACAAAGACAAGTGTGTCTTGCCTACAGTTAAGCATGGTGGTGGGAGTGTCATGGTCTGTTGCTGTATGAGTGCTGCCGGCACTAGGGAGCTAAAGTTCATTGAGGGAACCATAAATGCCAACATATACTGTAACATGCTGATGCAGAGCATGATCCCCTCCCTTCGGAGACTGGGCCGCAGGGCAGTATTCCAACAATGACCCCAAACACACCTCCAAGACGACCACTGCCTTGCTAAAGAAGCTGAGGGTAAAAGGTGATGGACTTGCCAAGCATATCTCCAGACCTAAACCCTATTGAGCATCTGTGGGGCATCTTCATATGGAAGGTGGAGAAGCACAAGGTCTCGAACATCCACCAACCCCCAGTGATGTAGTCATGGAGGAGTAGAAGAGGACTCCAGTGGCAATCTGTGAAGCTCTTGTGAACTCCTTGCCCAAGAGAGTTAAGGCAGCGCTGAAAAATAATGGTGGCCACACAAAATATTGAAACTTTGGGCCCAATTTGTGGCATTTCTACAGTGTTATCACATGAAAATATATAATAAAATATTTACTAAAATATGAAGGGTGTACTCACTTTTGTGAGATACTGTAAATATGCAATATATCAAATTGTAATATTAGTTAAAAGTGTACTTTTTAGTGCTGGTTATAAAATACAAAAATCTGCACAAAACCACTATACATTCCCTTTAACCAATCTTATGTTTAGAATAACTAGCAGAATGGCAACATCCCCAATAATGTTCACTAAACTATTTTGTGATCAGCCATTTAAACTTTTACAAAGAGAAATACAGTATATAGGTTGCCATTGATGTCCTCTCCTTTGGCAATGCCAGTGACTACCATTCTGTTTCAAGGGCTTTAGCAATTTCTGATTCAGTGATCTAGAACAAGTAGAGTGGAAAAGGGTTAGAATTCATGTTGGGGATTTTTCTGCTATCTGGGGGTTTGTTAGAGAGATTTTTCTTCATTTCATGTCTTTCTGAAAACTCCAACAGCAACACGGAAATAGTAGGGGAAGGCTGGATCCCCCATTACCATCTTTGTCCCTGTAACAAAGTTTTCCTCACTTCCTGTCTGGTAAACAGCTCGGACAATTGGGGCAAGCTTACTGAGGAGAAACAGGAAGTGAGAAATTCAGACAAAGAAAAAAAACATTTAGAAGGGAAATCGAAGGAAAAGGTAAATGCACTAGCTTAAAGGAACCTATTTAGAAAATAAAACCTTTACAACCCCTTTAAGTCTGCAATAGTTACCTCTGCTTCAGTGGACGGAGGTCCCTCGTTGGCACCAGAACCTCCTTCTCCCCTCTTCTGGGGCCAGCCGTCTTGATTGGCCAATGTGGGACTTAAATCCTGTGCATGCACAAGTGTACAGTCTTCCTGGTAGGCAGGAACTGTGCCAGAATGAAAACTGAGCTGCGTATTTCAGAACTGGCAAATTATCCAAGCTTAGAGCAATTTTCTGAGGATGGAGTTCCCCGTGACACCATTGCCCATATTTGGCTTAGTCCAAATCCACCCCCAATATTGAGGAGCATGCGGGCTTAAATCATCAATAACAGGGGGCTGCACACTCACAGCTTCCTTGCAATGGGGATATTGGGCCACATGCCTTGCTAATTAGCTCTGGGGGATTTTTTTTATTATTTAAAAAAATACATTTAATACTTTTGACAGGACTGCTTTCCGTGGTGCTGAAACTGATTTTTTTTTCCATTTTCAATTACACTGTACATTAGACTTGATGGCCATTTGCTGACAGATGAATTGATCTAGTGTACATTAATTCCATTGTAGAGTATAAGTGGAGTCAATGTGACTGTCTATTGCTCAGCAAATCCTGCATCCTGTTAAATCTCACTTAGCATACAATATATACATATATATATATATATATATATATATATATATACACACACACACACACATATACACACATACACATACACACACATACACACATATGTGTGTGTGTATATATATATATATATATATATATATATACACACACACATATATGGGCCAGATTCACAAAGGACATACGACGGCGTATCTACTGATACGCCGTCGTATGTCCGAATGTGCGCCGTCGCATCTATGCGCCTTATTCTTATAATCAGTTACACTTGAATTCGGTCAAGATACGACTGACCTAAGTCTCCTATGCTGTCGTATCTTGGGTGCATATTTACGCTGGCCGCTAGGGGCGCTTCCGTATATTTCCATGTCAAATATGCAAATGAGATAGATACGCCGATTCACGAACGTACTTGAGCCCGATACGCTGTTTATGCAAGTCGTACGTCCGGCGTAACTTTACCCCTCATAAAGCAGGGGTAAGTCATGTTAAGGTATGGGCGCGGGTACAGCGTTGTATTGTACGTCGTTTGCGTAAGTCGTACGTGAATAGGGCTGTGCGTAAGTTGCGTTCACGTCGTAGGCAGTGTTCGACGTATCTTAGGCATTCTATCCGACGCATGCGCACTGGGATACGTCCACGGACGGCGCATGCGCCGTTCGTTCGGCCCCTCATTTGCATGGGGTCACGGCTCATTTTAATACAACACGCCCACCTCTTCCAAATTTATATTACGGGGGCTTACGCCGGCCAATTTATGCTACGCCGCCGCAACTTACGGAGCAAGTGCTTTGTGAATACTGCACTTGCCTGTCTAAGTTGCAGCGGCGTAGCGTAAATAGGATACGCTACGCCCGCACAAAGATGCGCCCAGGTACGTGAATCTGGCCCTATATATATATATATATACACACACATATATATATACAGGGAGTGCAGAATTATTAGGCAAGTTGTATTTTTGAGGATTAATTTTATTATTGAACAACAACCATGTTCTCAATGAACCCAAAAAACTCATTAATATCAAAGCTGAATATTTTTGGAAGTAGTTTTTAGTTTGTTTTTAGTTTGAGCTATTTTAGGGGGATATCTGTGTGTGCAGGTGACTATTACTGTGCATAATTATTAGGCAACTTAACAAAAAAAAAAATATATACCCATTTCAATTATTTATTTTTACCAGTGAAACCAATATAACATCTCAACATTCACAAATATACATTTCTGACATTCAAAAACAAAACAAAAACAAATCAGTGACCAATATAGCCACCTTTCTTTGCAAGGACACTCAAAAGCCTGCCATCCATGGATTCTGTCAGTGTTTTGATCTGTTCACCATCAACATTGCGTGCAGCAGCAACCACAGCCTCCCAGACACTGTGCAGAGAGGTGTACTGTTTTCCCTCCTTGTAAATCTCACATTTGATGATGAACCACAGGTTCTCAATGGGGTTCAGATCAGGTGAACAAGGAGGCCATGTCATTTGTTTTTCTTCTTTTATACCCTTTATTGCGAGCCACGCTGTGGAGTACTCGGACGCGTGTGATGGAGCATTGTCCTGCATGAAAATCATGTTTTTCTTGAAGGATGCAGACTTCTTCCTGTACCACTGCTTGAAGAAGGTGTCTTCCAGAAACTGGCAGTAGGACTGGGAGTTGAGCTTGACTCCATCCTCAACCCGAAAAGGCCCCACAAGCTCATCTTTGATGATACCAGCCCAAACCAGTACTCCACCTCCACCTTGCTGGTGTCTGAGTCGGACTGGAGCCCTTTACCAATCCAGCCACGGGCCCATCCATCTGGCCCATCAAGACTCACTCTCATTTCATCAGTCCATAAAACCTTAGAAAAATCAGTCTTGAGATATTTCTTGGCCCAGTCTTGACGTTTCAGCTTGTGTGTCTTGTGCAGTGGTGGTCGTCTTTCAGCCTTTCTTACCTTGGCCATGTCTCTGAGTATTGCACACCTTGTGCTTTTGGGCACTCCAGTGATGTTGCAGCTCTGAAATATGGCCAAACTGGTGGCAAGTGGCATCTTGGCAGCTGCACGCTTGACTTTTCTCAGTTCATGGGCAGTTATTTTGCTCCTTGGTTTTTCCACACGCTTCTTGCGACCCTGTTGACTATTTTGAATGAAACGCTTGATTGTTCGATGATCACGCTTCAGAAGCTTTGCAATTTTAAGAGTGCTGCATCCCTCTGCAAGATATCTCACTATTTTTGACTTTTCTGAGCCTGTCAAGTCCTTCTTTTGACCCATTTTGCCAAAGGAAAGGAAGTTGACTAATAATTATGCACACCTGATATAGGGTGTTGATGTCATTAGACCACACCCCTTCTCATTACAGAGATGCACATCACCTAATATGCTTAATTGGTAGTAGGCTTTCGAGCCTATACAGCTTGGAGTAAGACAACATGCATAAAGAGGATGATGTGGTCAAAATACTCATTTGCCTAATAATTCTGCACTCCCTGTATATATACACACATATACAGTGAGGAAAATAAGTATTTGAACACCCTGCTATTTTGCAAGTTCTCCCACTTGGAAATCATGGAGGGGTCTGAAATTGTTATCGTAGGTGCATGTCCACTGTGAGAGACATAATCAAAAAAAAAAAATCCAGAAATCACAATGTATGATTTTTTTAACTATTTATTTGTATGATACAGCTGCAGATAAGTATTTGAACACCTGAGAAAATCAATGTTAATATTTGGTACAGTAGCCTTTGTTTGCAATTACAGAGGTCAAACGTTTCTTGTAGTTTTTCACCAGGTTTGCACACACTGGAGGAGGGATTTTGGCCCACTCCTCCACACAGATCTTCTCTAGATCAGTCAGGTTTCTGGGCTGTCGCTGAGAAACACGGAGTTTGAGCTCCCTCCAAAGATTCTCTATTGGGTTTAGGTCTGGAGACTGGCTAGGCCACGCCAGAACCTTGATATGCTTCTTACAGAGCCACTCCTTGGTTATCCTGGCTGTGTGCTTCTGGTCATTGTCATGTTGGAAGACCCAGCCTCGACCCATCTTCAAAGCTCTAACTGAGGGAAGGAGGTTGTTGCCCAAAATCTCGCAATACATGGCTCCGGTCATCCTCTCCTTAATACAGTGCAGTCGCCCTGTCCCATGTGCAGAAAAACACCCCCAAAGCATGATGCTACCACCCCCATGCTTCACAGTAGGGATGGTGTTCTTGGGATGGTACTCATCATTCTTCTTCCTCCAAACACGGTTAGTGGAATTATGACCAAAAAGTTCTATTTTGGTCTCATCTGACCACATGACTTTCTCCCATGACTCCTCTGGATCATCCAAATGGTCATTGGCAAACTTAAGACGGGCCTTGACATGTGCTGGTTTAAGCAGGGGAACCTTCCGTGCCATGCATGATTTCAAACCATGACGTCTTAGTGTATTACCAACAGTAACCTTGGAAACGGTGGTCCCAGCTCTTTTCAGGTCATTGACCAGCTCCTCCCGTGTAGTCCTGGGCTGATTTCTCACCTTTCTTAGGATCATTGAGACCCCACGAGGTGAGATTTTGCATGGAGCCCCAGTCCGAGGGAGATTGACAGTCATGTTTAGCTTCTTCCATTTTCTAATGATTGCTCCAACAGTGGACCTTTTTTCACCAAGCTGCTTGGCAATTTCCCCGTAGCCCTTTCCAGCCTTGTGGAGGTGTACAATTTTGTCTCTAGTGTCTTTGGACAGCTCTTTGGTCTTGGCCATGTTAGTAGTTGGATTCTTACTGATTGTATGGGGTGGACAGGTGTCTTTATGCAGCTAATGACCTCAAACAGGTGCATCTAATTTAGGATAATAAATGAAGTGGAGGTGGACATTTTAAAGGCAGACTAACAGGTCTTTGAGGGTCAGAATTCTAGCTGATAGACAGGTGTTCAAATACTTATTTGCAGCTGTATCATACAAATAAATAGTTAAAAAATCATAAATTGTGATTTCTGGATTTTTTTTTTTTTATTATGTCTCTCACAGTGGACATGCACCTACGATGACAATTTCAGACCCCTCCATGATTTCCAAGTGGGAGAACTTGCAAAATAGCAGGGTGTTCAAATACTTATTTTCCTCACTGTATATATATATATACACACATATATATATATATATATACACACACACATATAGATAGATAGATAGATAGATAGATAGATAGATAGATAGATAGATAGATAGATAGATAGATAGATAGAGTATATATATATCTATATATATTCTAATTATTTACTGGGTGAATTGTTCAGTGAATTATTGACAAACCCTATGGTAAATTAACATACTAATGCTTCTAAAATTGGTCAGGGTCCCTAGGCTTCAATGTAGGTATAGGAAACAAAGAAGGCCTAGCGCATTATCCTAAAAAAAAATCTAAAATGGAGGTGAATGTACTCACAAACCAATGCTTGCATTGTAGCTTAGACATAACATAATCTGCTTAAATACGTAAATTCACAATGCTTGTAGACACGTGTAAAAAGGGAGAGCGCTTCTCCCATGAGGTTTACCGGTAAAAGGAGGAACCGTAAGCGCCGCCAGGGAACCCCAGAAGACAAGGTTTGGGGCCACACTCTGAAAAACGAACTGCAAAGTGGAGGTAAGTATGATATGTTTGTTATTTAAAAAAACAAAACAAAAAAAAACAGGGTTTATAACCTCTTTAAGCAGATGATGTTATGTCTGAGCTATGATGCAAGCATTTTGTGAGTACATTCACCTCCGTTTTGCCCTGGTTCACACTGGGCTGCGGGAGTGAAGCCGTGCGAGTTCAGCTAAACTCGCACTGCTTCACTCCCGCTGGCATTCGCGATTTCGGCCGGGATTTAAGAGACATCTGTGCAGGTTTCTGCACAGATGTCAATGTAAATCGTGGCCCGAAATCGCAAAAAGTAGTACAGGAACTACTTTTTGAAATCAGTGCAGTGCCGCAGATGCGGCGTCACACCGATTAGGACTGTGTCATTGCCAACAAATGCCGCCGATTTGAGATACGATTTCACATGTGAAATTGCATCTCAAATCGAAGCAAATCGTACCCGGTGTGAACCTGGGCTTTAAAATAATAAATTAGTATAATGCGCTAGGGCTACATGCCTTCTTTGTTTCCTATACCTACAGTAAAATTGTACGCCCCCAGTCTTTTGAGGGCAGCAAGAAGCACATTATTTAGATGCAGCAATACATCAAGATAGGAGTTTGACACCATTTTGGGACTTATCGCACAGCACAGAAGAGATAACATAGTGCCATTTCCCTAGGCTTCAATGACCTCTGGTCATGAAAGAGTTATGTGCACTGTACCAAAATATTCTTGTAACTGGAGCTGGAGTTAGCCACAGGGAGGTAGAGCTGGCGGCATTGCATTCCTTTATAAGGTGCAGATGTCAAATCATTGTAAACATTATTGGACAAGACCCGGTAGCTTGTGCGCAAGCTTCAGTGGTAGTGAATGGTGGCATGGGGCTGTAATACAAACTATTGTGATGAATGTAAATTTCAAAAATGAACAGGTGTGACTATAGGCAATGACTCAAACTTCTCCCCTTTTAATAAGCCTCAAAAATATTCCTGGTTTGAGAAATTGTAGAATTTTTGCAAATACTTGTATTCCACCATGTAGACTGGAGAGCGAATGAAGGATATACAGACGATATCAATGAAATTTCAATTGCCCCAAGAGAAAAGGGTTTATATCCAAAAACAATAAATACTTCAGTATATACTGTATGGCAGGAGATACATTGCTGCTGCTGTGACAGATTGAATCCAAGTGTCATAAGTCATGTAACCGCAGATTAAGTGTATTTCAGTGCAGAAAGCCAAGTGACCGCAGTTTAATTGTATTCAAGTGCTTAGAGTAGGATAACAGCTGTGCAAGTGTTTCCTGACAGCACAATTGAATCTCTATTTGGTTAATGAGTTAAATAAAAGCTGCACATAAAACAGAAGAATCCTTATTTTCTAGTTTCTACCTCCCTGCCAAGAGAGCTGCTAACTGGATTCTCTAAAAGGGACATTTGCACTGATTATCAGTATCCTGATTATCAGTGCAGTCCCAGCAGTGCCCACCAGTGCTGCCAATCAGGGACCACCAGTGCTGCTAATAAATGCCCATCAGTGCTGCCAACCAGTGCCTTATCAAGATCACCTATCTGTGCTGCCTAATAGTGTCCATCAGTGCTGCCTAACAGTGCCCATCACTGCCGCCTATCAATGCACCCTCATCAGTGCCCACCAGTGCCGCCTCATCAGTGCCCAACGTGCAGCTCATCAGTGCCGCTAACAACTGCACATTGGTGCTACCAATGAGTGCCCATCAGTGACTTCTCATCAGTGTCACCTATCAGCGCCACCTGCCAGTGTCCATCAGTGCCAGCTATCAGTGCTGCCTACATGTGCCACCTCAAAAGTGCCCATCAGTGCTCTGCCTCATCAGTGCAGTCTATAAGTGCAGCCTCATCAGTGCCCACCAGTGTCTCATCATCGGTGCCTACCTGTGCCACCTCATCAGTGCAGCCTATCAATGCCTATCAGTTCTGCCTCACCAGTGCAGCCTCATCATTGCCCACCAGTGTCTCCTCATTGGTGCCTACCTGTGCCACCTCATCAGTGCCTGCATGTGCCAACCTCATCAATTCCCATCAGTATAGCCTATCAGTGCCCATCAGTGCTGCCTCATCAGTGCAGCTTATCAGTGCCGCCTCATCAGCTCACATCAGCAAAGGAGAAAGATTACCTGTTTGCAAAATTTTATAACAAACTATGAAAATGTATTGTATTAAATGTTTGAATTTTCAGCCTTTATTCGTTTATTTAGCAAACATAAAAAATCCAGTGGTGATTAAATACCACCAAAGGAAAGCTCTATTTGTGTGAAAATGTATAAAAACTTTGGGTACAGTGTTGCCTGACCGGGCAATTGTCATTCAAGTGCAACAGCGCTGAAAGCTAAAAATTGGCCTGGGCAGGAAGGGGGTGAAAGTACCCAGTAGGCAAGTGGTTAAGGAAGGATTCCAGGTATGAATATTTTATACATAGTTACATTGGTCCAGCGTAACTATGCACATACCATACCTGGCCGATGCCTTGGAAGCTGAAAATCACTCCAATGATCTCCGCTTGCTTCTGGGTCCCATGTCAAGCAAGTGTCCCGCTCAGCCCAGCATATTTTAAAGAATGAAAACCCCAAATCCACAATCTCAGAAAATTAGAACATTACATGCAATCAATAAAACAAGGATTGTACATAGAACAATATCGGATCTCTGAAAAGTAGAAGCATGCATATGTACCCAGTACTTGGTTTGGGCCCCTTTTGCAGCAATTACTGCCTCAATGCAGCGTGGCATGGAAGCCATCAGCCTGTGGCACTGCGGAGGTGTGATGGAAGACCAGGATGCTTCAATAGCGGCCTTCAGCTCTTCTGCATTGTTCAGTCTCATGTCTCTCATCTTTCTCTTGGCAATTCCCCATAGATTATCTATGGGGTTCAGGTCAGGCGAGTTCGATGGCCAATCAAGCACAGTAATCCCACGGTCATTGAACCAGGTTTTGGTGCTTTTGGCAGTGTGGGCAGGTGCCAAGTCGTGCTGGAAAATGAAGTCAGCATCCCAATAAAGCTCATCTGTGGAAGGAAGCATGAAGTACGGCTGCGTTGACCCTGAACTTAATAAAGCACAGTGGACCAACACCAGCAGATGATGACATGGCTCCCCAAATCAACACAGAATGTGGAAACTTCACACTGGACTTCAAGCATCTTGCAATGTGTGCCTCTCCATTCTTCCTCCATACTCTGTGTCCTTGGTTTCCAAATGAAATGCAAAATTTGCTCTCATCAGAAAAGAGGACTTTGGACCACTGAGCAACAGACCAGGTCTGTTTTCCTTTAGCCCAGGTAAGACGCTTCTGACGTTGTTTGTTGTTCAGGAGTGACTTGACAAGAGGAATACGACATTTGAAGCCCATGTCCAGGATCCGTCTGTGTGTGGTGGCTCTTGATGCACTGACTCCTTGTGAAAGTCCCCAACACTTCTGAATGGCCTTTCCCGACAATCCTCTCCAGGCTGCAGTCATCCCTGCTGCTTGTGCACCTTTTTCCTTCCACATACCTTTCTATTAATGTGCTTCGATACAGCACTTTGGGAACACCCAACTTCTTTTGCAATTACCTTTTGAGGCTTTCCCTCCTTATGGAGGGTGTCAATGATGGTTTTCCTACTGAACCAGACTGAGAGACCATTTAAAGGCTCAGGAACCTTTGCAGGTGTTATGGCTTAATTAGCTGATTAGAGTGGGACACTGTGAGCCTAGACTATTGCACCTTTTCACAATATTCACATTTTCTGAGATTGTGGATTTGGGATTTTCATGAGCTGTAAGCCATAATCATCACAATAATGACAAATCACGGCTTAAACTATCTTCCTTTGTATGTAATGGGCCAGATTCAGAAAGATCAGCGGATCTTTCTGCTGGCGTAACGTATCTCCGATACGTTACGCCGCCCTAACTTTGGGCGCAAGTTCCGTATGCAGAAAGAACTTGCGCCCTTAGTTACGGCGGTGTAACGTATGTGTGGCGGCGTAAGCCCGCCTAATTCAAATGGGGGTGTTGGGGGCGTGTTTTATTTAAATTTGACTTGACCCCGCGTATTTTACGTTTTTTGTGAACGGCGTTCGTGAAAAAATCACAGTGCGCATGCTCGAAAATCCGCCGCAAAACGTCATTGCTTTCGACGTGAACGTAAATTACGTCCAGCCCTATTCGCAAACGACTTACGCAAACTACGTAAAATTTTCAAAACTCGACGCAGGTACGACGGCCATACTTAACATTAGCTACGCCTCATATACAGTAGCAGGGATAACTATACGCCGAAAAAAGCCTAACGTAAACTACGTAAAAAAATGCGCCGGCTGGACGTACGTTTCTGAATCGGCGTAACTACCTAATTTGCATATTCCTCGCGCAACTATACGGAAGCGCCACCTAGCGGCCAGCGTGATTATGCAGCCTAAGATACGACGGTGTAAGACACTTACACCAGTCGGATCTTAGGGATATCTTTGCGTAACTGATTCTCTGAATCAGGCGCATAGATACGACCGCCCGGACTCAGAGATACGACGGCGTATCAGGAGATACGCCGGCGTATCTTGTTTCTGAATCCGGCCCAGTGAGTCTATCTCATATATTAGTTTCACCTTTTAAGTTGCATTAGTGAAATAAAGGAACTTTAGCACGAGTTCGAAGTTTCACCTGTATATGCCATTATTCGCAGCAGCAGTCACGTGACCACAACTTTAAAATTATTTTTAGGTTAAGTAGAAGAGAACAAAAAACACAGATAGTTACTTAGGGAAATTTAAGGGATCTGCCCATGGCTTAATTTTCAATCCTGGGGTTGGGCTTAATATATTACAATATGCTAAAAGCACAGCAAAACAGATTAAAATGCAGCAAAAGCATGATAAAAAGCAGTAAAACACATCAAAATGCACATTAAAAATAAATACTAAAACAGTGATCTGAATGCATCTCAAAACAGCTATTGTGTACACAGCATTACTGCAAGCAATTATTTGTATTTTATATGTGGTTTCCCACGTGTTTAAGTGTACAAAAGAGCACAGATGGGTGAATGGATCCAAAGCGTTCCTACATCCATTTAGGAAGTGGATTGCCATGCTAAAACCTCTGTTGTTTTTGTAGTGTACTGCACATTCGCTGTTAATGTTCCCTTGTGCATAACACTAAGCTGAATCCCTGTACTAAAGAAGCCTTAACAGGAAGGTGTTTCATCCTTCGGCATTCACACAGATTAGTGCCCAGAGATAAGAAATGGAGACGTTTCCAATAATGCACGGCTTTAGACTTTTAACAGCTCTTTGCCTGCAAAATGGAGCAGAACGTAATGCTGTGTTCACAGAATTATATTTATGTTATGGCCTGTAATTGATTCCAATTGTCTGGTGGTACTCAGAATAAAGCAGGGATATATAATACAATATAATTCAGGCTCATCTTGCATATTTACACCCTTGTGCAGAGACACATTTGTTCAATACCTTTTTGAAATATGTCACATTAACTGGAAAGTAATGTTAATTAATTAGGAAAGAGACAATTGCTTTTAGCAGAGTGCTGAGTCTAGAGGAAGCCAAAGAGGAAATTACAAAGACGAGCAAAGATTTTAGGACTTAATGTTGAAGAGCGTTTGTAAGCAGCATAAAAGATATGCAATTTAATATATATATATATATATATATATATATATATTTTACTATAGCTAATATTTAAAGCGCATGTCCAGTCAAAAAAGTTTAATATTAATGGTATGAAAAAAAGAAATACAAAAAAAATCACAAAAATAATAGTTAAGGGGAAAAGGAGAAGATGTAATTAATTAGGGTTGATAAGGGAATGATAAGTATTAGGATGCATGCTGGGCATCAAACCAGGATAAATTGATAAATTTGCTAGAGATAGTTTTCTGGTGCCTTAACAACAGTCGCAAACTCTGTAGAATAATCTGAAGCTATACAAGAGTTGAATCTACTTTATTAGTAAGCCCTTAAAGTGGAAGTAAACCCATCCATAAAACAGCTTCATTTTCGGCACGTGGCAGAAATGTAACACTCCCATTGGTTGTGCTCTCAACCAAACTGTCAAATCATCCAATGGCTGGTGTCATAACTGTTCACATGTGCAGCATCATGGCAGTTGTAAATTAAACAGAGGCAAAGATGCTTCTTTGGCTGAAAACAATAGGGGGGTTTACTTACACTTTAAGACATAGGGGAATTCAATATGCAAAAGCTTGATGCGTTTCAGCCCCCATAAGGGACTTATACAGGTGGTTCTCAAAAAATTTGCATATTGTGATAAAGTTCATTATTTTCTGTAATGTACTGATAAACATTAGACTTTCATATATTTTAGATTCATTACACACAACTGAAGTAGTTCAAGCCTTTTTATTGTTTTAATATTGATGATTTTGGCATACAGCTCATGAAAACCCAAAATTCCTATCTCAAAAAATTAGCATATTTCACCCGACTAATAAAAGAAAAGTGTTTTTAATAAAAAAAAAGTCAACCTTCAAATAATTATGTTCAGTTATGCACTCAATACTTGGTCGGGAATCCTTTTGCAGAAATGACTGCTTCAATGCGGCGTGGCATGGAGGCAATCAGCCTGTGGCACTGCTGAGGTGTTATGGAGGCCCAGGATGCTTCGGTAGCGGCCTTAAGCTCATCCAGAGTGCTGGGTCTTGCGTCTCTCAACTTTCTCTTCCCAATATCCCACAGATTCTCTATGGGGTTCAGGTCAGGAGAGTTGGCAGGCCAATTGAGCACAGTAATACCATGGTCAGTAAACCATTTACCAGTGGTTTTGGCACTGTGAGCAGGTGCCAGGTCGTGCTGAAAAATGAAATCTTCATCTCCATAAAGCTTTTCAGCAGATGGAAGCATGAAGTGCTCCAAAATCTCCTGATAGCTAGCTGCATTCACCCTGCCCTTGATAAAACACAGTGGACCAACACCAGCAGCTGACATGGCACCCCAGACCATCACTGACTGTGGGTACTTGACACTGGACTTCAGGCATTTTGGCATTTCCCTCTCCCCAGTCTTCCTCCAGACTCTGGCACCTTGATTACCGAATGACATGCAAAATTTGCTTTCATCCGAAAAAAGTACTTTGGACCACAGTCCAGTGTTGCTTCTCTGTTCTCCTATAACCCTGTTGATGTCTGTGAGGACGAAACCGGTCGGTTATTTTTGACCCATATCACCAACATTGTGCCAATTTCAAGTCATCTGCCTGCTGTGGTTTTCTTTGATGTGCCGTGGGGAACAACTTTTCTATCGTTTGGGTTTTTTATATTCTAACATTTTATACATTGGACGATTTCCTTGCTGTGCAATTATTTTTAATGAGATTTGGACTATCTCTTTGTTGTGTCAATATTTTGATCAAGAATTTTAAATAAATTTCTACACTATGAGGAGGTGTTTTTTCCCTCTTTTCTCATATCCCTCATGAAATTGGGAGTTTCCCCTCCTTACCATCTCATGTGACGTTCCTGTGGCCGGTGTCACCAACTCTCCTTCTGGGATCCATCCGGAGTATCGGAATTGGGATATCCATCCACCCATTGGTGCAACTGAAGGACGGCCAGTATATACAAGCTCTGAGGACCTACCCACCATACGGTGAGCTGTGGGTCAACTAAAGTTGGTAAGAGTACCCTAACTTTTATATGCCAAGGAATGTCCTTTTGAAGATGTGCAATTTCTGAGGGAAAGGATTCTCCATTGATGTGGAAGAGGTGCTTTCCAACTGAAGTGACGAACAGTCAGCTCTTGGGAAGCTCTGGGAGTGTTCCCCTTCCTATTTTTCAGAACATTTTCATTTTTGTGTTTGTTCACATTTATAATTACTATATCACTTAAGATTTTTCTTTTGTTTGCTAATAATACCATCCAGGTATATCACTAGCACTCAGAGCTATTATTATAGCTCTGTTATGTACGTATGACCATTTTCACGGAGTTTGTTCACCTAACACAACTCTAATTACAGAGGTCACATCCTCACAACCAATCAGTGGTTACCTTTTTTATAGTTTTGGCGCTACATTATTTTCTTTTTGTCTGTTTACATTTATCCACTGGTATGTTGGCTGCCTATTTACACTATATACACACTTAGATTTGTTTAGCGCAATATATTCTTTTTATATTTTTCTCTGTAGCCCAGGTCAGGCGCTTCTGCCGCTGTTTCTGGTTCAAAAGTGGCTTGACCTGGGGAATGCGGCACCTGTAGCCCATTTCCTGCACACGCATGTACACGGTGGCTCTGGATGTTTCTACTCCAGACTCAGTCCACTGCTTCCGCAGGTCCCCCAAGGTCTGGAATCGGTCCTTCTCCACAATCTTCCTCAGGGTCCGGTTACCTCTTCTCGTTGTGCAGCGTTTTCTGCCACACTTTTTCCTTCCCACAGACTTCCCACTGAGGTGCCTTGATACAGCACTCTGGGAACAGCCTATTCGTTCAGAAATTTCTTTCTGTGTCTTACCCTCTTGCTTGAGGGTGTCAATGATGGCCTTCTGGACAGCAGTCAGGTCGGCAGTCTTACCCATGATTGCGGTTTGGAGTAATGAACCAGGCTGGGAGTTTTTAAAAGCCTCAGGAATCTTTTGCAGGTGTTTAGAGTTAATTAGTTGATTCAGATGATTAGGTTAAGAGCTCGTTTAGAGAACCTTTTCATGATATGCTAATTTTTTGAGATAGGAATTTTGGGTTTTCATGAGCTTTATGCCAAAATCATCAATATTAAAACAATAAAAAGGCTTGAACTACTTCAGTTGTGTGTAATGAATCTAAAATATATGAAAGTCTAATGTTTATCAGTACATTACAGAAAATAATGAACTTTATCACAATATGCTAATTTTTTGAGAACCACCTGTATACCCCTATGTCTTGATGAATTATTAAAAAGAAGATTTCATTTTATATCATACTGCCATACCCTTGTATAGCCCCATGTTAGCCTAAGTGTCCTTGCACATTTAGGCATTCATGTTGTTAACCATAGCAGATATGATTCAAACTGCAAAACTTGAGTCATGTCTGGGTGCATTAAAAAACAGAGTTGATCAATATTCATCTAGATTGACCTGATAGTAGTCAGTGTGGGAGTGCAGAGCTACTGGATTGCTTACCTAAAGGCAAATAACCTGTTCACTTTGCCAGAGAAGTTGAACACTGTAAGAAAAACTGCACTCTGCATGGTAATTTTCCCTTGTGAATAAAGTAAAGCTCTTCTGATTCACCATCTGTGTCCCATTGCAGAGATTTCCCTTCACTTCCTGTCCCATAGCCAAACAGGAAGTGAGAGGAAATACCTGAAAATTAAGGAAATTCCTTGGCCCCCCCAGGTCAACAGAACTAGTGTTCCCCTCTATTGCTAAACTTTTGAATTTTCTTTTACCTTCAAATTCAATGATAATGGTAAACAGGATAAGTAGAGAGGGTGAATCTCCGTACTCCTTAACGGGGGCACAGACAGCTGACAAGTGTTCTAATCCCTCTCCATTCTGTCCAAAACTAAAAAAAAAAGTTTTTCCTTTAGTTATGCTTATGCTGTTAACTTTAAGGACTATTTTACACTAGGTGTGATGCAGGAATCTAGCAAAAAGTAGTACCATGAATTTTGGTGTTGCACTATTTGAGCCGTGTGGGAACTGTGTGAATTATTCTTCCCTGACCCCCTCCCCCTCCCATAGCTTCCAACTGTCTCTCATTTGGAGAGTCTGTTTCTCAATTGGAGCCACGGCATGTGTTATTATGAAAAAGCCAATTTGAAAAAAAAAGAGAGGAGGTAAAATACACTTGTGGGATAACCAACCATGTTTTTGAACATTAAATTGTAATTCTCTGTATACTGTATAGGTTGCAAGGGAGGTGTAAACTCTTTGAAAACATACTGTGTGCTAAAAGGCGCTTCTCTCTTTTATCTCAAAAAAGTTGGGAGGTATGCCCTGCCCAGTGGCGTATCTAGGGTATGGCAGCCATGGCAAGTGCTATGGGCGCCATATGAAGGGGGCGATTGATGAGTGGCTGGGCAGCAAGGCACTTACCAGGGTCTGAGGGTCTCTTCTTCCCTCCTCCCGAGCATAGGCATGATCTCCTTTTCAGCGCCTTTGCTAATGGACAATGGCAGCGCTATGCCTGCTGCGTTCAGCCAAAGCCCTCCTCTGTTCTCCTAGGCTCTCCCGTTCCATCTGGTCGGATTGGCAGTGTACAAAGAAGGAGGAACATCGGTTTCTCCCTCTCCTCTGTGAAAACTGAGGCCCTAAGTGATGAAGATTTCATCACTTCCAGTATTGGTTCTGCATTTACCTGGCCTGGTCTAATAAACCCCAGATTTCTCCATAAAGAGGATATGTCACTGCTAAAGGTATCACAAGGGATGATAAATATAACTAGTTTTGATAGATGTTTTTTTTTTAAGGTTATCTGAAAGATGGGTTTCAAATGTTTCGACAGGGGCGCAGTTTCAGTGCTTGCCATTGCCCCTATTTTCACTAGATACACCTCTGGCCATGCCTCCGAATTTGTGTAATATCTTATAAATGAGGGTACAGTGCAGGACTGCAAACATTTTAAAGCCAGGGTTTGCAGAACCTGCAGAACTTTGCAAAGGTCTCATCAGAGCTGTATTTCAAGCAAACAGTATCTGTAAAAATTCACACTTGAAACACTAAAAGTGCACTTAGCCTTTTATCATTTTACGACAGCGTTACGTATATATGCAGCACCAGCGCAGGAGGGATTAATGCTCAGCCACCGCATATATGCATCACTATGTTTTTCTAGTGCACGTTCTATTGCCACTCCCAGAACTGTCACTGAAGTATCATTAACAGCTCACAATCAACTACTGATGACCAAGAGTTGGCATGCAGTGCTCCCAATGATGGCAAGATTGGGAGCCCTGCCTGCTGGCTCTGGGCATCATGGCCATTTTAAATGACATGTTTGTTATTAAAAAAAAAAAAAAAACTGAACCTTTAGTGTCACTTTAAGTTAAAACACCAGACCAAATTTTGGGCCTTAGGTGCTTTTTGCCATAAATAAATAGAGAGGGTGAATCTCCCCACCCCGGAATCAGAACACAATAAAAAAAACTGCATTGTAATCACAGACCATACACCTTATGCCGCGTACACACGGTCGTTTTTTGTGATGAAATAAAACAACGTTTTAAATCATGAAACAAAACAACATTTTTCAAACTTCATTTTAAAAAACGACGTTGCCTACACACCATCGTTTTTTCAAAATGCTCTAGCAAAGCGCGGTTACGTTCAGCACGTACGACGGCACTCTGTTCCATTCAAGCTCGCGTCATAACTTGCTTCTGAGCATGCGCGAGTTTAAAAACGTTGTTTTAAACGTCGTTTTACCCACACACTATCATTTTAAATGACACAAAAAACGACGTTTTGAAAAACGACATAAAAAATTGAAGCATGCTCGAATTTTTTTTTTTTGTCGTTTTTCAGAAGACATAAAACAACATTTTCCCCACACACTGTCATTTTAAATGACGTTTTTAAAAATGTCGTTTTTTTTTCATCACAAAAAACGACCGTGTGTACGCGGCATTGGTGTTGCATGAAAAATAAACCAGCAGCACACTAGAGTACAGAGTGATAAAGATCCTCATCATTTGTCTATTGTCAGTTTATAGACAAATGAAAGAACATGCATTTAACAGTCTACAGATCCCATTAAACAGTACTAAAGAAACACAACCACTCCACAAAACAGATAATAAATTAAATAGATCAAACAATTACAAGTACTATATTAGAAGACACACAATTTCAAGATAATGTAATGGTGCTATTAAAATGCTATTACAATACATGTTTTTTATCAATGCTGAGTGTCAACAGAAAGAAAATAATACATGACTGTACATCCATAATTCATACCGAATGGACAGAGAATATAGTTGGATATAGTAATGCATAATTTTTATACCTTCAAAATGCTAAAAGCAGCAAATTGTAAGACCCATGTAGCGGCAAAACCATTGTATGGCTTTCTAATCAAAGAGAAACTCCAGCAAAAACATTCTTATGTTTATACAAATAGATTAAAGACCAACTCTGGGCACAACAATAAAAATACACATGCACTAGGGTCCCCCCCCCCCCTACATGCACTGCAAGTTAAGTCTAGGGGTGCATGAATAAGGTGTAACACTTGCCGTATTCCTCGCTCCAGGAGGGTCCCTCTAGCAGTGTGCCTGTTCCTGCAAAGTCTTCTCTCTAAGGCGATCTTGGCCACAGTTGCACATCTGCATCCTCCAGCAACAATGCAAGGATAATAGCCGTGCATTGTATGAGATGACCCAGAGCGAACAGTACAACACTGGAGCCGGGAGCAGGGCCGATCCGCCCTATAGGCCCACTATGCAAGCCGCTTAGGGCCCCGCAAAGCTGCGAAGGGCCCCCCAAATTACGAGAGGCCCGCCTTGTGAGAAGTCATTTTTGCCCCCTCACCCCGCTTCTCAACTCGCTGACTGCATGGGAGAAGAGGTAAGAAGTCAGCACCCCCTGCTTCTCAATTTAATGTAAGATGTCATTTCCGACAGCAGAACACCCCCTACCCCCATTTCTCAACTTTCTTTAATTTGACATGTCACTGTCGTCAGCGCCCCCTGCTTCTCATTTTTAATGTGCCATGTCATTTTGCTTAGGGTCCCAGGGAAGTCAGGATCGGCACTGGCCGGGAGTCTGGGTAAGTAATACTGCTTGAGCCTCTACCCTCCAGATACAATGAGCATTCAACCTTTGTAGCACTCGGGTACAGGCACAGCAAGGGTAGATTTAGTTTTTATTCCCAGAGCTGGACTTTAAGTTTGTGTATTTATTGTGTGTTTAGTGTAAAGTGAGCCTACGTGAGGCTGACTGCTCCAACCACCACTACTCCTCCCCCCCCCCCCACACACACACACCTTGTGCTCTGTCACCTGAATAAAGTCACATTCAATGGGAGGTATTGCCGAAGTACGTGACCCATAAATATTTGAGGCCATGATGCATCTGTTGCGGTGTGGTGGTTCCGCCTTTTTAGAGTTAATACATGCAGCCAAAGGCCCTCTAAAAAGTCATCCATTGTGGATTACTTTTCAGAGGGGCAGAAAGGGCTGCTGAATTTGAGAATGAGTCTTGAGAACACTAATGGGCCGTACAGACGACCGAACATGTCTGCTGAAACTGGTCCGCGGACCAGTTTCAGCAGACATGTTCGGTCGTGTGTAGGCCCGAGCGTGCAGGATTCCAGCAAACATTTGCCCGCCGGGCCTTTTCCCAGCGGGCAAATATTTCTGGACTTGTTTTAAAACAGTCGGCTGGAATCCTGCCCGCTCGGACATGTTCGGTCGTCTGTACAGACCTACCGTACATGTCAGAGCGCCCGCCATCCCTTGCATGCGTCGAATGACTTTGACGCATGCGTGGAAGCATTTAACTGGCAGGCCCGCCCACGTCGCCGCGTCATCGTCGCGGCGACGGCGCGGACACGCCCCGCGTATTGTTTACGCGCGGATTTCTGTACGATGGTTAGTACAGCCATCGTACAGAAATCCCTGGGCAGACATGTACGGTGAAAACGGTCCGGCGGACCGGTTTCATCGTACATGTTTGCCCGTGTGTACGCGGCCTGACTTTCAATTCCGGCTCTCCACCATGACCGAGGGTGGGTCCTGAAAAATGTTAATGCGCTAGTTGGTTACTCACACTACTCAATGCTTTTGCCCCACTCAGAAATTATCATCAGCCACACCGTAGATATTGCAAGGCATTCTGTGATTGGAGAAGGGAAGATTTCGGCATTAATCCACACCTTCACCACTCACAGAAGGGCTTGCATTTTGTTTAGAAAATACAGGGCTTTTTCTAATATGAGGAAGTGCTAAACAATTAGCCTCCTGTAATACAGCTGGGACTACAATTCTCAGAATTCAGTGCTGCCAGAAGACTGTGGGCTGAAAAAAGTACAAAATGTAATTGCTAAGGCAGCCAGAGATGAGGCACACTTCATTAGCGGTAACCTATTTTTAATGAGCAAATGTAAAAAATCATTAACATTTAATTTCCTCCATAAGGCTGAAACTTAACCTCCAAACTCTGAAAAATAAATCTCAATACCCCTACATTTGACATTTAACTGTCCCTAATAATTAATTTCGTAATACCTAACCTAACAATAAAATCATCCCTAAACAGTTCACGCATCCCTAATACTTGACCATATTACTTCCACTAGATGTAACCAAGGAGGCAATAGTGACTGTAAGTGTCCCCATTGGGAGATGTCCCCTCTATTCCTATTCTGATGACAACTCAACATTTTGGACTTTCCGCCCTCACTTTTAAAGGGTCACTAAAGGAATTTATTTTTTTAGCTAAATAGCTTCCTTTACCTTACTGCAGTCCTGGTTTCATGTCCTCATTGTTCGTTTTTGCTTTGATGTTGCTGTAAATCCTCTCTGTTCTGCACACTTCCTGGTTGCCTGTTTCCTGATAACCACAGTACTGGGAGATTTCTCACGGTGGTCACTAATCAAGGAGGTGTGATTACTGTGTGTAAAACGAAACTGGATTGGTGCTGAGGAGTTTTAGACAAAGTATCACTGCTCTCTATTGGCTGACTGCCCTCTAGTGGCTCTCTGTACATCAGAGAACCAGCAAACAACAGCAAAAACGAAACTACACTGCAGGCACATTATATGATTGTTTTTTATCTATTTTTAATCATTTTTAAAAGGAATCAGTTAACTATTATGTCTATATGCCCTGTAAACAGTCATTTCAGCTAAAAAATTTTTTCCCTTTAGTGACCCTTTAAGTCCGGTGACCAGTACAATAGTGATGTTTCTATCTGGGGACACAATAAAAAAATTGAAGAGGGTCTAAACTCCCATCACTCTATCCAAAACGAAGAAAAAAAGGTTTTGGCTATGGATACACTTTCCTTATCACGTGAAGTATTGGGCTAGCACTTGTCTTACCCTACTCCAAAGGGTAGCAGGTCCATGTTAAAGCAGAACTCTGGCCAAGAATATTAAAGTGGTTGTTAAGCCACTCTAACCAGTATACACCATCAACACTGCCTCCTATTGTAGTATCCCCCTCTGTGTATGATTTATAAAAATAAATGCTGCAAATACCTAACTTGGGGTAAGGGATCTCGCGCCAAAAAAATAAATGAATAAATGAATAAAGCTGCTCCCCACGAAAATTCAAACTTGAATCTAATATATGGAAAATGTGGATAAGGGGGCGCTGGTGAGCCAAAAATACATTCAAAGATATACAATTTAATACATAAAGTGCATGTGCAATGATAATAATATTGCTAAATAAAAAACTTGTGATATAATAAAGGAAAAGGTGTGCAAGTTCACACAATAAAAGTCCATAAAGTGAATGAATGATCTACTAAATGTCCATAGAGATCTTGGTTTTCACTGTGCCTGTGGTAAATAGGTTAGTAGGATTCCACCTCCACCGGACTAAAACACCCAAACGTGTGTAAATAGATGGACCCTTACCGCATGGAGTTGACCTAGTTCGTTAGAAAGAGGTCAGATAAAGCTTATTGTCACCTAAGGACAAAGATAGGAATGCCTGGAGTTTCTGCTGGTCAGCTGGTATGGAGCGTCATATAATATAAAAGAGAGATATCGCCATAGTATAATACTGTTTATTAAAAGTTTAAAACATAGAAAATGCCGAATGGAGGCTTACTTTTGCGGTGCCCGCATCCCGGCACTGAGGCTTAAGGCTTAGTGAAGCAGCGGATCGTGTGCCCGATCTATGGAGAGGATGATGTCCGCGCTGGTGGAGTCTACGCCGTAGACTCCACCAGCGCGGACATCATCCTCTCCATAGATCGGGCACACGATCCGCTGCTTCACTAAGCCGTAGACTCCACCAGCGCGGACATCATCCTCTCCATAGATCGGGCACACGATCCGCTGCTTCACTAAGCCTTAAGCCTCAGTGTCGGGATGCGGGCACCGCAAAAGTAAGCCTCCATTCGGCATTTTCTATGTTTTAAACTTTTAATAAACAGTATTATACTATGGCGATATCTCTCTTTTATATTATATGACGCTCCATACCAGCTGACCAGCAGAAACTCCAGGCATTCCTATCTTTGTCCTTAGGTGACAATAAGCTTTATCTGACCTCTTTCTAACGAACTAGGTCAACTCCATGCGGTAAGGGTCCATCTATTTACACACGTTTGGGTGTTTTAGACCGGTGGAGGTGGAATCCTACTAACCTATTTACCACAGGCACAGTGAAAACCAAGATCTCTATGGACATTTAGTAGATCATTCATTCACTTTATGGACTTTTATTGTGTGAACTTGCACACCTTTTCCTTTATTATATCACGAGTTTTTTATTTAGCAATATTATTATCATTGAACATGCACTTTATGTATTTAATTGTATATCTTTGAATGTATTTTTGGCTCACCAGCGCCCCCTTATCCACATTTTCCAAATACCTAACTTCACTGCCGAGATTGCGATCACATGATTGGCCAGCTTTCTCCTCTGAGAGGTGCAGTGGGCGGGGCTGAGATTCCGCTGCTGATGTCAGTCTGGAGGGGAGGAGAGAGCTGGTTGGTCATGTGATCGCAATCTCGGCTCTTAAATTAGGTATTTATAGCATTCATATTTATAAATCATTCACAGAGGGGGACACTGCAATAGGAATCATTGTCGATGGTGTATACAGGTTAGTGTTATGAGGGCAGCAGGAGGGGGGAGAGGCAGCTCACACACAGACAGAGAGGGGAGGGGGGAGGAGAACACAGGAGCAGAGGGGCTGCTGATGACGAAGGTGTTTCGTAAGATATGGCGACCCATCAGAAAGTGTAACGAAAGTGATGTTTTGCCATCACCATCTTGATACACCCCTCACTCCTCCATAGTAAGCATATACTGATAGTAAGCATACACTGAGAAGAGGGTAAGCGGACATCTTGTTATAGCGACCGGAGTTCTGCATTTTACACTTATCTTTAATAGTAAAGTGAGTTTTTTATAGTGAAATACAGTACTTACAACTCCGTTTTACTGTTTAGATGTTGAATTTTAAAATCTGCGGAAAGTGTGCAGATCTTATAAGTTTGTCAATCTGACAGAAGTTTGCGGCTTTTAAAATTCAACATGTAAACATTCACACAGAGTTCAAAGTACTGTTTTTCACTATATAAAGTCAGTTTACTGTTAAAAAAAAACATGTAAAATGCGTAACAAGATGGCCGCTTACCCCCTTCTCAGTGTATCCTTACTATGGACGAGTGCAGGGTGTAGCAATATGGTGGCGACAAAACTTCACTTCCAAATGCAGGTAAACTGACCACGTCTGGTCTCAGCAGCCATGATAATCTGTTTACAGAGGGGTGGGGAGAAACTGGCAGGATCAGCCAGTTTTTTTAGGTGTTACAGGGGGCCAAATGACACAGGACAAGCATTGTGTCATATAATGCCCTGTACACTTGATCGGACCTTTGTCCGACCAAATTCACATCGGAATTTCATCGGAGTAAAAGAGAACATGTAAACTCTGATGGAATTCATCGGAATTTCCGATGGGGCATACACACAGTCAGAAATTCCGATCGTGTGAACAGGGCATCTGCCCTTATATGTGTGATAGCCTAAATCATCAACAAACGTTGGCTTCTAGCACACGGTGCCTCAGCCCCTTTCAGCGTAAATTCTGGCATTTCCCCTTGCCCAAGCAGCCCAGGTTCTGCTGTCTTTCAAAGACATGAATGGCTGGATGCGGCTGTACTACGTGTATACGGTGGTGTTATTGTAAACACACGTATAGTGTACACCCAGAGCACAGCCACGCACAGTTCTTTATCAATATGGGACACTGTGTGAAAAGTCCCCTTTTTTGGTAATTTTGTACTCCCCTTGGGATGTGGTGCCACGATGGGAATTTGTGATTTATTATGTTCAATATGGGATGCTGTATACAACACCTGGGGTACCTGGGTGGGGGAAAGATGCCAGAGTAAATGTTGATCCTGCTCAAGTGATCATGTCCAGTCACAGGATGTGCAGTGAAAGGAGAAGTAGCAAAGTAATGAGTTCATCTCTGTCACTCTGCTTTCTCCTTGCATCAGCATGATTCTTGCCAGCACATGAACTGAATCTTTCTTTGTGCTGCTTCTTTTTCTCACGTTTCTGACTGCAAGAGGCTGATACCAGGTGAAATTCAGGTACTTACATAGCTTGCAATAAAAAAAAAAAACATTGAATATTTTATTATTGATTGCAGAGCTGCATTATTTTGTGTCTTTAAAGTGATTGTAAAGTCTTGTGTTTTTTTTTTAAATAACAAACATGTTATACTTACCTCCTCTGTGCAGTTGTTTTGCACAAAGCAGCCTGAATCCTCCTCTTCTCGGGCACCTCTTTACTGCTCCTGGCCCCTCCCTCCTATTGAGTGCCCCCACAGTGAGCAGCTTCCTATGGGGGGCACTGGAGCTGAGTCACAGCTCCTTGTGTCCATTAAGACACGGAGCCCTGGCCCCGGCCATGCCCCTTCTCTCCTTTGATTGGCTGACTGACTTTGATTGACAGCGGTGGGAGCCAATAGCGCCATTGCTGTGTCTCAGCCAATCAGGAGGAGTGTCCTGGACAGCTTAGACATTCGTGGACATCGCTGGACAGAGATGGGGCTCAGATAAGTATTAGAGGGGTGCTGGGGAGGCTACTACACACAAGTTTTTTTATCTTAATGTATAGAGTGCATTAAGATAAGAAAAACTTCTGCCTTCAGAACTCCTTTAATATATGCCTAGGGTTCAGCTTTAAGTAATTTTGTTTAATAATATATAAAGTATAAGAGCCGGTTCACACAGGGGCAACACGACTCTGGCCGCGACTTTGCGAGGCGACCACATCACAGCGCGACTTGGGGCGACTTACAAGGCAACTTCAAGTCGCCTCCAGGACAGGCAACTTTCCAGTGGCCAATCAATCAACAATCAGCTCTGTGGGGGGGGGGGGGGGGGAGAGAGGGGTTTGCCTGAGAAAACAATTTTCTCTTCCTGTATTATTGCTTCAGTTAAGACACGACCCGACTTTGGAGGCGACTTCCATTAAAATCAATGGGTACAAGTCGCCTAGAAGTCGGATTGAAGTAGTACAGAAACCTTTTCTGAAGTCGGAGCGACTGCAGTAGTGTACATTAAGACGGCTCCATTCACTTCCGTTGATTTTCTCAACAGCGCGACTTGGGTCGACTTTGAGTCAGATCCCAAGTCGCCCCTGTGTGAACCAGCTCTAAGGCCGGATTCACACTAGTGCGGTGCGAATTTCAGCTCTCTTATCTCTGCAGAGAGATAAGAGAACTGTTCAGCAGATCGTCTCCATTTTAGCTGCGAATTTGGAGACCTAGGGGAGGGGGGAAGTGTAGTGAGGAGAAGGAGAGAAATCCTGATGAGAACTGAACACATCTGCGAATCAGATGTGTGCCTATAGAAGATAATGGGCCTGAATTCACACCGCAATGCCTAGAAAACACACACGTTTTTTGGGCAATGCCCAGTGCGAATGCATCGCACATATGTGAACCAGCCTCATTGAAATCAATTAGGTAGATTCAGGTACATTGGTGCAAACTTGCGGCGGCGTAGCTTAGCCTGTATAGGCTACGCCGCCGTAAGTAAGCTAGGCAAGTACATGATATTCTCAATGTACTTGCCTGCTAATATACGGCGGCGTAGCCTAAAGCGGGCGGGCGTAAGGGCGCCGAATTCAAATGTGTGGAAGAGGGCGTGTTTAATGTTAATCAGGCTTGACCTTACATTTTTGACGTTTTCTTGATACTGCGCATGCGCCGGGCGCCTACATTTCCCAGTGTGCATTGCAGCTACGTACGCCGCACGGGCCTATTGATTTCGACGTCAACGTAAACAACGTAAATCGCTATTCGCGGACGACTTACGCAAACAACGTAAAAATTTTGAATCTCGCGGCGGGAACGGCAGCCATACTATTCCACCTAATAGATGGAATAACTTTAGGCCTGATAATGCCTTACGGAAACGGCGTAAATCTACTGCGGCGGCCGGGCGTACGTTCGTGAATTGGCGTATCAACTAATTTACATATTCTACGCCGACCGCAATGGAAGCGCCACCTAGCGGCCCTCCGAAATATTGCAATCTAATGCCGCGTACAGACGGTCGTTTTTTGTGATGAACTAAAACATCGTTTTTAAAAACGTCATTTAAAATGACCGTGTGTGGGGAAAACGTTGTTTTATGTCTTCTGAAAAACGATAAAAAAAAATTCGAACATGCTTGAATTTTTTCTGTCGTTTTTCAAAATGATAGTGTGTTGGTAAAACAACGTTTTTAAACTCAGAAGCAAGTTATGAAGCTAGCTTCAATGGAAAAGAGTGCTGAACGTAACTGCGCTTTGCTAGAGCATTTTGAAAAAACGATGGTGTGTAGGTAACGTCGTTTTTGAAAATGAAGTTTCAAAAACTTCGTTTTATTTCATGATTTAAAACGTTGTTTTATTTCATCACAAAAAACGACCGTCTGTACGCGGCATTAGATAGGACGGCGCAAGCCGTCCTATCTTAGATATGTTTAAGCGTATCTCTGTTTGAGCATACGCTTAAACATAGGTCGGCGTAGATTCTGAGTTACTCTTTCTGAATCTACCTACATGTATTTTATAATGTTATGCGAATTGGATGCGGTTTAAGCCGCAACCAATTCGCATTGGTGTGAACCCGGCCTCAAGCTTGTATGGGCAAAATTCAATTATCAAAGAACTAAAACAAAGGGAAACATCTGTGAACCTAGAAAAAGCTTCATCCTGAAATAATAATCAATTATTGGAAAGATACTTAGGATACATCATTGGCTAATAATCAGAATCTCATTTGGTTTGCTGTACTCAATACAATACCAATTAAAAGGAGCTTAATGAGATTCTGAATAAACACTGACCAGTTATGCAAGGAGACAATACGCTCTGTTAATTAGTACCTGAAAAGCAACAATCTGGGCATCACAGTGGTCCCTTGTGTCACAAAAACTGCATCAAGCCAAGAAGACGGCTTAACAGAAGAAAACAGAAGCTTCTTCGCACTTGTCCAATATCTTGCTAAACAGAGCAGTAAAGGATTTACAGTGAGGAAAATAAGTATTTGAACACCCTGCTATTTTGCAAGTTCTCCCACTTGGAAATCATGGAGGGGTCTGAAATTGTTATCGTAGGTGCATGTCCACTGTGAGAGACATAATCAAAAAAAAATAATCCAGAAATCACAATGTATGATTTTTTTAACTATTTATTTGTATGATACAGCTGCAAATAAGTATTTGAACACCTGAGAAAATCAATGTTAATATTTGGTACAGTAGCCTTTGTTTGCAATTACAGAGGTCAAACGTTTCTTGTAGTTTTTCACCAGGTTTGCACACACTGGAGGAGGGATTTTGGCCCACTCCTCCACACAGATCTTCTCTAGATCAGTCAGGTTTCTGGGCTGTCGCTGAGAAACACGGAGTTTGGGTTTAGGTCTGAAGACTGGCTAGGCCACGCCAGAACCTTGATATGCTTCTTACAGAGCCACTCCTTGGTTATCCTGGCTGTGTGCTTCGGGTCATTGTCATGTTGGAAGACCCAGCCTCGACCCATCTTCAAAGCTCTAACTGAGGGAAGGAGGTTGTTGCCCAAAATCTCGCAATACATGGCCCCGGTCATCCTCTCCTTAATTCAGTGCAGTCGCCCTGTCCCATGTGCAGAAAAACACCCCCAAAGCATGATGCTACCACCCCCATGCTTCACAGTAGGGATGGTGTTCTTGGGATGGTACTCATCATTCTTCTTCCTCCAAACACGGTTAGTGGAATTATGACCAAAAAGTTCTATTTTGGTCTCATCTGACCACATGACTTTCTCCCATGACTCCTCTGGATCATCCAAATGGTCATTGGCAAACTTAAGACGGGCCTTGACATGTGCTGGTTTAAGCAGGGGAACCTTCCGTGCCATGCATGATTTCAAACCATGACGTCTTAGTGTATTACCAACAGTAACCTTGGAAACGGTGGTCCCAGCTCTTTTCAGGTCATTGACCAGCTCCTCCCGTGTAGTCCTGGGCTGATTTCTCACCTTTCTTAGGATCATTGAGACCCCACGAGGTGAGATTTTGCATGGAGCCCCAGTCCGAGGGAGATTGACAGTCATGTTTAGCTTCTTCCATTTTCTAATGATTGCTCCAACAGTGGACCTTTTTTCACCAAGCTGCTTGGCAATTTCCCCGTAGCCCTTTCCAGCCTTGTGGAGGTGTACAATTTTGTCTCTAGTGTCTTTGGACAGCTCTTTGGTCTTGGCCATGTTAGTAGTTGGATTCTTACTGATTGTATGGGGAGGACAGGTGTCTTTATGCAGCTAATGACCTCAAACAGGTGCATCTAATTTAGGATAATAAATGGAGTGGAGGTGGACATTTTAAAGGCAGACTAACAGGTCTTTGAGGGTCAGAATTGTAGCTGATAGACAGGTGTTCAAATACTTATTTGCAGCTGTATCATACAAATAAATAGTTAAAAAATCATAAATTGTGATTTCTGGAATTTTTTTTTTTGATTATGTCTCTCACAGTGGACATGCACCTACGATGACAATTTCAGACCCCTCCATGATTTCCAAGTGGGAGAACTTGCAAAATAGCAGGGTGTTCAAATACTTATTTTCCTCACTGTAAATAACAAAACATGAGCTGTGCTGCTGTATGCATCTCCAAATACATTTCTTATTTCTGGCTGGAGTTTTTAACCCAGCCCTGGAAGTATTTACCCCCTTCCTGACCGGGTGATACGGCACTGCGTCGCTTTAACTGACAATTGCTCGGTAGTGCGACCCTGTACCTTGTTTTTCCCACAAAATAGATCTTTCTTTTGGTGGTATTTGATCACCTCTGCGGTTTTAATTTTTTGCACTATAAACAAAAAATAGCGGCAATTCTGAAAAAAATTTAGCTAGATTCAGGTAGGGCGGCGCATCTTTCAGGCGGCGTAGTGTATCGTATTTACGCTACGCTGCCGTAAGTCATAGAGGCAAGTGCTGTATTCACAAAGCACTTGCCTCCTAAGTTACGGCGGCGTAACGTAAATGGGGCCAGCGTAAGCGCGCCTAATTCAAATGAGGATGAGGGGGGGCGTGTTTTATGTAAATGATTGGTGACCCGACGTGATTTGTTGTTTTTTACGAAGGGCGCATGCGCCGTCCGTGTACATATCCCAGTGTGCATTGCTCCAAAGTACGCCGCAAGGACGTATTGGTTTTGACGTGAACGTAAATTACGTCCAGCCCCATTCACGGATGACTTACGCAAATGACGTAAAATTTTCAAATTTCGACGCGGGAACGACGGCCATATTTAACATTGGCTAGGCCACCTAGGGGGCAGTTTTATTTTTACGCCAGCGTACCTCTTACGGAAATGACGTATCTTTACTGCGACGGGCACACGTACGTTCGTGAATCGGCGCATCTAGTCATTTGCATATTCTACGCCAAGCTCAACGGAAGCGCCACCTAGCGGGCAGCGTAAATATGCACCCTAAGATACGACGGCATAGGAGACTTACGCCGCTCATATCTTAGCCTAATTTAAGCGTATCTGGTTTCCAGAATACGCTTAAATATACGACGGCGTAGATTCAGAGTTATGTCGGCGTATCTACTAATACGCCGGCGTAACTGTACCTGAATCTAGCCCAATATTTTTACTTTTTGCTATAATAAATATCCCAATTTTTTTTTAAAAACAAAAACAATTTTTTCCCTCTGTTTAGGCCGATATGTATTCTTCTACATATTTTTGGTACATGGCCACACTATATACTGATACACGAGATATATAACTAATGCCGCGTACACACGATAATTTTTCAGCAAGCATGAAAAAAAACGTTGTTTTTCAAAAACGTCACTTAAAATGATCGTGTGGGGGCTTCACATCATTTTTCAGGTTCTTAAAAACGACAAAAAAAAAATTCGAACATGCTGCATTTTTTAACGTCGTTTTAAACGATGTCGTTTTTCGGGTTGTAAAAAATGATCGTGTGTGGGCTAAAACGACGGAAAAAAAACGTGCATGCTCAGAAGCACTTTATGAGACGGGAGCGCTCGTTCTCGTAAAACTACCGTTCATAATG
The DNA here is from genome assembly GCF_905171775.1 of Rana temporaria. Lineage (NCBI taxonomy): Eukaryota > Metazoa > Chordata > Amphibia > Anura > Ranidae > Rana > Rana temporaria. Next base: position 156,565,976 of record NC_053494.1, on the reverse strand, counting down.
GAGTAAGCACATTCATCACGCTGTAACAGACAAAAAAGCGTGAATCGTCTTTTACTAACACGGAATGAGCTAAAGCAGCCCAAAGGCGAATGGAACTTCCCCTTTATAGTGCCGTCGTACGTGTTGTACGTCATCGCGCTTTGCTAGATCATTTTTTAAAAACAATGGTGTGTAGGCAACATCGTTTTAATGATGAAGTTGGGAAAACTTTGTTTTTTAGACATGCTGAAAAACAACGTTTTCTTTCATGCTGAAAAATGATCGTGTGTACGCGGCATCAGATATTACTTTTGAATAACTGTTAGTGGCCATTGAACTAGCAGTTGGACTTGTTAGTATATGATTTTATTTTTAAGGGCATTAAAGGGGTTGTAAAGGTTTTTTTTTTCTAAATAGGTTTCTTTAAGCTAGTGCATTGTTGGTTCACTTACCTTTTCCTTCCATTTCCCTTCTAAATATTTGTTTCTTTGTCTGGATTTCTCACTTCCTGTTCCTCCTCAGTAAGCTTGCCCCCATCATCCGAGCCATTCTGGTTGGGGGTTAGTCAGCGTGCTCGCTCCCTCTCTTGGGACTACATCCCTGCAGAACACAGCGTCTCCTCGCAGGGATGTAGTCCCAAGGGAGGGGGCGAGCACGCTGACTAACCCCCAACCAGAATGGCTTGGATGATGGGGGCAAGCTTACTGAGGAGAAACAGGAAGTGCGAAATTCAGACAAAGAAAAAAAAACATTTAGGAGGGAAATCGAAGGAAAAGGTAAGTGAACCAACAATGCATTAGCTTAAAGGAACCGATTTAGAAAATAAAAACAAACCTTTACAACCCCTTTAAGCTTGTGTATTTTAATCTTTTGTAATAAAGTGTTATATATTTAAAATAATATCTCTTCAATGCTAATAAGGCCCCTTTCACACTGGTATGCTTCAAAACTGCCAGAGCGCATTTGCAGCACTTTTGAGGCATTTGTGGTGTGGCTTTTAAAGGACACGTGACTCAAAAACACTGTTCGCCGGTTTTAAGGCGTTTATGAGGCGTTTTTGAAGCATTTTTCATGCGCTTCCTATTCCTTTTAATGGAAAGGGGTGTTTTTGGGGTGCTTTTTTTTAGCTCTCCAAACATGCTCTAAAGATGCTGCATGCAGGATTTTTTTTCAGCGCACTGCACCTGTGTGAAAGCATCCATTGATTTTAATCGGAATCATTTTTTCTTGGGCTTTTCAGGCACTTTTTTTAACGCAAAAGCGCTTAAAAAAACTCCTCAGTATGAAAGGGCTCTTAAAGCGAAGTTCCGGCAATTATTTTTTCAGTCAGCAGCTACAAATTCTGCAGCTATTGGGGCAGATTCACATACAATCCGCGGCGGCGTAGTGTAAGCCATTTACACTACGCCGCCACAACATACTGGAGCAAGTGCCGTATTCTCCAAGCACTTGCTCCGTAATTTGTGGCGGCGTAGTGTAAATGGCCCGGCGTATGGCCGCATAATTCAAAGGGGGCGGCTTGTATTTACATTAAGCGCGCCCCCGCGCCGATCGAACTGCGCATGCGCCCGCCGTAAAAATAGCCCAGTGCGCATGCTCCAGCTCACGACGGAAAACGTCAATGAAGCCGACGTAAAGTCCTATTCGCGAACGACTTAGTAAAACTACGTAAACGACGGAAAAAGACAACGCTGACCCGACGCCATACTTAACATGGCATACGGCGGACTGACGTAAGGCTACCCCTCATATAGCAAGGGTAACCTTACGCTTACGGAAACGACGTAAACGACTACGAGGCGGCGCAAAAACGTTAGGGAATCGGCGTATCAGGCTCATTTGCATAGGCAAATGAGAAATCGTCGTAAACACCATCTAGCGGCCAGCATGGAATTACATCTAAGATCCGACGGTGTAAGTGACTTACACCTGTCGGATCTACGCCGTATCTATGCGTAAATGATTCTAGGAATCAGACGCATAGATACCCGGGGCCAAAAACAGAGATACGACGGTGTATCTTGAGATACACCGTCGTATCTCTTTTGAGAATCTGGCCCGCTGACTTTTAATATTAGGACACCTGTCCAGGGCACCCGCAATGACCTCACCCCATCTGTCCCTCGGCTCCCGGGTGGAGGCGCCGGCATCTTCAGTAAGGGAATCTGGAAGTGAAGCCTTGCGTCTTCACAGCCTGGTTCCCTACTGCGCATGCGCGAGTCGCGATGCGCGTCCTCACTGGTCCCTGTTGTCTTCTGGGACCTGTGTGTCTCCCAGAAGACAGTGGGGTGGGGGGGACACACGGAGGAGCGGCCGGACATGGCGTAGATTGCCGCGGAATCTGTGGCGATCTTTTACCAGAAGTGGGAGCAAAAACCTGGATTAGACAGGTATCTGCTCCTCCCTCTCCCCTGAAAGGTGCCAAATGTGACACCGGAGGGGGTGGAGGAAACGGGAAAGCGGAAGTTCCCTTTTTGTGTGGAACTCCGCTTTAAAGGGGTTGTATGGCTTTGGGTTTTTAAAAAAAAATAAGAAACATGTTATACTTACCTCCACTGTGCAGTTAGTTTTGCACAGAGTGACCCTGATTCTGGTCTTCTGGGGTCCCTTGACGGCTGTCTCGGCTCCTCCCCACAAGCCCTAACCCCCTTCATGAGAAGTTCTCTCCCAAGGGGGTTAGCTTGTGGGCGCGCTCCCGTGATACAGCTGGCGGCTATAGCCGCTGACTGTATCACTCGGCCCCACGTCCGGCACGCCGCCTCATTGGATGTGATTGACAGCAGCACGAGCCAATGGCTTAGGTAAGTAAAACTGGGGGGCTGGGGGGCCCAAGAGTGCAAGAAGTTTTTTCACCTTAATGCATAGGTTTACACAAAGCTTTACAACCCCTTTAAGTCCAAAGCAGGTGTTGTGAACAAGCCTTTATAGACTTTATAGTACAACATCCATCCCCCCCAGCACATAACTCATTCCCTGTATCTTTGTATATCTAAAACCACACGGGACCGGTGACCTCTAACCTTTAGGCTTTACATTATATCAATGTAAAATATGCTTACACTGCATCTTTATGAATGGTCATATTCTATATTACAGCATTCATTATAAATAATTCATGCCTAAGATGCTTTCATAATTGATCTGTGCATAATCTGCTTACAGCGGAAATGGGACAGATGGAAAAAGAGAACACTAAGAAAAGATACAGTAACTTAGTATACGTCAAACTAATAGCTATCAATAAAATGTACAATGGCATACATAATGCAGGCTTGCTGAATCATAGACATTTCCACCCATAATAGTTCTTGCACTCCCTGCTGTTTGCTTGGAACGTCAGCTAAATCTCCTGCAGATGTTTTTCCTTTTTTGGTTGAAGAGCGGTTTGTTGTCCCACTGACATTTAAGTTCGCAAGTGTAGTTAGCAAATATGTCAGAAATTCATAGCTGAGCTGTGATTTTCCTTGTGTACAAGCTAAAGCTGACATCATCTCCTATAAAGAAGGTATTAATTGCCGCATTAAATATGCATTAGATAACCTGAGCTGCTGGTGTTTGTGGATGCAGGAAGACCAGCCAAGAAGTACTACATAATACGTATCAGTGATCACTGTTTAGCAGCAGCAAGGCAGTTGTTCAGCAAAATCATTTATACTTGCAAAATATTTGGTAATTACAATGTAGCATTTATTTATTATTATATTGCACAAGCATAAGATCATATTTATGTTAATATATAATAATAATAATAATAATAATAATAATAACAACATAATAATAATAATATATAATATTGCATATAATTTGTATTCTCAATTTACACAATTGTCTTTTAAAAAAAAGACCTATAGCTAAATTCACGCCAGTAGATAGTAGATCAGTAGATACGCCGTCGTAACTGGTAATCTAAGCCGTCGTACATTTAAGTGTATTCTCAAATTGAGTTACACTTAAATGTAGCTAAGATACGACGGCCTGCACCGTCGTATCTAAGCTGTCTAGTTCCGCCGGCCGCTAGGGGCGTGAACGCTTATTTACGCCTAGATGCCCAGATTCTCAAAGGCGTTGCGCCGTCGTAAGTCCTAATCTGGCCCCGGATATCTATGCGACTGATTCTTAGAATCAGTTACGCATAGCTACCCATTAGATCTGACAGGCGTAAGGCTCTTACGCTGTCAGATCTTAAATGCAATTTTTTTCCCCGCCGCTAGGTGTCGCCGTCGTCGTTTCCCCCGTCGCTTATGTAAATTAGCAAATTACGACGATTCCCGAAACGTACGCGCGCTCGACGCAGAGAATTTACGACGTTTCCGTAGCCTTTGCGACGCGTAAAGTTGCCCCTGGGTCTATGAGGCGCAGCCAATGTTAAGTATGGCCGTCGTTCCCGCGTCGAAATTTAAAAAATCGACGTCGTTTGTGTAAGACGTCCGTGAATGGCGCTGGACGCCATTTACGTTAACGTCTAAGCAAATGACATTGGTGCGACGTCATTTAGCGCAATGCACGTCGGGTAATTTACGAGCGCTTTTACGATACACTGCCGCAAGTTTACAGGTAAGTGTTCTGAGAATCAGGCACTAACGCTGTAAACCTGCGGCGGTGTAACGTAAATCACATACGTTACGCTGCCCAGGAGCAACGTAATTGTATGTGAATCTGGGCCCCAATGCGTAAATCAGCGAGATACGCAGATTCACGAACGTACGCTTGCCCATCGCAGTAAAGATACGCCGTTTACGTAAGACGTTTTCCGGCGTAAAGTTAGTCGAACAAATAGCTGGCCTAGCCAATGTTAGGTATGGCCGTCGTTCCCACGTCGAAATTTGAAAATTTTACGTCGTTTGCGTAAGTCGTCCGTGAATGGGGCTGGACGTAATTTACGTTCGCGTCGAAACCAATACGTCCTTGCGGCGTACTTTGGAGCAATGCACACTGGGATATGTCCACGGACGGCACATGCGCCGTTTGTAAAAAACGCCAATCATGTCAAGTCAGGTCATGTCAGGTCAGGTCACGAATATACATAAAACACGCCCCCCCGTTCCTCATTTGAATTAGGCGCGCTTAGGCCGGCCCATTTACGCTACGCCGCCGTAACTTAGGAGGCAAGTGCTTTGTGAATACAGCACTTGCCTCTCTGACTTACGGCGGTGTAGCGTAAATACATACGCTACGCCGGGTAAAAATTACGCCGACATACCTGAATCCAGCTACTATTAAACATTTTGAACTCACCAGAACAGAATAAGTCTGGAAATGATAAGCATTGACTGACTCATTGTAAATGAAACATCTTAATAATCTGCTCTGCAAGGTATATTCAGCATTATGAATACCAAAAAGGACACTGCTGAGGTAATGTCACATCTCTCAATGGACGCTGTGCAATAAAACTGAAGCAGTTTATTTAAAGCAAACGAAAAAGTGGCGAATCAAATATACTGTAGGAACAACCAGGTATATTTGAGAAGTTAAGAAACATGTGAAGACAGAAAAACTTCAAAAGTGTATCCTGGGATTTGTCCTCCAGTATGGTAAGGTGACAGATACCATCAGGACAAATCCCTGTACTGTAAATCTTCACACGGATATGTCACTTTCAGGCTTTAAATTGGTCAAGCAGTACTTTCAATACAACATATCTCATTAGCGTGTACCTGTCATGTACGTCTGAAAAATGTTACATTAATCATGTAGCTTGAGCAGAGCTCTGAAAGCCAAATCAACCAATCTTTTATATATATTAAAATTAAAATACCTCCACATCTGTGTTTTTGTGGAATATTTTGGGCATTAGCTGTTGGTGAGCCATCCAAACATCAAAATAAGTCAGCTTTACATAAAGTGCATAATAACTATTTAGGGCAGGGGTGTCAAAACTTTTTTCAAAGAGGGCCAGATTTGATGAATTGAACATGTGTAAGGGCCGACCATTTTGCCTGACATTCTTTGAACCATTAAAATTCGGTCTAAGTGCGTTCGTTCGAGCAACTAATACACTGCCCAACAAGAATTCTCTTGCCTTTGTCGCTGCGTGTGGTGAAGAGATGAGCTTGGGCGTGTTATTTGGATATACAGGGCAGATCCACAGACGAAGTACGCCGGCGTATCTACTGATACGCCGGCGTACTTTCAAATTTCCTGCGTCGTATCTTTAGTTTGCATCCTCAAACCAAGATACGACGGCATCTGGGTAAGATCCGACAGGCGTACGGCTTCGTACGCCTTCGGATCTTAGATGCAATACTTCGGCGCCCGCTGGGTGGAGTTTGCGTCGTTTTCCACGTCGGGTATGCAAATTAGCGATTTACGACGATCCACGAACGTACGAGCGGCCCTTCGCATTTTCTAACGTCATCTGTAGTCGGCTTTTTCCGGCGTATAGTTAAAGCTGGTATTTTGCGGCGTATAGATAGACTTGCCATAAGTATGGCCGTCGTTCCTGCGTCGAAATTTGATTTTTTTTGCGTAAGTCGTCCGTGAATAGGGATGGACGTAACTCACGTCTAAGTTAAAAAAATTACGTCCTAGCGCCGTCATTTAGTGCAATGCACGGCAGAAAATTTCTGGACGACGCATGCGCAGTTCATTCGGCGCGGGGACGCGCTTCATTTAAATGAAACCCGCCCCCAACCCGCCCAATTTGAAATCCGCCGCCAGAAATACACTACGCTGCCGTAACTTACGGCGCATACTCACTGAGGATTCGAATATACGCCAGGTAAGGTACGGCGGCGTAGTGTATCTCTGATACGCTGCGCCGATCTAAATATATGTGGATCTGGCCCACAGTATTTAGGAGGGAAGTTTCAGGGAAAAAAAATGTAAATAAAAAACTGTGAAGCAAAATAAGGTTCATTGCCCATCAATGCAGCCTAATCAGTGCCCATCTGCAGCCTCGCCATTGCCTTGAATGCAGCCTCTCCATTGCCATGAATGCAGACTGATCCATCTGCATCCTCGGAGGGAGGGGGGGCGGGATGAGCACCAACAGATTAAATACAGGAGAATTTACACAGCAGCCTCTTTAATACAATTTCTCCCGCCTCCTATGATAGACAGAGGAGTCATCCAATGGCAGCCGAGGAGACGGAACTTCCTATTACAGATGTCGCTGAGTAAACAGGAGATTCTCCTGTATGTAATTTGACAGCACTCGTTCCCCTTTTCCCTGTCCCCTCCGAGGCAGCGCCGATAAATACAGTAGATATCCAAATTACCAGGAAGGCCACATTAAACTGGAACGGGGGCCGCAATTGGCCCCTGGGCCGGACTTTGGACTTGCCTGATTTAGGGAATACTCTACCACATAGGCACTGCAACAGTACACAGTGTAAGAAAAATAAATAGGCTAGCAAACAAGGCTGGATTCCCATTAGGCTGTCGTAGGCACATTTCTAAGGTCCCTGGTGCTGAAGGGGTGCCCTAAGGCAGGCTACATCTGTCATGCAATATAACTTATAGATCTCACGTTCCTTGCTGGTGATCAAAAGCAGACATTCAGAGCTGCACAAATCTTGTCTCAACACAGCAGCCTGTATTTATATGGTGCAGAGAGAGCCTGGAAAGTGATGTATTTTATGGATGTGAAAAACAGCAGTTCATATCCCTTCCCTAACTCATGCATCATCACAACAGATGCCCCTTTAACATTGCCCACACACAGCCCACAATCAGAGTGGAAGGGAATGGTATCTTTTTGCCAAGTAGGGTTGAAGAACAGATAAGAGAAGGTGAAGAAAGCAGCAGAGATGGCTATACAGCTCACCAATGTGAAAGAATAGTTTAGACTTTAACCTGGGGGGCCAGACATCCCCGGTTTCTGGGGACAGTCCCCGTACTAAGGACACTGTCCCCTGACCAAGTCTGTCCCCAGTTTTGTCCCAGGATTGGATTTGAACAGGGGCTGGAGCAATTTCAAAGACAGTCAGTGCAGAATAAAATTAAAAAAAATTAATTACACACCCCCGCTCCGCCGCTCCTACTAGGTTAGGGGGGTGTATTTTTTCCATTATCTGAGTGGAGGGAATATTTCTTCAGTTTCGGGCGCATGCCCATTCAGCTCCGCTCACATGTTCTTCTGCCTTGGCGCAAGTCCCGGCCAGCCGCCTGCCTGCTTATCTATATCCTTGCCTTCCCTGGCGGTGTGATCTTCCTCCACTCCCCACCCAGTAGTAGCCAGGGGCCCTAAGAGTGAAGCCCTGTACATACGGGCCAGAATCTCGTCAGGAAAAAACGTTTGAATGGCACGAACGCGGTGACGTCATCGAGTACGAGGAGACTGCGCTCGTCACATTCGATGCCGTCGCCGCCATCTTGCTTCGCCCTACCTATTCCTTGTAAGCTACCGCGCATGTGTCAAAGTCATTTCGAGCATGCGCGGGTTTCCACGGCGACAGGTAAGTATACAGACGCTCGGGTTTCTCGGCAGGAAAACACTGCCGAGAATCACAATGAGAAAACAGGTTCTCTAGTTTTCTCGTCGAGATTCTGGGCAGTTTTCTTAACGAGAAACCTCAAAGCCTCGTACACACGCACGGTTTTCTCGGCAAAAACCAAGAAGAAAACTGCTGGCAGAGATTTCTTGCTGAGAAAATCGTGCGTACGAGGCTTGAGACTTGACAGGCTGTGAGGCGGGCGACGGTGGCGACAGGCAGAGAGTCGCCGATTTCCACCATTACTAGTAAAAAAATAAATATCCCCAGATTTCATTTTACAAATCTGGTCACCTTACTTTAACCGCTTGAGGACCGCAGCACGACAATATACATCGACAAAATGGCACGGCTGGGCACAAGGGCGTACATGTACGTCCCCTTTAAGATCCCAGCTGTGGGTCGCGCTTGCGACCTGGTCCTCTTCTCCGTGACCGTCACCACGGGAACAGCGGACCCGATCGCCGGTGGTGTCCCACGATCGGGTCACAGAGAGGAAGAACGGAGAGAGGAAAGTGTAAACAAACCTCTCCCCGTGCTTCCTAGTGTGGCTGTCACTGATCGTCTGTTCCCTGTCATAGGGAACAACGATCAGTGACATCACACGCACAGCCACACCCCCCACAGTAAGAATCACTCCCTTAACCCCTACAGCGCCCCCTCCTGGTTAACCTCTTCACTGCTAGTGTCATTTTTACAGTAACCAGTGCATTTTTATAGCACTGTTCGCTGTAAAAATTACAATGGTCCCAAAATAGTGCCAAAAGTGTCCGATGTGTCCACCATAATGTCACAGGCATGATAAAAATCGCTGATTGCCGCCATTACTAGAAAAAAAAATATTAATAAAAATGCAATAAAACTATCCCCTATTTGGTAGACGCTATCAATTTTGCGCAAACCAATCAATAAACGCTTATTGCAAATTTTTTTACCAAAATTATGTAGAAGAAACTGAGGGAAAAAAATTATTTTTTTTATATCTTTTTGGGATATTTATTATAGCAAAAAGTAAAAAATATTGCATTTTTTTTTAAATTGTCGCTCTATTTTTGTTTATAGTGCAAAAAATAAAAACCGCAGAGGTGATCAAATACCACCAAAATAAAGCTCTATTTGTGGGAAAAAAAGGACGCCAATTTTGTTTCAGTGCCGAATCGCAAAAAGGGGCCAGGTCTTTTAGCTGCATAATGGTCCGGGGCTTAAGTGGTTAAAATCAAAGTTGAGATGTTTTTTCCATTACTGTCAAGGAGACCTATACACAGATATGAACTTCTGCTTAAAGGTATAGGTTCGTTTTTTTTTAAATAACAAACATATCATACTTACCTCCACTGTGTAGTTCATTTTGCACAGTGTGGCCCCGATCCTGTTGTTCTGGGGAAGCGCTCTCCCAAGGGGTTTACCTTGTGAGCACGCTCCCGAGTCCTGCATTTGGTGTCCATAGCCGCCAATTGCAGGACTCGTCCCTGCCCACCAGCGCCCGCGTCATTGGATTTCATTGAGAGCAGTGCGAGCCAATGGCTGCGCTGCTACTAATCTATCCAATGAAGAGACGAGAAGACCGAGCAAAGGAAGTGCACGTTCACGACGCAGGACTTTCCAGGGCTCAGGTAAGTAAAACGGGGGGGGGGGGGGCTGGAATTGTCAGATGTTTTTTCACCTTAATGCATAGGATGCATTAAGGTAAAAAAACTTGAACCTTTACAACCCCTTTAAGGCTGCCCATACATTTTACAACTTTCTTGTCACAAGCGCAATTGCGCTATTCCCAAAACCACTATTTGTCATCTGTAATATCATTTGGCTCATTCTGAGGAGATGATCCCCGCTTACATAGGGGTTACTACAAGTTTCCACCCTTTACACAGACTGAGCATTGTGGAAGTCAAAATTCGTAACAGCCAGGTTGGCTAATATCTGAGAATTCTCGGTAAAGCATGCACAATTGGTGACATTGGAGTGTTTCCTCACTATCACCTCATGTGGCACTTGGATATATCATCAGTATAGAGCTGTATGGCCATTTGCAGTAATACATTTGTGTTCAAGAGTAACATTTTATACGATGATATTTAAAATAAAAGGTAAGAGCTCCAAAAAAAAAATTTTTCATTTTAGTAATGAAGAAACTCCCTTGAGCAATCGATTTTATACATAATTTTCATTCCAATCTTCTCAATAATAATAACAAGCAATCACAACAGCAGAAGAGGTCAATCTACAAACTAAATGATGTCAAGTGCAAAATTTCCTACAAGCGGAGCGGCATGAATCCATTATACTTGCGCAGTGTTGCCTTAAGAGATTTTCTATCAATTAATTAGATGTTAACGCAGAATACATGCTCTCTCACTCACTATAGTGCTTGGCCGATATACATTAATTATAAGAACTGGTTTGAAATAGCATTAAAAAATTATGTTAAGATGGAATATACAATATGGCAATCTCATCTTCTCATATACTGTACAGATAGGGAAATGACAGTTACAGCAAGCAAATCAGACCACATTTATTAATCAACCTCCATATGAAATGAGCATTACCAAAATTATAGACATTTACTATAGTCCCGGGGGGGGGGGGGGATGTAACATGCAGCAGTATTCTATTCCATCATGGTTATAAATAATTATTTCCAGGAACAAGCAACAGAGGCCATGGGAAGTACAATTACTCTTGAAATCAAAGTAGAGGTGCTGCAGGCTGCTCACTTAAAAGGGATCCTGGCAGGTCTCTAAGTATTTAAAGCAGGCACTTTCCCGCAATAGAAGACAGTGTTCACTCCCCACTGCAATAGCGTGTTTCTCCTATGTCCTCTGGGTTTCAGTGCTAAAGCCTCTCAAAGCCTCTTTGGCATTCAACACTTCCTGGAGTGCTGGATGCCTGTGTCCCCCACTGGACGCCACTGCTCCTTCCTCCAACCCAGGGTTTAACAAAGAATGGGCTATCCAAGGCACTGCGAAAAGGGCTGGAGGTCCTTTCTTTCCTTCTCCCCTGAGAGAGACAGTGGCCAGATGAACAACACCTTCACCATTAGAACTAGGAAGTTTATGACCAACAGACTGCTTCAGAGGAAGCAGATGGTCATAGATGTCCTTCATTCTGGAAAAGCCACTGTCCCAAAGACTGAAATCAGGGAGAAGCTGGCCAAAATGTACAAGACTACCCCAGATGTGATCTTTGGATTTGGCTTTAGGACTCACTTTGGAGGTGGCAAAACTACTGGTTTTGGCATGATCTATGATTCCTTGGACTAGGCAAAAAAAAAACGAGCCCAAACACAGACAGAAAAAAAAATAAAAAAAATAATCAGCTTTTAGCCGCATCGGTTGTTATCCCTAGAAAGCCGACCACTGGCTCTAACCCCCTAAACCCGAGAAAGCATATATGTGTATAATAGCAAAAAGTAAAAAATATAGTTTTTTTTCTAAATAGATGCTCATTTTTGTTTATAGCGCAAAAAAATTAAATCCGCCGAGATGATCGAATACCACCAAAAGAAAGCTCTATTTGTGGGAAAAAAAATTGGGGTACAGTGTCACACGACCGTGCATTTGTCAGTTAAAGCAACGCAGTTCCGTATTGCAAAAAATGGCCTGGTCATTAAGGGGAAAATCTCTGGGTCTTTAAAGTGGATGTGCCATGGGAAAAAAATATTAAAAGCCAGCAGCTACAAATACTGCAGCTGCTGACTTTTAATATTAGGACACTTACCTGTCCTGGAGTCCAGCGCCGATCGCAGCAGAGGACGAGCGATCGCTCATCTCTCTGCTGCTCCCCCCGCCATCCACGCTGAGGGAACCAGGAAGTGAAGCGCTGCGGCTTCACTGCCCGGTTCCCTACGGCTCATGCGCGAGTCGCGCCGCACCCGCCGATTGGCTCCCGCTGTGTGCTGGGAGCCGAGTGTTCCCAGCACACAACGGGGGGGGGCGGCGGGATGTGACGGAATGCCCGTCTTTTGCCCGTGAATGCCGGGCCGGAAGTGGGTGCAAATACCTGTCTTTAGACAGGTATCTGCACCCCCCTCCCCCCTGAAAGGTGTCAAATGTGACACCGGAGGGGGGGAGGGTTCCTATCAGCGGGACTCCACTTTAGGGTGGAGAACCGCTTTAAGTGGTCAATGCAAGGAATCCATTACGGTAAAAAAATGTTTAGGCTTTAGAACCACTTTAATAGACATGCATCCTTTTTTCAAAGATATTTGTAATAAGCAAATCAAAAGTGAGGACACTGATAAGCAAATGAGAAAAAAACAATTAGGCGATTGTTATATGGCCTTGTACACACACGCTTGCTTTGCGTACACACTGTCAAGACAAAATCTCCTCGTTCTCAAACGCGGTGACATACAACACATACAACGGCAGGGGAAGTTTGATCCCACTGGCACAACTCTTGGGGCTGGTTTTGCTAATCTCATGTGTTTGCATGTTAAGTAAAAGTTTGGTAAGAGACGATTTGCACTTTTTAGTCTGTTACAGCTGGAAAAATGTGTTATCTCCATTACAAATGCTACTTTTACTCCCGTCTCATACTTTACTCGGAGCAAGCGCGGGTTTCTTAGCATACACACGCTCGAGTTTCTCGTCGAAAACCAGCCCGATGAGGAACTCGACGAGCAAATTCAGACTCCCGTCGAGGAAAAAGAGAACTTGCTCTCTTTTTTGCTCGTCGAGTTCCTCGACAGTTTCCTCGATGAAAAACATACAGACGACCGGTTTCCTCACCAAAAAAGCTCTCCCACCAAGTTTCTTGATGGATTCTGCCGAGGAAACCGGTCGTGTGTACAAGGCCTAAGAGGTGATTTTAACTGTGGGGTATGTCACAAAAAAGCTAGTCATCTACGAATCTGTCATAGAGTTGCTGTTATGACATGTTCTCTAGTTATAAGCTCCTGCTCTTTATTACATTCTGCAGAAAAGGTACAAGTAAATATTTGTCTATAGTTAACAAGCCACTCAGAACACAAACTGAACACAACGAATTACTGCTCTCAGTTCACACCAAACCGTTAAGACAAAACATTTTTTTTTAAAAGATTTGGATAGAGTGATGAAGGGTTAGAAGGGTTTCTTTTGCTGTCTGTGTTTCCATCAGGCTGCATTCACACTTTAGAGTTTCGAATCGCGGGCAGTTTTGGCACGATTCTACCCACAATGTGAAAGCGCTGTTTCTTCTATAAAAATAGTTATATTGTTTCTCATTTGAAGTCTCGCTGTGAATTGTATTTCCCATTGTACACCAGCATAAGCTCAGTGTATTTCTTTCCACAGACAACCGCCAATTAATATTTTCACTTTAATCCCTTAATTTCCTTCTATGGGTGTATACACGCTAATCTTAACCACTTGCTTACTGGGCACTTATACCCCCTTACTGCCCAGGTCAATTTTCGGCTTTCAGCGCCCTCTTGCAACGCTGCACCCAAATTAAATGTTTATATTTTTTTTCACACAAATAGAGCTTTCTTTTGGAGGGATTTAATCACAGCTGTTGTTATTTTTTATTGTTTTGCTAAACAAACAAAAAAAGACTGAAAAGTAAAAAAAATAAGTTTTTCATAGTTTGTTATGAAATTTAGCAAACAGGTCATTTTTCTCCTTTGCTGATGGGCATTGATGGTCACTAATACTAGGCACTATCCCTAGGGCGCCCTGCTTCCTAGGGCGCCCAGCCACTGGTGTTCCTACTCTCTTCTCTCTGCAGCAAGCAACTAATGCCGCGTACACAAGATCGGTCAAACCGATGAGAACGGTCTGATTGACCTTTTTCATCGGACCAAACCAACCGTGTGTGGGCCCCATCGGTTATTTATCCATAGGTTAAAAAAAAGCAATCTTGTTTTAAATTTAACCGATGGATACCTAACCGATAGAAAAAAAACTATCGTTAGTAGGCATGCATGCTCAGAATCAAGTCGACGCATGCTTGGAAGCATTGAACTTTGTTTTTTTCAGCACGTCGTTGTGTTTTACGTCACCGCATTCTGACACGATCGTTTTTTTAACCGATGGTGTGTAGGCACGACTGACCATCAGTCAGCTTCATCGGTTAACCGATGAAAACGGTCCATCAGACTGTTCTAATCGGATGGACCGATCGTGTGTACGCGGCATTAGTCTCAGCATCAGCAGGCAGCCGCCGTTCCGTTCTCACATAGTATTCAAGGTGCAGTGGCGACAGAGGACTGTGTCTGTGTCCCGACTCCAGAATGAATGAAAGTAAGCGAACATTCATTGATGGGCACTGGTAGGCTGCATTTGATGGGCGCTGGTGAGGTTGCATTTGATGGGCGCTGGTGAGGCTGCATTTGATGGGCTCTGGTGAGGCTGCATTTGATGGGCGCTGGTGAGGCTGCATTTGATGGGCACTTCATTAAAAAAATTGGGGTATACATGGGCAGGGGTGAAGCCAAGGGGGCAGCAAAATGAGGTTTTGCCTAGGGTGTCAAAAATCCTTGCACCAGCCCTGGATAGGTGGCACTAATGGGCACTGATGAGGCTGCACTGATGGGTGGCACTGATTGCTGATTCGTTGGATATCGATGCCCCCAGGTGTGGGACGTATGCTGTGTGACCTGTTTGAGGTCGAATGTCTGAGGTGAGAGGCTAGGATTGTCTGTGGTGGACGGGCTTCATTCACAAAGAGGAGGACCATCTTGCATGTTGGGACTGTTTATTGATACATGCTTTATTTAATATTGCGCTGCACTGATTGTGTTATATAATCTTTAAGGTTTATTTTGGATTTATACTTGTAGTGTTCAGCTGGCAATCATGTTATCTGTTTCTATTTCTTTTATCTGCGCTGAATATTTTTAGTTATATAATACTTGCTCATGTCCCTTGCAGTGAAAGGGTTGAAGTCTGACGTTATCTCATGGCCAAAAACTACTCTTTCAGGATGTTAAGCATAACAGATTCCAATGTTCTGATCTTTTATTTGCCTTGTAAATCACAAATGTTTCTCATAAACAAGACGAGAGCAAAAACCATTTAGAAAGTCTGAATACATTAGGTAGGGAAGTGCATTCTCTCGTCTAGAAGTGAGCATTAATAATGTAGCTTGAAAGAAATGAGCGCTACAATAAATGTGAAGGAGCGTTCAATCTAAAATACAAGTTGCTCCGATATAAAGTACTTGGAACATTCATACATTTTTCCAGTTTTTTAAAAGTTAAGTTTGCTCTCAGCTTCAGAAGGAAAATATATGATGTATTGTTAGTTCTGTTTTCTTTCCCCAGAGCTTCTTAGTCGTGTCTGCTGAGCCTTTGTGACTTGTTCACAATGCATGTGGAAACCTCCAAGTTGCACATCAGCCATGCATTATATATTTACAAAGTCACTGACACAAAGCCTAATACATCAAGTCACAAAATAGATACAGGACTTATTTTTATTTCTTTTAATTTTACAAAATATCAGACTTTAAGGAGGTCTCTGCTGAAAATAGAAAATGTTGCCTCCAGCCTGGCCCCCCTGTGTATCCATCACTCTCAGTGCTATCATGGGGCCCCCAGATTTGGGGCAGCATTGGCTCAAGGACCAGCTTCTTTTTGGTAAAGTGAAGAGGCCCCTCATGCAGCTAGGGCATGTTACTTAATATATACTGTGACTCTGTACTTTGCCAAATATGCTACAGAAATCTCCCTCCTCTAAGTCTGGCTGCAGCCATTTTAACTGTGGGCAGCTGAAGCTGCTGCCTTTTCACTTCCTGTATTTACACAGACACACACACAGAAGCACACTTCCAGCTCTGCAGCCCTGTAGCTTCCTGGCAAACTCTCACAAGAGTAAGAGAGAGAGAGAGAGAGAGAGAGAGAGAGAGAGCTGTGCATGATATCATTTGCCTAGGCTTTTTACCAGACAAGAAACAGGAAGTGCGCTGTACAATGTATTTACTGGCAGAAAAAACACATTTTACTATTCATAGTTAAAACAACAAGGGCAGAAGATTTAATAGATGGAAAGTTGAAAAAATTACTGAAGGTCCGCTTTAACAAAGCATTTTCCCGATTCTATGCAGAGTTCTCTCACAGTTCTGCTCACAGCTTACAGCTGTCTAAAAAACAAACAAACAAACAAACAAAAAAAACAAAAACAGGCAGCCCTGCCAAGTTTATAAACAAACACATTGTAACACTTTTTTTTTTTCTTTAGCCGAGACCCTAAAGCAGTGATGGCGAACCTATGGCACGCATGCCACAGCTGGCACACCAAGCCCTCTCTCGCCAGGATAGCAGAGGGAATGCCCCAGCAAGTCAGTCACTTGCGGTGCAGGCGCGGGGGAGCCGACTTCTTTCCTATCATGAGTGTGATCGGGCAGTGTCAGTGTGATTGGGCAGTGGGGTGGCAGATGGGAGGAAAGCCCTCCCTGCATGCACTGAGGGCAGCCAGGTTACAGAGTGTCTGCTGTAAGCAGCGCGTGATGCCTATGGATACCGAGGAGGAGAAGACTGACTCCTCTATTCCTGGACTTGGAGAGCAGCTTGGAAGCATGGCATGTGGAGGACTTTAGCTGCACATACACAGGTAGGACCAGGGGCGGACTGACAACTCATGGGGCCCCCGGGCAATAGGAGAATATGGGGCCCCCTGGGCAATAGGAGATAATGGGGCCCCCGGGCAATAGGAGATTATGGGGCCCCCGGGCAATAGGAGATTATGGGGCCCCTCCCCGTATACACACACACAAACACATACAGTATACATACACAGTATACACACACAGACACACAGTATACACACAGAAGACACAGACACACACTGAAAAGGTACTGGAGAGGCGGGCAGCTATAATCTTGGGATTTTTTTAAAAAAACACAGATTTTGACATACTGTCCCTAGTTTTACTGAGGCTGGAAACCCTGATGGGGCCTCCTAGTGGCATGGGACTCTCGGGCAGTGCCCAAGTGCCCTAATGGTCAGTCCGCCCCTGGGTAGGACAATGCTATGGGGGAAAGGGGGGGCACAGAGGACACTGCTGTGTATGTAGGGGGGATGTGAAGGGACAGAGGACACTGCTTTACATAACCCCCCCCCCCTGATCGCAGTATTCTGAGCTCATGCATCTATCTCTAAAACCCAGTATTCTGAGCACATGCATCCATCCCTGATCCCGGTATTCTGAGAACATGCATCCATCCCTGATCCCAGTATTCTGAGCGTAACGCACTTCTTTAAAAAAAGCACAAACGTTTTTTTCTGGGCAGAATTGTATGTTTTTGGTCCCTTTCAGAGGGATGATCAGTCCCTTCCTCTGTACAGAGCCTCTGGTAGGTTTAATTCCATGTTGGCACTTTGAAATAGGTTGGTTTTGTGTCGCTGTTTTAGGCACTCAGGCTCAAAAAGGTTCGCCATCACTGCCCTAGAGAATAAAAGACTGATAGAAGACCAAACCCTTCTCCATGCTACTGAAAAAAAAAATCCCCCCCGGGTTCCTCTTCTTCCTGTCCTTCTGACACCCAGTCACACAGGTTTTTGTTTTTCCCGGAACAACAAATTATTAGAAATCTCCACAATTTGAATACAGACAGCAACACATGACTGACAAAAGTTCAAACCCGTCTCCATGCTACTGAAAAATATATTTTCATTGCTCATTGTGTCTTTGCTGTAGACATTTCTTTCTCTACTTCCCTCATTTGGCAGGAAGTGAGGGACAATCTGAACCTGTCCCAAAGACAGCAATAACAAAACTATTTCAAATCAAACTTTCCCAACTTTTTTTAAAAAAGGCCTGACTGGAGAGAACACAAATATGCGATTTGAGCCATTTAATTTTGAATGCCTCAAACTGCACCACATCCGCATTAAAAAAGGTGCAGGCAGCTTTATTTTGGGTGTTCCAGGTAAACCTTCTGGGCTAGATTCAGAAAGAATTTACGCCTAAATTCAAATCTGCGCCGGCGTATCTTCTTTCTGTATTCAGAAAGCAAGATACGCCGAAATTTGGCTAAGATCCGACTGGCGTAAGTCTCTTACGCCGTCATATCTTAGTTGCATATTTACACTGGCCGCTAGGTGGCACTTCCGTAGATTTACGCAAGGAATATGCTAATTAGGTAGATACGCCGATTCACAAACGTACGTACGCCCGGCGCATTTTTTTCCGTTGTTTACGTTAGGCTTTTTCCGGCGTAAGGTTACTCCTGCTATATGAGGCGTACGCAATGTTAAGTATGGACGTCGTTCCCGCGTCAAATTTTTAAATTTTTACGTCGTTTGCGTAAGTCGTTTGCGAATAGGGCTGTACGTAAGTTACGTTCACGTCCAAAGCATTGACGATTTGCGGCGTAATTTCGAGCATGCGCACGGTGATTCTTTCACGAATGGCGCATGCGCCGTTCGTAAAAACCGTCAAATACGCAGTGTCACCATTAATTTAAATAAAACACGCCCACATCATCCACATTTGAACTAGGCGGGCTTACGCCGGACCATATACATTACGCCGCCGTAACTTAGGGCGCAAGTTCTTTCTGAATACGGAACTTGCGCCCTATTTTACGGCGGCGTAACGTATCAGAGATATGTTACGCCCGCGGATAGATACTCCATTGTATCTGAATCCGGACCAGTGTGTTTTGCAAGCTGCTTTTGAGGTGAACAGAGTTTATGTGATCACTTATAAAAAAAAAGGAAAAAAAATAGTGTTAATAATGTTTTTTTATATATCTTTACAAAAAATGTTTGCCTTTCATTTGTATTTTAAACTGAATGGATTGTTTTACAAGGTGATTGTTTACAATCACTTTAACCACTTACAGACCTGCCGTCGTCATTATACATCGGTACTTTGACATAGAATACTGGGGTTATGGGAGCAGATAGCTGCCATAACTCTGGTATTGTCTTCAACAGCGGGCAGTCCTCTTTCAGATAAAAGTGGTCTCTGTGGCGGATTCATTGCAAGATTACTTTTATCTGCGGCAAAAGAGGTGCCCCCTCCTCTCGCCTCGCTCCGGTCGTCTCCGCCACTTACCAGAGCCCATCCTCTCAGTATCATGGAGCCGAGTGAGGGAAAGTAGACCCCCATTTGGCTCCATAAAATTGGATGACAGAATCTAAATTCGACATCACTTCTGCCCAATGGTCTTAAAGGGGCAATTTTTTTATTTTTGGGGAAAAAAATAAAGACATTCATTTATTTTTATTGAAATTTAAGTGTAAATGTGAGATCTGAGGTCTTTTTGCCCGCAGATCTCACATTAAAAAGGTCCTGTCATGCTTTTTTTCTATTACAAGGGATGGTTACACACAAAAGTGACCCAAAAATACATGCATACATTTTTAAACATCACCTATGGAGATTTTTAAGGGTCAAAGTTTGACGCCATTCCACGAGCGGGTGCAATTTTGAAGCATGGCATGTTGGGTATCAATATACTCGGCATAACATTATCTTTCACAGAATAAAAATAAAAATTACGCTAACTTTACTATTGTCTTATTTATTTTTTTATTAAAAAAAGTGTATTCCCAAAAAATTGCGATTTTAAGACATCTGTGCAAATATTGTGTGACAGAAAGTATTGCAATTACCACCATTTTATTCTCTAGGGTGTCTGAAAAAAATATGTTTGGGGGTTCTAAATCATTTTCTCTAAGAAATAAAAAAAATAAACAGATTTTACCTTGTAAACAAGTTTGAAAAATAGTCCTTGTCCTTAAGTGGTTAACTGAAACCCGCAGCAGGTCACATGAACACAGTGTGATTGCTATGCGGTGCGGGAAATGCACCGGAATCATTGTGTTACCCGCATCGCATCAGTGTGAACCTGTTTGTTTGGATGGAGTAATCTATTCAGTTTTTTTGGTTCAGTGTGTTACTGGCCAGATCACCAGGTGAAATTAAAGGAAAGGAGGCTAATTAAGGAGGCGTGGCGATCCGATTGGCCAGCACAGTGTTAGGTAGCACCGGGGTCTGACAGAATGATCTGATACTGAGAGATCCTGCTGGCGTCTTCCCAAGTCTGACCCGCTGCTGACATCCAAGGCTCCCTCATTCTTATACTGTCTACTTGACAAGCCTTTCTCACTGGGCACCATATGAGTGTATTCATTATCTTAAGTCTATGCATACTAGCTCATTATGCCTTTGTATTGCAGTTTTTTTTTTATAGGGTTTACAAACACATTAATACATGTTTATCTTTTAATAACTGAATCATTTTTAATAATGAAAAATAATCTTCTATACAATACGTTCAGTAATATGCTAGCCACACTCCAGAAAGATGCAAGCTGATTGTTCAAACAATGACTTATTGATGTAAAAGCAAAACAAAAAATCAATATGACTGAAACTATTGTGTAATATGTATAGATCAGCCTAATCCTCTCAGCGTTCATAAAGAGCCCATCTGCTGCACGCTCATATGATCATACACTGCCAGCAGACAGGAGAGAGCCCGGAGATCACAACATTCTTATCTAGCTATTCTAACCTAAATAGCTCTGACTTCCTGCTGGAAGGTTTATATCAGTCTTTGTTCTTACAGGGGCTGCTTGCTTTTTTTTTTGTCCCTCTAAAAATAATACCACTGTGAGTTGAAGGTGTTCAATGCTGCTATTTGTGGCTTTTCTGTGCCACGTTACTATGGGACCGCAAGCAACAAAAGAGTGCGGAATATCATGTCATGCAGCGAGAGCCCGCTGTTAAGTCATTTCTGACACATGCTGCTCATGTGGGAGAGAGAGGTACAATGGTTCAAATGCAATAAAAATAATTGCTTTAACCGTTCGGCTACCAGCACTAGACACATTGCTGAACTGTGCACACGATCACGAGGGTTAAGGAAATATTTATTTCCACTTTTCAAAGCAATATCCTCCTCCGCGACAATTATACATAACCCCACACAAACATTTTTACGTGCAAAACTCAAGATGGAATACGACAGGTATAGAGCAAAATAAATGCAAGAAAAGCACACTTGAACAGAGGAAAAAATATATAGAAAAATGTATTGTTTTTAACTTTGTTGCGCCGGCGCCTCCCGGCCCTTTAAGAGGTTTATGATGCCGGGGGCGGGGCATAAAGGGGTTGTAAAGATACAATTTTTTTTCCTAAATAGCTTCCTTTACCTTAGTGCAGTCCTCCTTCACTTACCTCATCCTTCAATTTTGCTTTAAATGTCCTTATTTCTTCTAAAAAAAATCCTCACTTCCTGTTCTTCTGTCTGTAACTCCACACAGTAATGCAAGGTTTTGTCCCTGGTGTGGAGTGTCGTGCTCGCCCCCTCCCTTTGACTACAGGAGAGTCAGGACGCTCTCTGCGTTGCAGATAGAGTAAGGAGCTGTGTGTTAGTGGGCGTCCTGACTCCCCCCGCTGTCCTTCTTTCCCCCTCATTTTGGTCTAATCTATATATTTGTATATAAAATGCACTATTTATCTTTCAAAAGTGTTTCCAAGTGCTAAACCTTTCATCCAATTTCTAAATTGTTACATTTTTACATTTCAAAAGATAATAGAAAGGAATAGCAGTGGTAAAAAAAAAAGCACTTGTGAGT
Organism: Rana temporaria; assembly: GCF_905171775.1. Classification (NCBI taxonomy): domain Eukaryota; kingdom Metazoa; phylum Chordata; class Amphibia; order Anura; family Ranidae; genus Rana; species Rana temporaria. The sequence continues at coordinate 156,544,042 of NC_053494.1, read as the reverse complement.
TTAACTCGTAATTTTTTTATAACTCTGCTTTAAGGGGTGTGGCAGGATGTGTGTCCTATGCCTATATACTTTTGCTAATAGGTGTCCCTCGATCTCATCATAAAAAGTTGGGAGGTACCGTATTTTTCGGCGTATAAGATGACCTTTTGCATGTAAAATAACGCCCCAAACAGGGGTCAAGTCCTAGGGGGAAAAGTGAGGGAACTCCCACCCAAGATCCACTCCCCCACCAAAAACAAAAAAAATGATACGCTCATATGCATAATTACTAAACCGCATGTTTTTTTTTTTTCCGATCCACTGTACCTTAGTAATCCTTTATGTTACTGCCCGCTTCCTGTATATGGATTCATCGGGTAGTGTGCGGGTATACTTGTTCTTTCTAAATCCCGCGATAACTCGCGGCAGACCTCCGCAATGTCTCCTGGGAACAATGACAAAAGCTCCCAGGAGACATTTCGGCATCGAGGAAGTGACGGAATTCCCGCACACTACCCGATGAATCCATATACAGAAGCGGCCAGTAACATAAAGTATTACTAAGGTTCGCCTGCCCCTGACAGTGACTCGAGCTGGGCATCGCCGCTTAGTGAAGGATTGGCTCGGGGCGGCTTGGCTGCTCTAGTCCTGCAAAGGGAACTGCGTTCCTGCTGTGAAAAAAGTGCAGGAACTCCGTTCCCACAGGACTTGAGCCCTGGCCCCAAAAGTCGGGGGTCGTCTTATACGCCGGTACCTGTCTGTCAGACGGCGGTCATCCATTATTCAAAAGCCGCGCCTCCTCCTCAGACTGTTCCGTGATAGGCGGAACACTGAACAGAGGCTCTGCTGGGAAAATTAGTGTTCCGCCTATCACGGAACAGCCTGAGGAGGAGGCGCGGCTTTTGAATAATGGATGGCTGCCGTCTGACATACTCTGCAAACAGGAGAAGGTAGGTAGATCGTCGAGGCAGGGAATGGAATGGTACAGTGAGGTCTGCAATTGCACAGTGGGGCATGTAATAATAGGAAAGTGAGGCATGTAATAATAGGAAAGTGAGGCATGTAATAATGGCACAGTGAGGCATGTAATAATGGCACAGTGAGGGGTCGTCTTATACGGCGAGTATATCCCAAAACCCAAATTTTAGCTGGAAAATTAGGGGGTTGTCTTATACGCCCAGTCGTCTTATACGCCGGCAAATACGGTACATAATTCCTATTACTCTTGAAACACATAAACTTACTTTAAAACGATCGCCACTTTTTTCTACGTGGAATTTCATGACATGTATTCACTATACCCCACACCTCCCAACTTTTTAAGAGGAGAACAAGGGACAACTAGCAAAAGTATGTAGGCATAGGACGCACCCCCTGCCACGCCCCCTTAAACTATGTCATTTTTCGGGTTGTAAAAAATTATCGTGTGTGGGCTTTAACGACGTGAAAAACCTGCGCATGCTCAGAAGCAAATTATGTGACGGGAGCGCTCATTCTGGTAAAACTACTGTTCGTAATGGAGTAAGCACATTCATCACGCTGTAACAGACAGAAAAGCGTGAATCGTCTTTTACTAACACAAAATCAGCTAAAGCAGCCCAAAGGGTGGCGTCATCCGAATGGAACTTCCCCTTTATAGTGCCGTCGTACGTGTTGTACGTCACCGCGCTTTGCTAGAGCATTTTTCTCACGATCGTGTGTAGGCAAGAACGTTTTAATGATGAAGTTGATAAAAACATTGTTTTTTCTAGAGCCTGAAAAACTTTGCTTTTTCCCCCCCGAAAAATGATCGTGTGTACGCGGCATAAGTCTTTTACAAGTATTCTTGTTTTTTGGGAGTATATATGTGAACAATTAAATAATTATTCCCGGCAACGGTATGCTAGACATACAGTTGGTTTAAGCAGTGAAGTCATGCTCTCCACCTCGTCCAATGAGAGATTGCTTTGATTCATCCTGAAAATGCAAAGCATTCTCTGAATAGCAACCGTGCTAAGCGGCCAATCTCCTGTATTGGCAGTGAATCAGACCAGCCACTCAGCACAGGGACTGGAAAAGTGGAGATCACTGGAGTAGAAGAAGCAAGTGGAGATCACTGTATTAGAAGAAGCAAGTAGATATCTCTGGAATAGAAAAAGCAAGTGGAGATCGATGGAATAGAAGAAGCAAATGGAGATCACTGAAGTAGAAGAAGCAAGCGGAGATCACTGGAGTAGAAGAAGCAAGTGGAGATCACTGGAGTAAAAGAAGAAAGTGGAGATCACTGGAATAGAAGAAGCAAGTGGAGATCACTGGAATAGAAGAAGCAAGTGGAGATCACTGGAGTAAAAGAAGCAAGTGGAGATCACTGGAGTAGAAGAAGCAAGTGGAGATCACTGGAGTAAAAGAATCAAGTGGAGATCACTGGAATAGAAGAAGCAAGTGGAGATCACTGGAGCAAAAGAAGCAAGTGGAGATCACTGGAGTAGAAGAAGCAAGTGGAGATCACTGGAGTAGAAGAAGCAAGTGGAGATCACTGGAGTAGAAGAAGCAAGTGGAGATCACTGGAGTAAAAGAATCAAGTGGAGATCACTGGAATAGAAGAAGCAAGTGGAGATCACTGGAGCAAAAGAAGCAAGTGGAGATCACTGGAGTAGAAGAAGCAAGTGGAGATCACTGGAGTAGAATAAGCAAGTGGAGATCACTGGAGTAGAAGAAGCAAGTGGAGATCACTGGAGTAGAAGAAGCAAGTGGAGATCACTGGAGTAGAAGAAGCAAGTGGAGATCACAGGAGTAGAAGAAGCAAGTGGAGATCACTGGAGTAGATGAAGCAAGTGGAGATCACTGGAGTAGAAGAAGTGAAGATCACTGGAGTAGAAGAAGTGAAGATCACTGGAGTAGAATAAGCAAGTGGAGATCACTGGAGTAGAAGAAGCAAGTGGAGATCACTGGAGTAGAAGAAGTGGAGCTCACTGGAGTAGAAGAAGCAAGTGGAGATCACTGGAGTAGCAATGTGAAATTCAGTGATTTCCACCTTCTAGGGGAATCAATGGGCAGCGCCGCGGAACCGCCGGCAAAACGCTTTTCAAGGGTTAAAATTTAATTTCATTTTTTTCAACATTTTTTTATTCGTTGCGCAAAAAATAAAAATCGCAGAGGTGAACAAATACCACCAAAAGAAAACTCTATTTGTGGAAACAAAATGATAAAATTTTTATTTAGGTACAGTGTAGTATGACCATGCAATTGTCATTCAAATTGCGACAGCGCTGAAAGCTGAAAATTGGCTTGGGCAGGAAGGTGCGTAAGTGCCTGGTATGGAAGTGGTTAAGTCAATATTTGCATATTAGAGCACCCCAGGTTTTAGACATTTAGGGAATGCAAAAATAAATGAATAAGAGTATTGATATGTGAGTTATTTGTAAAGAAGAAATAATTTTTACTAGTGTTGTATAGTGTAGAAGAGGTAAACCTCTGTCAGTTCTATATTGCTGTCTGTGCGCACAAAGAAGAATGTCCCCCATTCTCTATCTCAGTGACAGTGGTCACAGTCACAGAGGATCTCGCAATAGCGGAATACACTCTATTATATACACCTGCTGTCATACTTACCTTTGTGGGCATTTCCCTTTCTTCCAGCTCCGGCCACCACGAATTTATGTTAAATTCCCCCAACTGAAGATTCAGAAAGCCACAAAAACTCACTTAATGCAAAAATAAGAAAGTTTTGTCTGGATTTATACTTTAAATATTTAAATATGTTTTCAGTGCATCTTTTTCGTGATACATTTTGTTAGACTACTGCAGACTTAATCCTGTAAAGTCAGCATATTGAAATGGCCTCTGAGAGAACTCTGAAACATATTCAGATGTAGGAGTGACATGTTTGACAAATAGATTGTGGGAAATTACATTTCATACTGGGCTGCCAACAGTGCCAATTTTATAACATGACTCCACTGTGCAGAAACTGTACTAAAATACAAAGACAAAGGTCAAGATGTTAATCTATATAAACACAAAATTGTGTACTTCTAAGATTTCTTAGACCGACTAATGGTCCTCTGCAGACTAGACGTTTTTTTTTTTTTTACTGAGCAGCATTCATTAAATTTTACATATTAAAGAGGTATTTTTTTATATTTTAGGAAAAGTGACAGTTATTAAGCAACCATCTTTCAAGACGTTTCAAAAACTGGGGCATTTAGGCCTATTCTCCAATCAAGCAATCCATTTTCACACTTTATATAAATCGCAGACAAACTGCCACTTTGGCGTGACATGTGACCCCTTTAGAAAAAGTTGTCTATTAAGAGCCATGAATAACAAGTGCTTGTCGATGAGAGGTTATTATGACCCATGCCATTTCTTGCTTCTTTACACTATCTACCTGACATACAGTACATTGCAAATTAATCGTTTATTTAATCAAATTGCAAATGAGACTTTTATCCGTGGGTTATTAAATGAATGCAAACATTTAAAGTGGAGGTTCACCCGAAAACTTAATTTTTAATATTAGATTGATGCTCATTTTGTCAAGGGGAATCGGGTAGTTTTTTTTAAATCGAAGCAGTACTTACCGTTTTAGAGAGCGATCTTCTCCGCCGCTTCCGGGTATGGGCTGCGGGACTGGGCGTTCCTATTTGATTGACAGGCTTCTGACAGGCTTCCGACGGTCGCATACATGAATGAATGAATGAATGAAAAACTTATAAAGCGCGGCGCATGCGAACTGAATCGCTTCTGGGCGCTAGTTGTTCGTGTCTCATGACATCAAAAGAGCAGAGTTTTGATCCGTCTTCTGAAAGTCAGGTGGTTTTCCTCCAACCGAATGCTGGTTGGTAAAGCGTTCCATAGTCTAGGACCCTGAAAAGCAAACCTTCTTTCTCCTTTGGACTTGTATTTGGATTTTGGTCGGTGGATCGCAGAACGCGATTCGAATTGTGAGGTTCTATCTTGTCGCAAAGATATTGCGGAGCCTTCCCATGGATGCACTTATGTGTCAGGCAGAGTGCTTTAAATGCAATTCTGTCTTTTACTGGCAGCCAGTGAAGGGTTCTCAACGAAGGTGAGATTGATTCCCATTTTTTTTTCCCAGTCACCAGTCTGGCGGCCGTATTCTGTACGACTTGCAGACGGGAGATTTGGTACTTTGGGAGTCCGAGGTACAGGGCGTTAGCATAGTCCAGTCTGGAATTCACGATTGTTCCCACCACGACTGCTACGTCTTCTTTGGGGATAAATGGAATAAGTCTGCGTAGTAGGCGCAACAGATGGTGCGCTCCGCTGACTACTGACCCTATTTGTGCGTCCATTGTCATGAAGGTGTCGAAGATGACCCCGAGACTTTTGACTTTGGAGCTAGGGGTGATGATTTGGCCCAGAATGGGCGGGGGTGTCCAGGTTGTTGCCAGTTGACTCTTTCGGCTGGCGTGAAACATAAGGAGTTCTGTTTTTGAACTGTTGAGTTTAAGATAACTCTTTGTCATCCAGTTTTCTATCAAAGAGAGACATTTCTCTAAACTGGGATGATGATCCTTTTTGTTGCAGATGCGAAAATACAGTTGCGTATCGTCTGCATAAGAGTGATAGAGTAGTTCTTGGCTACTGATAATATCAAAGAGAGGGCGAAGATAGATGTTGAAAAGCACCGGTGACAGGGGGGATCCTTGGGGGACTCCACATGACACCGTGCGCTTTTCCGACGTGAAAGAACCCAATTTAACTGATCGGTTTTCAAGAAAGGAAGAAAACCATGGTAAATCACCTTCTGCGACTTCTGCTACCTTGGCTAGTCACAGTAACAGTTTGTGGTCTACCGTGTCAAAGGCTGCGCTTAGGTCCAGCAGAACCAGGAGACAAGATTCTCCTTCGTCTGCGGCCTCGAGGGCATCGTCCCATATTTTGAGTAAGGCCGTTTCTGTCCCGTGTCCGGGACGGAAGCCTGATTGTAATGGATCCAGTAGATTGTGGGTATCTAGATGCTGTTGCAGCTGTTGTACCACTACTTTCTCCATTATCTTGGAGAGAACATTTAGGCCTGTTATGGGACGGCGGTGAGTTGGGTCCTTGGGATCCAGGTTAGGTTTTTTCAAGATGGGCTGGATTGTGCCCTCTTTCAACAGGGATGGCACTGTGCCTTCCTTAAATGACTGGTTTATAAGCTGTGTGATGGGTGGTGCCAGGATGTCGGCACATTCCTTCAGCAATTTGGTGGGGATGATATCATTGGGCGATGTGCTGTTCCGCAAAGCACCAATGATATTTTTTGTGGTATCGATGGAGATCGGTTCCAGAGTGAACTTTGTTGATTGTAGAGCGTTTCTGTGGGTGTTTTGTGGTTGATTGACGGTGGGGTTGAGGGGGGTATTGTTTTGCAAGATGCTTTCCCGGATTCTTTCAATTTTGTTGATGAAGAAATCCGATAGTTCATTACAGAACTCTTGGGTGTCTGAGTTGGGGACTTCAAGACATCCTGGATTCATGGTCTGGGTGACCATCTTGAAGAGTTCGCGGGGGCGGTTTAGGGCGCTGTTAATCGTCATAGAAAAATGATGTTTCTTGGCTTTGAAGATTTCTTTATGATATCGTGTTGTTATTGCCTTGTAGATGATGAGGTTATCCTCTGCAGGGCTTCTTTTCCAGGCGGCTTCCGCCCTTCTGCGCTCTTGCTTCAGAAGCGACAGCTGGTTGTTGAACCAGCCAGACTTTCTTTTTCGGATGCAGGCTTTGCGTTTCGGTGCTACTAAATCGGCTGACTGTAGCAGGGTTGCGTTTATGGCATCCAGTGTATCTGCGGCTGTTTGATGTGGATGGATTGTTTTGATTCTGTTTCCCAAGGTAGATTTAAAGAGTTCCGAATGGAGCTTCTTCTGAGATCTAGCCCAGTGTATTGTCACCGGCTTGGGTGCTTTTATCACTGGGGGAATTTTGGAGATTATGAAATTGATTGCATAGTGGTCTGTCCATGGCAATGGTTCATTTTCTAAAATGCTTATTTTCAGATTTTGTCTGAAAATTAGGTCGAGTGTGTGACCTGAAGCATGTGTTGGCCCGCATATAAGTTGCTGTAGCCCTAATCCCTCCAGGTGATCGATGCAGGCGTCCGCAATGGGATCCTGTGCGGAGTTGGCCCACAGATTAAAGTCCCCGAGCAGCAAAAGGTGTTTGCTGTTAAGGGTATAAGTGGATATAAACTCCGTTAAAGATGGCAAAAACTGCGATTTTGGCCCAGGTGGCCTATAGCAGAGGAGAATGTGAACAGTCTCCTGGGGGGAAGTTTGAAGTTGAAGGGTAAGGGTTTCCATAAATGGAAGAGGATTTTGAAGGGCTGGCTTAGTGATTGTAATGTGATTCTTGTGGATCACCGCCAGGCCTCCTCCTCTTTGCCCTATTCTGTTTTCCGTTATAATGCGATAGTTTTCTGGCACCAATTCTCCGAGAATGGTGTTGCAGTCGTCTGAGAGCCAGCTTTCTGTAATAAAGAGGCAGTCTAGATCGTTTTGTAGTAAGAAATCGTGGATTTCTAATCGGTGTTTTACTGCCGATCTTGTGTTGATCAAAGCACATGATATGTGCTTGAGCTGGGTTAAATAGTTTACATTTTTGATGGTCGATCGTCGATCGAATCTCAAAAGTTGCTCTATTTTTAAGGCCTTTTTGGTGACGGCTGGTAATGCTGTTGCAAATTGTCTCAGACCCCGAATAGAGTCCGCAGAGTATCGCAGATTAGCCATTGTCGCCAGTCACATTGTCGTCAGTCTTTCCTAATTGCGGCGGCCGCGAATGAGGCCTGGTCTGGCGCGGATGCGGGAAGAGCCGCGAGACGCCGGACGTGATGGGTGGAAGACTGTCCAAGTGAGCCGTCACTCGTTGAGTCTTCTCTCCCCGATTGGTCCAGAGGAAGGCGAAAAACCCCCGGCGTGCTGTGCCAATCTGCAGCGATCGGGGGAAAAAATTCCTTCCTGACCCCTTAACGGCGATCGGTGCAACCCTGGATCAATTGGCTAGGGGGGTGTGGGGGGAGGGGGGTCTTAGTCCTGTTTTTTTGAGCTGTGTCTGCAGCACCTGAGCTGGGAGGACCCTGCCTGGCTGCACTATCCCTGGGGAGAGCCGACTCGTTTGAGAGCGTCCTGCTCTCACTATCCCTGGGGTGAGCAGACTAAGATGAGAGCGTCTGCTGCACCGCTGAATCTAAATAACAAGAGTTCCAACTTTATTAGCTGCAAGCTTGTTCTGGATCAGTGATTGAAAAAAAATAATGAAGACTCCTGTCTTACCTCCTGTTTCCAACTCCTGGTTTTTAACTCGCACTTTTGATCAAAGAATGCACTTCTGATCAGAGAGTCCACATGTGAAGCCACCATCAATTGGGAGCCAGCTCCTCTGGGAGCTTGTACAGCAACTTTATACTCACCTGTGAAGACCTGTGAACAAACACACACCTGTGAACAATTAAACCCTCCCCTTAATTAGAAGAAAGGAAAAAGAAAAAAAGCTGTTTAAAAAGTGTCAGAGAAAAAGAGGGGAAAAAAAATCTGCAAGCAGAAGCAGATGATAGCCAACTCCTGGTTTTTAACTCGCACTTTTGATCAAAGAATGCACTTCTGATCAGAGAGTCCACATGTGAAGCCACCATCAATTGGGAGCCAGCTCCTCTGGGAGCTTGTACAGCAACTTTATACTCACCTGTGAAGACCTGTGAACAAACACACACCTGTGAACAATTAAACCCTCCCCTTAATTAGAAGAAAGGAAAAAGAAAAAAAGCTGTTTAAAAAGTGTCAGAGAAAAAGAGGGGAAAAAAAATCTGCAAGCAGAAGCAGATGATAGCCAACTCCTGGTTTTTAACTCGCACTTTTGATCAAAGAATGCACTTCTGATCAGAGAGTCCACATGTGAAGCCACCATCAATTGGGAGCCAGCTCCTCTGGGAGCTTGTACAGCAACTTTATACTCACCTGTGAAGACCTGTGAACAAACACACACCTGTGAACAATTAAACCCTCCCCTTAATTAGAAGAAAGGAAAAAGAAAAAAAGCTGTTTAAAAAGTGTCAGAGAAAAAGAGGGGAAAAAAAATCTGCAAGCAGAAGCAGATGATAGCCAACTCCTGGTTTTTAACTCGCACTTTTGATCAAAGAATGCACTTCTGATCAGAGAGTCCACATGTGAAGCCACCATCAATTGGTCGCGTCACGATTTTCCGAAAGTAGCCGAACGTCGGTGCGCAGGCGCCGTATAGAGCCGCACCGATGTTCGGCTTCTCGTGACGCGATGTATGCAACCGTCGGAAGCCTGTCAATCAAATAGGAACGCCCAGTCCTGAAGACCATACCCGGAAGCGGCGGAGAAGATCGCTCTCTAAAACGATAAGTACTGCTTTGATTTAAAAAAAAACTACCCGATTCCCCTTGACAAAATGAGCATCAATCTAATGTTAAAAAAAAAAATTTCGGGTGAACTCCCGCTTTAAAGGACTGCTATAGGAAGCAAAAAAAAAAGATGTTTAACTATATTTAAAGCTATAGTTTTAATTTTTTTTTTATCCCGCTGAAGAGACTTCCTATCATGGAGACGCAACTTAAAATGAGAGGAAATCCCTCAAAAGTGAATGGAATTCCCATCTTGGAGAACTGTCATAAGAATAGATGTCCCTATTGTCGGGGTTTCCCTCACTTCTTGATCTGATGACAAGTTGAAATATTTAGATTTCCCCGTACCTTTTGTCTTGATGGCAATGGTCATCAAGACAAATTGAAGAATTAATCTCCCCAGCTGGACTCGGATTGCAATAAAAGCAGTAGAACCGTTTCCTATTCCATCCAAATCTAAAAAGATTTTTGTCTTTATATACCATATTTTCCGGCGTATAAGATGACCTTTTGGATGCAAAAAAATGCTTTAAATGTCGGGGGTCGTCTTATACGCCGATACCTGTCTCAGTCAGGCTGTGGGCATCCATGATTCAAAAGCCCCGCCTCCTCCTCAGACTGTTCCGTGATAGGCGGAACACTAATTTTCCCAGCAGGGCCTCTGTTCAGTGTTCCGCCTATCATGGATGCCTTCTCATCCTCAGACGAGAGGACATCCGTGATAGGCGGAACACCGAACAGAGGCTATGCTGGGAAAATTAGTGTTCCGCCTATCACGGAACAGTCTGAGGAGGAAGCGCGGCTTTTGAATCATGGATGCCCGCAGCCTGAAACCCAAAATCTGAAAACAAAATAAGGTAGGGAGATCGTCTTGGCTGGCACAGTAAGGTCGGCAATGGCACAGTGTTGGCATGTAATGACACAGTGGAGGCATGTGATGGCACAGTGGAGGCATGTGATGGCACAGTGGAGGCATGTAATGGCACAGTGGAGGCATGTGATGGCAGAGTGGAGGCAAGTGATGGCACAGTGGAGGCATGTGATGGCACAGTGGAGGCATGTGATGGCACAGTGGAAGCATGTAATGGCACAGTGGAGTCATGTAATGGCACAGTGGAGTCATGTGATGTAATGTAATGGCACAGTGAGATTTGAAAAAAGCTGAAAAAAGCCTGTTTCTGTCAACGGTTGTTCTGGCTACCCCTCAGCTTCCAGACAGACTAGTAGGAAGGGGGTCATCTTATATGGCGAGTATATCCCAAAACCGATTTTTTTTCCCTGGAAAAATAGGGGGTCATCTTAGACGCCCAGTCGTCTTATACGCCGGCAAATACGGTACACTTTAATAAATTAGTCCCATTACAGTAGGATTATTTGTTTAAGAGAAGGACTGATAAAAGACATTCTAAGTCTTCTGACCTTAAAATATCTTAGTGAGACTGAAGTATTTTTAAAGCAGGCCTGCCACTTTGAATAAGTGTCAGGCTGGATGTCAGAATAAGAGGTGTCTGCATATATTTTCGGATGTCTTAGGCCCCGTACTCACGACCAAACATGTCTGCTGAAACTGGTCCGCAGACCAGTTTCAGCAGACATGTTTGGCCGTGTGTTGGCCCGAGCGGACCATTTTGGGACGGATCGGACAGGTTTCCAGCGGACAACTGTTTCCCGGACTTGTTTTAAAACAGTCCGCTGGAAACCTGTCCGCCCGGACATGTACGGTCGTCTGTACAGACCTACCGTACATGTCCTGCCGCCCGCATCCCTCGCATGCGTCGAATGACTTCGACGCATGCGTGGAAGCATATTTAAGGCGGCCCGCCCACGTCGCCGCGTCATTGTCGCGGCGACACCGCGTCATCGACGCGGCGACACCGCGGACACGCCCCGCGTAATGTTTACGCGCGGGCTTCTGTTCGATGGTGTGTATAGCCATCGAACAGAAGTCCCCGGGCAGTCCCCGGCCAGACATGTCCGATGGAAACGGTCTGCAGACCGTTTTCATCGGACATGTCCTGCCGTGAGTACAAGGCCTAAGAGAGCACGTCCGGAGCCTCAAACCACAAGGTGCTCTAACAGGTGCATTCCAAAACTCATCATCATTTTCTGTTTTAGTCCCAACAGAAAATACTGTAGCTGCTGACTTTTAATATTAGCACACTTACCTGTCCAGGAATCCAGTGGCTTCCCCACCCGAGGAAGGTTATTGGGTGCTGCCGTTGCCATCTCCACGTAGGGAAACCAGCAGTGAAACCTTGCGGCTTGACAGCCGGATCCCTACTGCACATGCAGGGGTAGTGGTACTAGTGGTCAAGCAGACCACCAAAAACATTGATTGGACACCTGGGAGGTGCAGAGCCTACATGGAACCAAACCAGGAATTGTGTGAGAGTGTCAGAATCAGCCTCATCATAGAGCACCTTGGCATTCCAGGCACCTAAAGGGGAAGCTCTGCTTGTTTGCCTCCTCCCCCTCTGCTGACACATTTGTCACCTTTTGGGGGGAGCGGGTAGCTGGTTTTGACAGGTACCCACACCCACTTCCAGCTGAGTTTGCCATGGCGAATTCAGCCAGAAGTTCGGCCCCCCTCCTTTTTCAGCCGCCCCATTCAGAGAGCGCAGTCCGCGTGGAACATGTGCAGTAGGGCAAGGCTTCACTGCTGATTTCCCTACGTTGAGATGGCAACGACAGCACCCGATAACCGATTGAAAAATCGGCTTGAGTGAGGAAGCTGCTGGATTCCCGCACAGGTAAGTGTGATAATATTAAACGTCAGCAGATACAATGGGGCAGATCCACGTAGCGTGGCGCATCTTCCGGCCAGGCGTAGCGTATCTAAGATACACTACACCGCCGTAACATATTTTTTTTCAAATCCACAAAGAATGCGCGCCGTAAGTTACGGCGGCGTAGTGTATCTTTGGCGGCGTAAGGGCGCGCAATTCAAAATGATGTGATGGGGGCATGTTTTATGTAAATACGTCGTGACCCGACGTAAGCAACATTTTTTTTGAACGGCGCATGCGCCGTCCGTGGGGTATCCCAGTGCGCATGCTCGAAATTAAACCGGAACAAGCCAATGCTTACGACGGTGACGTCAAATCCCTATTCGCGAACGACTGACGCGGGAACGACGGCCATACTTAACATTGAGTATGCCTCATAATAGCAGCTCTAACTATAAGCCGGAAAAAGCCAAACGCAAATGACGTAAAAAAATGCGCCGGCTGGACGTACGTTCGTGGATGGCCGTAACTAGCTAATTTGCATACTCGACGGAAACGCCACATAGCGGCCGGCAGAAAAAATGCACCTAAGATGCGACGGCGTACTAAGACGTACGCCTGTCGGATCGATCCCAGATGCCGTCGTATCTTGTTTTGAAGATACAAAACAAAGATACGACGCGCAAAATTTGAAATTACGCGGCGTATCAAGAGATACGCCGGCGTAATTCTCTTGTGGATCTTCCCCAACATTTTTAGTTGCTGACTTAAAAAAATTTCTGAAGGAGCCTGAAGCTCCTATTTAATGTATGTCCAGGTACTTCCAGGTGTCTGCATTTTGTTTTTGTAGCCACCATAGCATATATGTAACATGACAGGTGTATTTTAAAGCAAGAAGTATAACTCATTCTGCAACTGAAAATGCAATCTAGGAAACACTTTACCTAAGACCATTTTAAATTCCTAAATTCAAGCTTTACATAATGTTCCCACTGCCAGGCAGAGTAGAGATCTCAGAACGCCTCTGGGTGGGACTGTAACTTTTTGCCAGTCAATCTGTGCTTCACAACTGGGGATGAAACCTCGGTGTGAAGAATCTAAATTTGGAATGTGCATAATAAGATATCTGAAATATTATGATGGAAAAAAACTCTGAACTACTGGCAAGCAGAAACACAAGCCTAAAGCCCCATACACACTATTAAATGTCCTGCAGATTGTCTTCAGATTTACCAAAACCATAAAATATAAGGACAAACCTTGAAGCCTCGTACACACGCACGGTTTTCTCGGCAAGAACCAGCAAGAAAACTGCTGGCAGAGCTTTCTTGCGGAGTAAAACGTGCGCGTGTACGAGGCTTTCAGGTTTCTCGTCAAGAAAACTGCCCAGAATCTTGACAAGAAAATTAGAGAACCTGCTCTCTATGTTCTCGTCATGATTCTCGGCAGTGTTTTCCTCCTGAGGAACCCGAGCGTGTGTATACTTACCCGTGGAAACCCGCGCATACTCGAAATTACATTGATGCATGCGCGGTAGCTTCCTAGGCATAGGTAGGGTGCAGCAAGATGGCGGCATAAGCATCGAATGTGACGATTGCATACTTGTCGTACGCAATGACGTCACTGCGTTCTTGTCTTTCAAAAGAACCGTGTTTTTTTCCTGACGAGATTCTGGCCCGTGTGTACAGGGCTTAAGAGTTTCAATTTGTATGCAATCAGGCAGGCCCTTGCACTACATAGTTTTTGTAAATCTGAAGACAAAAATTTGCAAAAAATCTAATAGTGTGTATGGGGCTTAAGGCTGAAGCAAATGTGTTAACTTTAACGCTGACCCCCCACAGCTGATTATAGTCACCTTCCCTTTACTCAAACTAAACCGTTCACTAAGCCTCAACTTAAAGTGGTTGTAAAAGATAAGGTAAAAAACCTTCTGTATGCAGCAACCGCGCCCCCCCCCTAATACTTACCTGAGCCCCCTCTCGATCCAGCAATGTCCACGAGAGCCTTGGCTCAATCACAGCCAGTGAGCCAATCAGGAGACAGAGGGGCCGGAGCCAAGCCTTGTCTCTGAGTGTGAATGGACACTCAGGAGTGCGCCTGCTTGGGTGCCCTGACAGCAAGCTGCTTGATGTGGGGGCACCTGGCAGGAGGGAGGGTTCCAGGCATGGGACCTGAGAAGAAGAAAATCCAGGCTGCTCTATGCAAAACCACTGCACAGAGCAGGTATGTATGACATGTTTGTTATTTTAATGTAAAAAAAATAAAAAATAAATTTAGTTACACTTTAACCACTTAAGCCCCGGACCATTATGCAGCTAAAGGACCAGGCCCCTTTTTGCGATACTGCATTGCGTCACTTTAACTGACAATTTCACGGTCGTGCGACGTGGCTCCCAAACAAAATTGACGTCCTTTTTTCCCACATATAGAGTTTTCTTTTGGTGGTATTTGATCACCTCTGCGGTTTTTATTGTAGAGGCCGATATGTATTCTTCTACATATTTTTGGTAAAAAAAAATCGTAATAAGCGTTTATTCATTGGTTTGCGCAAAAGTTATAGGGCCAGATTCACGTAGAATCGCGGCGGCGTAACGTATCGTATATACGTTACACCGCCGCAAGTTTTCATCGCAAGTGCCTGATTCAACAAGCACTTGCGTGAAAACTTACGCCGGCGGCCTCCGGCGTAAGCCCGCGTAATTCAAAGGGGCGTGTGCCATTTAAATTAGGCGCGCTCCCGCTCCGTTTTGAAATTCCCGCCGTGCTTTGCGCGAAGTGACGTCATTTTTTCGAACGGCAACGTGCGTAGCGTACTTTCGTATTCCCGGACGTCTTACGCAAGAAAAAAAAATTTGAAATTCGACGCGGGAACGACGGCCATACTTTAACATAGGCTGTGTAAAGTTAGGGCAGGTAAAACGACGACTAACTTTGCGACGGGAAACTAGACTAGCAACGACATAACGAACGCGAAAAACCGTTGTTGATCGCCGTAAAACCTCATTTGCATACCCGACGCTGGAATACGACGCGAACTCCCCCCAGCGGCGGCCGAAGTATTGCATCCTAAGATCCGACAGTGTAAGTCAATTACACCTGTCGGATCTTAGGGCTATCTATGCGGAACTGATTCTATGAATCAGCCGCATAGATAGGACAGGAGATACGACGGTGTATCAGGAGATACGCCGTCGTATCTCCTCTGTGAATCTGGCCCATAGCGTCTACAAAATAGGGTATGGTTTTATGACATTTTTATTAATATTTTTTTTTTTTTATCGTGACTGCGACATTATGGTGGACACATCGGACACTTTTGACACACTTTTGGGACCATTGTCATTTTTACAGTCATCAGTGCAATAAAAATACACTGAATACTGTGAAAATGACAATGGCAGTGAATGGGTAATCCACTAGGGGGCGCAGTATGGGTTAAATGTGCCCTAGTGTGTGATTCTTACTGTGTAGGGGGGCATGGCCGGGCGTGTGATGTCACTGTTGATGTCATCGTTGTTCCATATGACAAAGAACAGACGATCACTGACACTGCCACTAAGAAGAACGGAGAAAGGTTTGTTTACACTTACCTCTCTCCGTTCTTTATCTCTGTGACCCGATCGTGAAACACAGGCGGCGATCGGGTCCGCGGGTCCCACGGGCGTGGTCACGAAGCTTCGGACTGGGCCGCAAGCGTGCCGACGGCAAATATGTTAATTGTTGTTCTGCGAGCTGGTCGGTAAGTAGGCTTGGTTATTCCCTGGGCATTCCCCAGGTTTTTTTGTTATCTACTTTACAGGATTGCAGGAAAACTTAGAACACAAAAGTAGAAATTCCCAGAACATGTGAGTAGAACCCCCAGGGGTTAACTTCTTATGGCCTAGGTCACATATATCATTTACCTGCTAAGACAAAAAAAAATCCTGTAACCAGAGTGAACCTCATGTCACATGGATGTCCTGACTCTGCTTTCAAAGTTATGTCATTATTCCAGAAGTGGGTCACGTACAGATAATGCATAGCTTGATCCAGATGGCACTATTGTACAAATGATCACCTTACAACTGCTCATAACAGCATTTGCAAATCACAATAGGGTAATTATAAAAAAATACAATAAAATAAAAAGCGCTTGGTTGATATGACTAACATAAACTGTAGAAATTAAATGTATAAGAAATACACTGTGGATTTATTATAGCCATATTTGTGTTTCTCCTTATGACTGCCAGGCTTGCACTGACCTTTAAAGTGATACTAAAGTCTTGCTTTTTTTTTTTTCTTTAAAAGTAACAAACATGTTATACTTACCTGTCCTGTGTACTGGTTTTGCATCTCAGGTCCCTCTTCTGTGCTCCTGGCTCCTCCCTCCTGTTGAGTGCCCCCACAGTAAGCAGCTTGCTATGGGGGCAACCGAGCCGCTGCTCCCTGTATTTTTTCAGACATAGAGCCGCGATTTGGCCCTGCCCCCCCTCTCTGCTGATTGGCTAACTGATTTTGATTGACAGTAGTGGGAGCCAATGGCGCCATTGCTGTGTCTCAGCTAATCAGGAGGGAGATGACCGAGGCATTCGTGTAACATCACTGGAAAGAGATAGGGCTCAGGTAGGTATTAGGGGGGACTGAGGGGAGGCTGCTGCACACAGAATGCATTAAAGGGGTTGTAAAAGTTTGTTTCTTATTTTCTAAATAGGTTCCTTTAACCGCTTAAGCCCCGGACCTTTAGGCAGCTAAATGCCCAAGCCAGGTTTTGCAATTCGGCACTGCGTCGCTTTAACAGACAATTGCGCGGTCGTGCGACGTGGCTCCCAAACAAAATTGGCGTCCTTTTTTCCCCACAAATAGAGTTTTCTTTTGGTGGTATTTGATCACCTCTGCGGTTTTTATTTTTTGCGCTATAAACAAAAATATCCCCCAAAAACATATATAATTTTTTTTTCCTCAGTTTAGACCGATACGTATTCTTCTACATATTTTTGTTAAAAAAAATCGCAATAAGCATTTATCGGTTGGTTTGCGCAAAATTTATAGCGTTTACACAATAGGGGATATTTTTATTGCATTTTTATTAATAATTTTTTATTTACTACTAATGGCGGCGATCAGCGTTTTTTTTTGTGACTGCGACATTATGGCGGACACTTCGGACAATTTTGACACATTTTTGGGACCATTGTCATTTTCACAGCAAAAAATGCATTTGAATTGCATTCTTTATTGTGAAAATGACAGTTGCAGTTTGGGAGTTAACCACAGGGGGCTCCGAAGCAGTTAGGCTTCACCTAGTGTGTGTTTACACCTGTAGGGGGGTGTGGCTGTAGGTCTGACATCATCGATCGAGTCTCCCTATAAAAGGGATCACTCGATCGATGCAGCCGCCACAGTGAAGCACGGGGGAAGCCGTGTTTACATACGGCTCTCCCCGTTCTTCAGCTCCGGGGAGCGATCGCGAGTGGCGGCTAGAAACGAATAGCCGCGCCCTCGTCCTGGATCGCTCCCCGCGGGTTTCCGACCGCCACATGTACCGGGGGGGGGGTCCCAAACGGACCCCCGACCCGCGGAAAGGCGGGACGTACCTGTACGCCCATGTGCCTGTACGTGCCATTTTGTGGACGTAAATGTACATGCGGCGGTCGGGAACCAGTTAAGCTAGTGCATTGTTGGTTCACTTACCTTTTACTTCGATTTCCCTTCTAAACTTTTTTTTTCTTTGTTTTCTTTGTCTGAATTTTTTACTTCCTGTTCCTCCTCAGTAAGCTGTTCTGCCTGACTAACCACCGCTCAGATGATGGAGAAACAGGAAGTGAGAAATTCAGACAAAGAAAAAAAACATTTAGAAGGGAAATCAAAGGAAAAGTTAAGTGAACCAACAATGCACTAGCTTAAAGGAACCTATTTAGAAATAAAAAAACCTTTACAACCCCTTTAAGATTTAAAAGAAATCTGCCTTTACAACCACTTTAACTTATGGCATCAGGGGTTCAATGAAGTATAATTTACAAATAAAGTAATGTCAATTAAGGGGGTGCTAACTTTAGAAATATTATTTTCTTCCTGAGCCTAGGTTCACACTACTGCGATGCAATGTATTGCGAATTTGATCCATTTTTTGTCCTGTGTGAGGTGCGAATTTGCCTTGCGTTTTGAGGTGGACAGGTGCGAATTTACCCCAAATTTTAGGAGGCAGACAGTGAACAATTTGCAGAGATGTGAACTGTGTGCTGCGAGTTTACTGCAGCAAGTTCAATTGAAGACTTCGAAGATAAAATTGGCACTGCACCATAGTAATTTGCATCGCACCCACAGTCAACGCGCACAGGACCTTTTTTCTCCCAAGAAGCTGAGAAGCTGCTGTAGAAGCTGAGGTAGCAGCCATGTCCAATTTGGTTTGGGGGTCGAGGAAATTATTTCTGTTGTTTTACTGTTCATAACCACAGTGTTTTAATGAATCCTTCATTGGAAAGAGAAGTCATACACCTTGTACCACATAGGGGTATATATGGGGTAGGGGTATGACATAGGGGTTTATTTACTAAACCGAGAGAGGGCAAAATTAGTCACCATTCTGCAGAGAAAACTTCCAGCTTCCAGGTTTCATTGCTAAAGCTTAAAGGAGTTGTAAATAAAAAAAATGTTTTTGCTGAAATGACTGTTTACAGGGTATAGAGATATAATAGTTTATTGATTCCTTTTAAAAATGATTAAAATAGATAAAAATCAATCATATAATGTACCTGCAGTTTCGAGTTTTGTTTTTGCATGTTGTTTCCTGCTTCTGTGATGTACAGAGCCACAGAGCCAATACAGGGCAGTGATGGTTTGGAAAACGAAACTGATTGGTGCTGAGGGGTTTTAGACACACAGTAATCACACCTCCTTGATTAGTGACCACAGTGAGAAAGCTCCCAGTACTGTGGTTATCAGGAAACAGACAACCAGGAAGTGTGGAGATCAGGGAAGAATTACAGCAACTTGAGAGCAAAAACGAACAATGAGGACATGAAAACAGCACTGCATTAAAGGGTCACTAAAGGAAAAAAATGTTTTTGCTGAAATGACTGTTTACAGGGTATAGAGACATAAAAGTTAACTGATTCCTTTTAAAAATGATTAAAAATAGATACAATTCAATCATATAATGTGCCTACAGTTTCACTTTTGTTTTTAAACTGGTTTCATGTTTCTGTGAACTAAAGAGACCCACAGAACAAAAACAAACAAATCCAGGGCAGTGTTTTGTTTTTAAAATGAATCTGATTGGTTCTGTTAAGTTTTAGACACACAGTAATGACAGCTTAGACCACAGTGAAAAGCTCCCAGTACGATGGTTATAAGGAAACAGGCAACCAGGAAGTGTGGAGATCACAGCAGTTTTACAGCAACATCAAAGCAAAAACGAGCAATGAGGACATGAAACCAGTACTGCAGTAAGGTAAAGGAAGCTATTTAGCTAAAAAAAAAAATCCTTTAGTGATCCTTTAAGGTAAAGGAAGCTATTAAGATAAAAAAAAATCCTTTACAAACCCTTTAATGAAACAGGGTAGAAGCTGATTGGTTTCTCTGCAGAATGGTGACAAATGTTGCCCTCTCTAGCTTTAGTAAATAAACCCCATACACTGAGCATTTATTGAATATTAAATAGGATAAAACGTCCATGCACATAAACAAAACGAAAGTTTACATTTAGTACAGGGGTTTAAAAGTTGCTGAAGAATTCTGTTTGTCTTTAGGCCCCTTTCACACATGTGCGACTTGGGACTGCAAAGTTGCATGACAAACCGTACCCCATGATTTCCAATGAGTACCAATTATATTTGTGCGACTTCAAGTCACAGTGACTTCAAAGTAGTCCCTGCACTACTTTGCTCTGACTTTGCTGCAACTTGAGGTCCATAGACCTCAAATATACACAGGCATAAAGTAGGGACATCTCTCTAATGGGGGTAGATGCAGCAATAAAAACCAGGCAGGTGTTCTAATCCCACTCTATTAAAAAAAATGAAAAAAGGCATTCCTTTGGCTATAGCTGAAGTAGTTTTTGGCCACTGTCTATATATTTAGACAAATTAAAGGAAAAAAAAAAAGGTCAATGAATGGGATCACTAAAGGAAATTTTTTTTTTTTTGCTGAAATGACTGTTTACAGGGTATAGAGACATAATAGTTAACTGATTCCTTTTAAAAATTATTACAAATTGATTAAAAATAGATTAAATTCAATCATATAATGTGCCTGTAGTTTCACTTTCGTTTTTAAACTGGTTTCATGTTTCTGTGAAGTAAAGAGACCCACAGAACAAAAACAAACAAATCCAGGGCAGTGTTTTGTTTTTTAAAATGAATCTGATTGGTTCTGTTAAGTTTTAGACACACAGTAATGACAGCTTAGACCATCGTGAAAAGCTCCCAGTATGATGGTTATAAGGAAACAGGCAACCAGGAAGTGTGGAGATCACAGCAGTTTTACAGCAACATCAAAGCAAAAACGTGCAATGAGGACATGAAACCAGGACTGGTTTAGTGATCCTTTATTAATTTCTATTTGCTCACCAGATATTGTAATTCCACATCTGCAATGCCACCTTCTGGTCAATCAAGGTAGGACAGTTCTTCCAGATATGACAACACCTAAGTCAAACTATGTAACTGTCTAAAGGCAAGTAAGCATACCTCCCAACATTTTGAGATGGGAATGAGGGATAAGGACACACCCCCTTAAAGGAGAGTTAAACAAAATAAAAGGTTAATTAAATCCACAAGTGCTTTATTTACCACTACTATTCCTTTATACTGGTTTGTAAAATGTAACAATGCAGCAATTTAGAAATTGGATGAAAGGTTTAGCACTGGGAAATACTTTTTGAAAGATAAAAAATGCATTTTATATACAACTATATAGATCAGACCAAAATGAGGGGGAAAGAGGGACATTGCTTCAAATGAGGGACAGTCCCTCGAAGTCAGGGACAGTTGGGGGCTATGAGTAAGTACTGTCGCAGACAATTCACAATATCCAATCAAATGCACATTTGCACTGGGATATGACTGTGGACGAATGGAAATTGTATTGGTTTCTATAATGTCAACTACATAGATTTTATCTCAGGCCCTTTATGTGCATAATGTGAAAAAGAGATTAACAGTAGCCTGTAAAGTTACCTTACCTTCATCGAGCTTTGCTCAGCGCTATTAGAGGACCCCTCCCATCTGCCAATTGCAGTAGCAATAGTCTCCCTGTGGGTATGTGTGATTAGATGTCTATATGAACCATAGGTATGCGCAGCCTATTGCATTAGGGTGTGCCCCCCAAAGCTCAAACACATATGCGTATGTGTGTGTATATATATATATATATATATATAGCAATGGACAGTGCGTCAGTAGGACAGAGGTAGGTGTCAATAGTTTATTTTAATATTTTTTTTATTTTTGCTCTTTTACAATTTTATTTAATTTTTTTTACATTTTTAAGAGCCCGCTTTGGTGAAATATCAGGGGTCTAAACAGACCCCTGATGTCTCACTTTTGAGACAGAGAAAGGGACTGAGGACAGAGATTCCCAAGTCTCTTTCTCTGCAGCCAAGCAGCAGGGGGAATCTGCGCAGTAAAGGGTGATTAGGGTGTGCCCAGGCACGCCTATGATATGAACCCAGTATAAAGGGTCTGAATGGGCCTATTCAAGAACTTTGCACTGAGATCAGCCCGAATGAAGCCTTTATGGAGATGGGGCTTGGGCAAGATCTTAAAAAGTCATCTATGGAAGCACTTAGAAAGGTGGTACTCTTAATAGGTTCTAAACCACATGGTCCAAAGCATACCTGCAAAAACGATTTTATGTTTACATGGCAACTTCTCAAAAATGACTGACAACTCAAACTCAAAAAGGAAACATCACAATATTAAACTGACAATGATGACTGTCTATAGCAGTCTTCTTCGGACTCCCTTCTCCTGAGCCTCCAGCCACCTGCAGATCCCTTAACTTCCCACAGTGCATCCCAGCTCTCATAGTACCCCACAATCTCCCACAGCGCCCTCAGGCCCCCTTAAAGTCCTCAGCCTACACAGTGCCTCCCAGGGTGCCCTCAACATTCAACAGTGTCCCACAGTGCCCCCCAGCTTCCTCCAGAAATCTCATCTCCTACAGGGCCACCAGGTCCACCAAATCTACTACAGTAATATTAAAATTTACTTAAATATTACAAATTCTGCACTTAGGTAAGGGCTTGGTTGCAGACTCCCCTATAGAGCGCCACAATTAGGGGCTCTAGTAAGTGTAAAGAGTGTGTATAAAATAGGGAAAATTTGGAAAATGGTGCTACCTATGAACTGAGGAGTAATCTAGCAAGTCGGTCTTCACCGGTGAACGTGCTCAGAATTAGTAACACCCGTGATTGGGCCACTAGTTAGAATATCCCAGGGGAACGAAATTATGGAACCCTATCTAGGAAGCCGGATGCTTTCAACAATAGCCACATGCAGACCTTAAAATATCCTAACTTAACCATAAGGGTTTAATATGGTGACTAAACTCCTGTAATAAACAGTATACAAAAAAAATTATATCAAAGATATGTAAACCAATAAAACTTAGTGTTGTATGATTCCTATCAAAAGGATAAGTGCATCCTCACATGTAGTGATTCCTAAATGAGAAAGGTTATACAGATTCAGGTCAAAATAATTTTTCTATGTGATCCAAAATCCTCAGATGAAGTTCTTAAGTTGCTGACACCAGTGGGTGTCCTAGATAAACCATAAAGGGTTAGATGTGCTCCTATTATGAGCACTGTGCAAAAAAAAGAATATATCATGCATGATTATAAAGACACAAAATTCATATAAGTTTCATGAAAAAATAAATGATAAATAAAAAGTAAAGTTCACGTAGAAAAAAAGTCCAAGAGTGTATCACACAATATTCCTGTGACAGGTGCAGAAATTTCCAAAGTGGCTTGTGCTCGCTGTAATTGCTGAGGATTTTGACAAATTGCCAGGGGGAAGATACCTAGCGGCAGTGTCGCCTATGTGTCATCAGCCTTATGCCGCATACACACCATCACTTTATGTGATGAAAAAAAACGACATTTTCTGTGAAGTAAAAAACAACATTTTTGAAACTTCAATTTTCAAAGACGAAGTTGCCTACACACCATCGTTTTTTCACAATGCTCTAGCAAAGCGAGGTTACGTTCACCACTTTTTTCCATTGAAGCTCGCTTCATAACTAGCTTCTGGGCATGCGCAGGTGTAAAAACGTCGTTTGAAACGTCGTTTTTTGCTACACACGGTCAATTTCTGTGAAGTAAAAACGACGTTTTGAAAAACGACACATAAAATTGAAGCATGCTTCAATTTTTTTTGTCGTTTTTCACAAGACATAAAACAACGCTTTCCCCCACACACGGTCATTTAAAGTGACGTTTTTAAAAACGTCGTTTTTTTTCATCACATAAAGTGATGGTGTGTACGCGGCATTAGACTGCCATATGGACATAGATGGGGTGTGTGTGTGTAGCCCCCTGCAAGTTCCAACTTTCAAAAATGTTAAACATGCACAGACGTTTGAGGCCTTGTACAAACGACTGAACATGTCCGCTGAAACTGGTCTGCGGACAGTTTTCCAGCCTCGCGGACAGGTTTCCAGCAGACAAACGTTTCTTAGCATGCTAAGAAACTTGTCCGCTGGAAACATGTCCGTCGGACATGTCCGATGGTTAGTATGACTCATCGGACATGTCCGCTGGTTATGACATATAACCAGCAGCCCGAAATCCCGCGCATGCGTCGAATTGATTCGACGCATGCGTGGAAGCATTGAACTTGCGTGTTAGAGAACGTAGGTGTCTTATACGTCACGCGTTCTCTGTCCGCAGGGATTTTGGTCTGATGGTGTGTACACACATCAGACCAAAAGCTCCCAGCAGACATGTCCGATGAAAACGGTCCGCGGACCGTTTTCATCGGACACGTCTGCTCGTGTGTACAAGGCCTTAGAGGCCTGTGATAGCGGGACGGGGTGCACAGCAGGCACCTTAGATCAGTGTTCCTCAACCTGCAAGGCACCCTTTAAAAATTATGGACAGTATTGAGGCACCCTTTAGGCTGGGTTCACACCATCGCTGCATGTGGCTGCCAGCATTGGTTCAGTGTGTCCTGGTTCAGGTCCAATTTCAGCCCAAATTTTGGGCTGACTTCGACCTGAAATGGATCAAAAGACACTCAGGGCACCTGTGCAAATTCACAACGGAGCCGCATCGGAGATATGTGAACCGGCTCTATAGAGAGCCGGTCAAAATCTCCTGTGTTTCCAAATTAGATGCAGGGAAGCCACATCCAATTCGCAATGGTGTGAACCCAGCCTTTAAAATATTGGACAGTCTCGAGGCACCCCATTCTAAAATGTAAAAGCTATTCTAATAGTTTTACATAATGCAGAAACATCCACAAGTCCAAGTATGACACCCAACGTTAGAGGTGATTTAGACCCTTTCACACGGGGGCGCATTGCAGGCACTATAACTCTAAAAATAGCGCCTGCAGAGCGCCCTGAAAGCCCCGAGGGCTTTCACACTGGAGCGGTACGCTAGCAGGACGGTATAGCATTGGAGCGGTGTGTATACCGCTCCTCCACTGCTCCTGCCCATTGAAATCAAGCAGCACTTTGCGGTGGTTTAAAACCCTTTCTCGGCCTGCTAGCGAGGGTTAAAAGCACCCCGCTAGCGGCCAAATACCCTTGCAAATACGACGATAAAGCGCCGCTATACCGCCGACGCCCCAGTGTGAAAGGGGCCTTATTTTGCAAACCGGTACTGACTAGTATTCCAATGTTTCTCTCCATCACTCCGCTAATTTGACCCCCAACGCTGATGGAGGCGAGGGTCATACAAGGATGCTATGCAGATGACTGACATCCTCCTCATCATATAATAATACCTTTGGTTGTTAGAATGCTGGCAGCTAGAAGGTTGTAATGGTGTGCAAGAATGAAAACTAACCAACAATTTGTAACTAAAAAGGCAGCCTTCATCCACACGCCAGCTTGTACGCAATTTTTGGGCAATTTTTAGGCATTTTGCCAAGGCACCCCTGAAGAAACCTTAAGGCGCCTTGATTGAAAAAGACTGCCTAAAGCCTCATACACACAACCGGACTTCCATCTAACTTTTCCGTGGATTTTTGTCCGAAGAGCGATGACCGTGAACTTGTTCTGCATACACACGGCAGGACTTTTTCAGCCATCTTTCACCAAATCATTGTCAGAAATTCCGACAACAATTGTCCGATAGAGCATACAGACGGTCGGATTGTCCGATAAAACACGTCCGTCAGACCATTGTTGTCGGAAAATCCGATCGTGTGTACGGGCCTTTAGACGAGCAAATCTGCAGAGAGAAGAGACTTCTTTTTCATTTCCAATACTTTTGCAGAAATCTGTGGAAACTGCACGTAGTTAGAGCTCTTGTCACTCATCTGTGCCTGGATCCTACAGATAATGATTCAATATGGTGCCACTGCGCCCACTGTGAATTCTGTGTTCTCCTGTAACATTGCGTAGGACTCAGAGGAAACATGTTCCTTTATCTCGTAAGAAAACTGCTGCATTATCGAGCTCTCATTTCTTGATGATCCCTTTGGTGGATAATTTCAAAACAAAGTGCTTATGTATCTTTAACCGCCTGGGGCCCGCGCTATAGCCGAATGAAGGCTACAGCGCAGACCTGAAAATCCAAGTGGACGTCAATTGACGTCCGCCCCTTTTGGCGTTCCCGGCGCGCGCTCCCGAGCGCGCAGCGGGGAAACTCTGTGTTGGCCGTGTCCCTTGGACACAGCCAATCACAGATCGCGGCGAACGGCCAATCAGAGTGGCCGTTTGCTAGGCGATCTGTGCGGCCAATGAGAGGTGATCTCAAATGTAAACATTTGAGATCATCTCTCATTGCAGGCTCACACAGAGACAGCGTCCTGTCTCTGGAGAAAAGACCGATCTGTGTCCCTTGTACATAGGAACACAGATCGGTCACCTCCCCCCCAGTCACACCCCCACCTACAGTTAGAACACTATATAGGGAACATATTTAACCCCTTCCTCACCCCCTAGTGTTAACCCCTTCAATGCCAGTCACATTTATACAGTAATTAGTGCATATTTATAGCACTGATCGCAGTAAAAATGTGAATGGCGCCAAAAATGTGTCCGATGTGTCCGCCATAATGTCGCCGTCCCAATAAAAATCGCAGATCGCCGCCATTACTAGTAAAAAAATAAAAATAAAAAATAAAACAATTCTGTCCCCTATTTTGTAGGCGCTATAACTTTTGCGCAAACCAGTCGCTTATTGCGATTTTTTTTTTTTACCAAAAATATGTAGAATACTTATCGGCCTAAACTGAGAATTTTTTTTTTTAATTGGGCTATTTATTATAGCAACAAGTAAAAAATATTGTATTTTTTTTCAAAATTGTCGCACTTTTTTGTTTATAGCGCAAAAAATAAAAACCGCACAGGCGATCAAATACCACCAAAAAAAAGCTCTACTTGTGGGGAAAAAAGGACGTCAATTTTGTTTGGGAGCCACGTGGCACGGCCGCGCAATTGTCAGTTAAAGCGACGCAGTGCCGGAAGCTGAAATTTCACCTGGGCAGAAGGGGGTATATGTGCCCAGTAAGCAAGTGGTTAAATTTCAAAGGTGACATCAAGGTTTTCCACCATTGCTTAGCACAACCAAGTACACACCACTTCCATAGAATTCATAGACACATCCGTCATAACAACATGATATACTGTATGATCTAATCATCATTTCCAGTTAAAGTGACATGTTCGCAGCATAGTAGTAACACTGGTGTGTGATATTTGAGAAGTGGAAAATGAGGGTGTGATACGAAATTAACAGATCTCACAATTAAGATTCATTACCCTCCATGGGATATACAGTAATGTGGCTTGTCAAGAGTAAGCGTTTTTCTATAAACAGCCGCCTTTGTCTTGGAACTTCTGTACAACGATTGACCAAACCACATACAGTAAACAAACCGCACTTCACTGCTGCCAACATTGTGACATTGAAAAGATCGACTGACGCAGGAATCAGAGCTATCTTTATTGTTCAATTATTTCACTTGGGCTTTATCCAGCAATGGTCAATGCTTTTCATGCACACATCAATAATGTGTAATGATAACACAAGTTTACAAAGAAGCATTTCCTCTAAAGACTTGTACACAGTATGATAAGCTCTAGAAATGAGACTAAGTGCCAGAACTCAAGGTGATCAAACACATATTTATAAGGCATTTATTATTGTGTATTGTATACCTAGAGATGTGATTTCTGCTAGCATCATACTTTATAAGGATGTGAAACAGCCAGGTTCGTAGGTGTTTGCTATTAACTGCTTGCCGACCAGCCGCCCCCGTTTTACGGCGGCAGGTCGGCTCTGCTGGGCGAGAGCACGTAGCTATACGTCACCTCGCCCAGCAGCCAATAGGGGCGCGCGCGCCGCTGGAGGTGCACGCGCCCCCGCTCGTCCCTGACTCCCGTGCGCGTGCCCGGTGGTCGCGATCGCTTGTTACAGAGCGAGGACCGGGAGCTGTGTGTGTAAACACAGCTCCCGGTCCTGTCAGGCCTCGTACACATGACCGAACATGTCTGCTGAAACTGGTCCGCTGACCAGTTTCAGCAGACATGTTCGGTCGTCTGTACGGCCGACCGGACAAATGTCCGGCGGATTGGACAGGTTTCCAGCGGACAAATGTTTCTTAGCATGCTAAGAAACATGTCCGCTGGAACCATGTCCGTCGGACCGAAATCTCCGAGCGGACATGTCCGGCGGAACGTTTTCATCGGACTGTCCGCTGGTGTGTACGAGGCCTCAGGGGAGAAATGCCTGACCGTCTGTTCATACAATGTATAAACAGTGAACAGTCATTTCCCCTAGTGAGGCCACCCCCCCTACAGTTAGAACACACCCAGTGAACATACTCAACCCCTTCCCCGCCCCCTAGTGTTAACTCCTTCCCTGCCAGTGGCATTTTTATAGTAATCAATGCATTTTTATAGCACTGATCACTATAAAAATGCCAATGGTCCCAAAAATGTGTCAAAAGTGTGCGAAGTGGCCGCCATAATGTCGCAGTACCGGAAAAAAAATCGCTGATCGCCGCCATTACTAGTAAAAAAAAAATATTAATAAAAATGCCATAAAACTATCCCCTATTTTGTAAACGCTATAACTTTTGCGCAAACCAATCAATAAACGCTTATTGCGATTTTTTTTAAGAAAAATATGTAGAAGAATACGTATCGGCCTAAACTGAGGGAAACATATTTTTTTATATATATTTTTGGGGGATATTTATTATGGTAAAAAGTAAAAAATATTAATTTTTTTCAAAATTGTCGCTCTACTTTTGTTTATAGCGCAAAGTCTAAAAACCACAGAGGTGATCAAATACCATCAAAAGAAAGCTCTATTTGTGGCAAAAAAAAGACGCCAATTTTGTTTGGGAGCCACGTCGCACGACCGTGCAAATGTCAGTTAAAACGACGCAGTGCCGAATCGCAAAAAGTGCTCTGGTCTTTGACCAGCGATATGGTCCTGGGTTTAAGTGGTTAAAAGAGATGTATAGGTTGTTGTTTTTTTTTTAAAATCATACTTACATAGGTGGATTCAGCATTGGTCTGTGTCTTCGGGGGCTATGGGGGTACCTAAGCAGGCTCACTCACAAGTACATCTACACACAGAGCCACGGATCGGCCCTGCCCCTCTCTCTCCTCAGTGGCTCACTGGCTGTGATTGACAGTGGCTCCTGCTGCTGTCTCAGCCAATGAGGAGGGAAAGTCTCTGGAGAACCCAGGCTCACATGCACAGAGCTGGAGGAAGATCAGGCTCAGGTAAGTATTGGGGGAGCTGCTGCACAGAGAAGGTTTTTTACCTTCATGGTAAATAAAAAACGTTACACTTTTGGAACAACTTTCAAGTGGAGGTAAAGGCTACTTATCAAAAAGGCTTACAATCCCTTGTTCCCGCTTGCTCCCACTTATGTTGTATAGAGTTGGTAAACAATCTGTGCAAGTACATTAGTTCAATCCGGTCTGACCAGAGCACCTTCTTCCACATGTTCTCTGTGTCTCCCACGTGTCTTCTCACAAACTGCAAATAGGACTTCTTGTGGCTTTCTTCTTGCCACTCTTCCATGAAGACCAGATATGTGGAGTGGATGACTAATGCCGCTTACACGCGACCGTTATTCTTGTCATGCAAAAAAAAAAATTCTCAATGTGATTTGTCGTGATTTCTCTCAAGCCTGCCTTGCATACACACGTTCGTGAAAAAAAAATGCTTGAGCAAAGCGCGGTGACGTACATCACGTACGACGGCACTATAATGGGGAAGTTACATTTGAATGGTGCCACCCTTTGGGCTGCTTTTGCTAATTTCCCCGTCTAATTTCCCCTTGCTTCTGAGCATGCACCTTTTTTTCCCCCTCGTTAAAGCGTCTGTAGCATATTTGGCAAAGTACAGAGTCACAGTATATATTAAGTAACATGCAAAGGGCATATTAATGAGAGGGCACACCCAGGCACTGCCCAGGGGCCCTAGCTGCATGAGGGGCCTCTGCAGCCTATTTGGCAAGGAAAGAATCACAGTATATATAAAACAATATGCAGAGTGGTTGGAGGGAAGCGTTAGAATGGCAAAGGTGTTTTTATTACAAATTATGTGAGCAGACTGCAGTTCCTCTTTAACCACTTAAGCCCCGGACCATTTTGTTGCTAAATGACCGGGCCACTTTTTGCGATTCGGCACTGCGTCGCTTTAACTGATAATTTCGATGTGGCTCCCAAACAAAATGTATGTCTTTTTTTTCCCACAAATAGAGTTTTCTTTTGGTGGTATTTGATCATCTCTGCGTTTTTTATTTTTTGCGCTATAAACAAAAATAGAGCGACAATTTTGAAAAAAAACAATATTTTTTACTTTTTTCTATAATAAAGATCCTTAAAAATATATAAAATGTTTTTTTTTTCCTCGGTTTAGGCGATACGTATTCTTCTACATATTTTTGGTAAAAAAAAAATCGCAATAAGCGTTTATTGATCGGTTTTCGCAAAAGTAATAGCGTTTACAAAAAGGGGATAGTCTTATTGCATTTTTATTATAATTTTTTTTTTACTAGTAATGGCGGTGATCAGGGATTTTTATCGGTACTGCGACATTATGGCGGACACATCAGACACTTTTGACACATTTTTGGGACCATTGTCATTTTTACAGCGATCAGTGCTATAAAAATGCACTGATTACAGTGAAAATGACACTGGCAGTGAAGGGGTTAACCACTAGGTGGCGCTGTAGGGGTTAAGTGTGCCCTAGTGAGTGTTTCTTACTGTAGGGGGGATGGGCTGTGTGTGACAAGACAGTCATCATGGCCAGGGCCATCTTAATAGTATCATGGGCCCCTGGGCAAAGTAATGCTCTGGCCCCTCTACACACTAGATATCCCCCAGCACTCTGACCCCTCTACACCCCAGATATCCCCCCAGCACTCTGACCCCTCTACACCCCAGATATCCCCCCAGCACTCTGACCCCTCTACACCCCAGATATCCCCCCAGCACTCTGACCCCTCTACACCCTAGCTATTCCCCCCAGCACTGTATCCATACACCATAAGATACCCCTTGTATTGTGCCCCCACTACATCCCTGATACCCCCTACACATCCCTGATACCTCTAGCACTATAGCCACCCAAGCTACCCCAAGCATTGGTATCCCCTATACACCCCAGATCCCCCCTCAGCATTGTTTTTCCCCATGCACCCTTATTATCCCCC
Source organism: Rana temporaria (assembly GCF_905171775.1). Lineage (NCBI taxonomy): Eukaryota > Metazoa > Chordata > Amphibia > Anura > Ranidae > Rana > Rana temporaria. The sequence continues at coordinate 156,513,140 of NC_053494.1, read as the reverse complement.
AGCACCATTATTCCATCCATGTAGTACCCCCTTTTCCAGTGGAGATACAGTGCATGTAAACCTTTGGCTCTGTGCCCACCTCCAGCACTAAACTCACCTATACCAATCAAGCAGGCAGAAGGAGGGGCGGAGGAGGGAGCATCCCTCTGTGCATTCCAAGCTTATAATCAAATAGTGCTGGACAGCTGGGCTCACCATGACACCATCCACAATGCTACTTCCGCAGGTGGGCTCTCAGTGCTGCCGACTCAGCAGCTCCCACTCCAGCTCCTACCCCGCAGGCTTCACGTCCCGAGCATTCAAGCTGCATGGGGCGGGGTCAGAGCATCACTGGCACCCCGCCCTGCCCCTCCCTGCTGGCTGTGAAATAATAGGTATCGTTCTGCATAGCGCACCACTGCCAGCCTGCCTCCCCTGTGTATCAATCAATCTCAGTGCCATCATGGGGCCCCCAATTTTGGGGCAGCGTGGACTCAAAGACCATCAGCTTTGGGAAAAGTACAGGGGCCCCCCATGCAGCTGGGGTCCCTGGGCAGTGCCCTCTCATTAGGACAGCCATGATCACGGCTTCCGGTTATAAGAAGCGGTGATCACTGTCATTGTCACTAGGTAGAGCGGGGAGATGCTTGTTTACGTTGGCAACTCCCCGCTCTATCTCTCCGTGAGACGATCGCAGGTATCCCCACAGCGATCGAGTCCACGGGACCTGCAGTCGGGTTCGCGGAGCTCGCGGCTTCCTTAAAGCGGAAGTAAACCCATCGATCTAACAGTTTCAAAAAGCAGTTACATTTCCGGCATGCCGGGATTGCTAACTGTCACATTGGTTGTGCTCTCAACCAAACTGTCAAACCATCCAATGGCTGGTGCCATAACTGATCACATGTGCAGCATCATGGCAGTTGAAGATTAAACATAGGCCAAGGTGGCAGCTTCCTTGCCTGAAAATGATAGGTGGGTTTACTTACACTTTAAAGGGGACGTACATATACGTCCTTCTGCCCAGGAGTGCCATTGTGACGACGTAGATATGTGTGCGGCGGTCGGCAAGCAGTTAAGAAGAAACAACTTCCGCTTGGAAAATTAACTCACTACCACCCTGGCCTAGTGCTAGGTCCCAGTCTGCTAAACTACATTTCAACAATCCAAGACGATGTGATGGCACATGGACTTCCAGGTGACAGAGATTTTTTTTTTTAGAATCAAATGGTTACAAACAGCAGTATGATGTAGAGAGCCTTGGCACTTTTCACAAGAAGCGCTTAATCATAAGGCTGGCTGACAATCACAACACCGTATGTGCTAGGTACAGTTGATAATGAACAACCACAATACAGTCTATTGGTTGAAACTTGTTTAAAATATATTTTGTGCTGCCAATGTTTTTTGAAAATGAGTATTCCTACAAACCGTCCACTTATGCCCTGTACACACGATCGGATTTCTGATGGAATTTAATACGATGGATTTTTTCGTTGGATATCTGATGAAGCTGACTTTCATCAGTCTTGCATACACACTATGGGCCAGATTCACATAGGAGAGCGTATCTTTATTCGGGCGTAGCGTATCCTATTTACGCTACGCCTCCGCAACTTAGACAGGCAAGTGCAGTATTCACAAATCATTTGCTCCGTAAGTTGCGGCGGCGTAGCGTAAATGGGCCGGCGTAAGCCTGCGTAATTCAAATTTGGAAGAGGTGGGCGTGTTGCATTCAAATGAGCCGTGACTCCACGTAATTGACGCGCCTAACAAACGGCGCATGCGTGCGCATGCTCAGTATCATGTCAAATTTACGCCCTAAGATTCGCCAGGCCCAATGCCTGTGACGTGAACGTAACCTACGCACAGCCCCATTCACGTACGACTTACATAAACGACTTAAAAAGATACGCTTGCCGACGTCCATACTTTGCATTGGCTGCGCCTCATATAGCAGGGGTAACTTTACGCCGGACGTAAGCCTAACGTAAACGGAGTAGCGGGCGCAAGTACGTTCGTGAATCGGCGTATCTACCTAATTTACATATTCAACGCGTAAATCTACAGAAGCGCCCCTTGCGGCCAGCGTAAATATGCACCCAAGATACGACGGCGTAGGAGACTTACGCCGCTCGTATCTTGGCCAAATCTATGCTTAACTGATTCTAAGAATCAGGCGCATAGATACGACGGCTCGCATTCGGACTTACGACGGCGTACGTGGAGATATGCCGTCGTAAGTCCTTTGAGAATCTGGCCCTATCAGACTAAATTCCGACCGTGCCAAAACGCGGTGACGTAAAACACTATGACAAGCCGAAAAAAGTACAATGCTTCCGAGCATGCCTCGACTTGATTCTGATGGAGTTCCACACAGACGATCGGAATTTCCTATTGTTTTTTTTATCCATAGGAAAAATTTAAAACATGTTCTATTTTTTTACACCGATGTTTTTTTTTCATCGGACAAACCGATCGTGTGTACACGGCTTTAGAGTACAGAGAAATGACAACCTAAAAGTTATCTGCTGATGATCAATTACAACTCTGCAAATCACATAAACCAACTGCAAAATATTTTATAGCATTCTTTCACTTCTGATCCTTCTAATAAAGAATTCTTATTAAATCTTCTTCAAATGATTTCAAAATTCATACCAGGCCTTAGGCAGGGGCTTTCTGTCCCAGTTAGTCTGCAGATTAAACTATAAAATAAGCAAGGACAGACATGGGAACATTTCTCAGGCATGAAAAAATCACTATAGAAAAGAAAGAAACTACAATACATGGTATTACAACTAAAGACAAATATTAGCCAAAATTCTGACACAGTGAAACCGCCTAATATAAACTGTATACATTAAAACCAAGAAAATCATTATAATAATGTATCTGCTGCAAAAAATCAAAAGCCAGCAGCTACATATACTGCAGCTGCTGGCTTTTAATAATAGGACACCAGGGGTCAAGTCCTGGGGAAAAAAGTGTGGGAACTCCCACCCAAGATCCACTCCCCCACCAAAAAAGAAAATTATACGCTCATATGCATAATTACTAAACCGCATGTTTTTTTTTGATCCACTGTACCTTAGTAATCCTTTATATTACTGGCCGCTTCCTGTATATGGATTAATCAGGTAGTGTGCGGGTATTCCGTCACTTACTCGACGCCGCAATGTCTCCTGGGAGCTTTTGTCATTGTTCCCAGGAGACATTGCAGAGGTCTGCCGCGAGTTATCGTGGGATTTAGAAAGAACTTTAAGCAAGTTCCACACACACTACCCGATGAATCCATATACAGGAAGTGGCCAGTAACATAAAGGATTACTAAGGTTCACCGGCCTCTGACAGTGACTCGAGCTGAGCATCGCCGCTTAGTGAAGGATTGGCTCGGGCGGCTCGGCTGCTCTCGGCTGCTCTAGTTCTGCAAAGGGAACTGCGTTCCTGCTGTGAAAAAAGTGCCGGAACTCCGTTCCCACGCGTTCCTGCAGGACTTGAGCCATGTAGGACACTTATCTGTCCTGGTGTCCAGCGATGTCGGCATCGCAGATGATGTTTCCATCAGCTGTTGGGTGCTGCCCAGTGATGTATTCAGGTTTTGTGCTGCCCTAGGCCTGACTAAACTCATGCTACCCGCCGCCATTGCGGGCAAGGGAACCTGGCATTAGAACCGCGGCATTAGATTTTTATATAAAGTAGCCATGTGCCGTTCAAAGTCCAATTTCTTAGCGCAGTTAGTTTCCATTTACAATTATCGGGACGTTGGCACATTTCTACCTGTGCATCCACAGTGTCACCCTGTGAGGATGCACATTTAAAGCGGAGGTTCACCCTAATAACATGTATATCTGACCAACTTCCTTACATTTGCAACAAGTATAGTCCGCAATTATTATTTTTTTATGCTTTACGTACCTTGTAATCCATCTTTTCAATCTACTTCTGCCCGCGGGAGTAGGCGTTTCTATGCCTAGGGGGATTGTCATCTGGAAGGTCGCCCAGATGACTGACGTCTGTTCCCCCCGGCGGTTAAGGCCCCGCCCCCCGTATTGCGTAGGCACGCACGAGTTACGGGGTTTCCGAAGGAAGCCGAACATGGAGAGCGCAGGCGCCGTATAGAGCCGACTCACATCTCTGCATGTTCGGGTTCTTTCGGAAACCCTGCAACTCGTGCGCGCCTACGCAATACGGGGGCGGGGCCTTAACGTAAAGCATAAAAGGTACGTAAAGCATAAAAAAATTAAAATAAATTGCGGACTATACTTGTTACGAATGTAAGGAAGTTGGTCAGATATACATGTTATTAGGGTGATCCTCCGCTTTAAGCAATCTCCTTTACATTCACTTTAAGGCCCCATACACACCATAGAATCTATCCGCAGATAAATCCCATCAAATGGGTTTCTGCGGATAGATCCTATGGTGTGTACATGCCAACGGATATTTATCCGCAGAGAAATCTCCCCTGGGATGGATTTCCAGCAGATGGATATTTGCTGACATGCACAACAAATCCATCTGCTGGAATCCATTCCAACGGATGGATCCGCTCGTCTGTACAGACTTACCGGATCCATCCGTCCAAAGGGATTCCCCGCACGCGTCGTAATGATTTGACGCATGCGTGGAATTCCTTATATGACAGCGTCGCGCCCGTCGCCGCGTCATAATAGCGGCGACGGAGCGACACGTCATCGGCAGAGGATTTCAGCGCGGATTTCAATGCGATGGTGTGTACACGCCATCGCATAGAAATCCTCTGAAATCCTCGAGAGGATTTATCCGCGGATACGGTCCGCTGGACCGTATCTGCGGATAAATCCTCTCGTGTGTATGGGGCCTAAGGCTACTTCTTGTTCACATAAAATACCCGCAAAAAAAATAAAATAAACATTCTACTTGATTTAGACAAATCCTTATTTTTCATCATCTGAAGTCTCCTCCAGAATCTGCCATTCCTATTTAACAATCTCCCCTTGATTTCTTCCCAATGCCCTTGACTCAAGTGCTTGTTCTTGGCCCTGCTGTTGATGATATAAAGGAAATAGGTTGCTGCCATCACACCGCCCCATGCACACAAACTCCTAATCATCACCTAAAGAGACTGAAACTTCAAATAGCGCGGAATTAAGGCGCAGCGATTGGCAGAACATTTGTACAGTTCAAACCCCCGGCAGCCTGAAGCACACGGCAAATGTCTCACTTTGAATCTAGATCACACACAGCTCCAGCAATCTAATTTCAGACTTAGTTGCTAAATGTGTAACATCAGTCTCAATATTTGAAAGGTTACACAGCACAGCAGGCTTCATCAAAGTGCGCTGAACACACTACATTCCGATGGAGAACTCAATGGCCTCCCTCTTCTTCTACAAGGGCTATTAAAATTAAATGATTCTGCACACACCTTGGTCAAGAGATATGTCACACCGTATACCTAATTACCTGAGACACTCCTGCAACTCCCTCATCCAATAAATATGAGGCTTGACATGAAAATAGATCTCTTTCCCAACATGCAATCCAACCGTCCATCCCTCCTTAGCGACCATAGCGGAGTCGTGCTTTACGCATATTGATTAGACTTAGGTAGGGATTAATATTTAAAAGACACAAAACCGATATTTTTTTCTGTTTGCTATACAAGGGAGATTGTGTGTCTGTTATAGGAAACGCTGTGTAAGCTGCGCTGATGTCGCTGTAGTGGAACTACAAGTCGCAGCATGCCAAGCCAGGCTACTTTCTCTGAGAGCTGCAAGATTCCAAGCTCTGACGTCAAGACAGAAAATAACACAGGGGATCCCTGTGGATTATCAGTTTAGCGCTCCAGAAGCGACGATCTGTGGGCATTTTATACTGGAGTGAATGGCTGGGTCATTATAAGGCTTGTATTATTATTATTATTATTATACAGGATTTATATAGCGCCAACAGTTTGTGCAGAGCTGTACAACATATTAGGATAATTGGGTGGGCTGTTCTTAAAGCGGTGGTTCACCCTAAATTACAAGTTTTTACCATTAAATCCAGCATACTATCGTGAGCTACAGTATGCCTTTATTTATTTTTTTGGCGCCGTACTCACAGTTTAACCGCGTAGTGAAGTTTCAGACTCCCCGCGGGGAATGGGCGTTCCTATGCAGAGGGAAGATGATTGACGGCCGGCTATGGTGCGTCACGCTTCCCGAAAATAGCCAGAGTAGGTCTCGGCTCTTCACGGCGCTATACGGCGCCTGCGCACAGACTAGGAGCTGACTGCGCAGGCGCCGTGAAGAGCCAAGTTCTATTTCGGCCATTTTCGGGAAGCGTGACGCGCCATACCCGGCCGTCAATCATCTTCCCTCTGCATAGGAACACCCATTGCCCGCGGGGAGTCTGAAACTTTACTACGGGGGTTAAACTGTGAGTACGGCGCAAAAAAATAAAATAAAGGCATACTGTAGCTCGCGCTAGTATGCTTGATGGCATGCTAGAATTTTTTTTTTTTTTAGGGTGAACCCCCGCTTTAAAACGCAGAATAATTCTAATTTTCAATGCTGTAACTTTGACCCTCCAATCACATTAGGCAGCAATGTCAGATGTCGCACATAGGTGCTTTTTTTGGGCATCGCGTTCATGTGCCCTACATGCAACAAAGAAGCTCAAGTGTTTGTTAAACGACATAATATTCAAGCACAAAACTTGCTTGCTGCTTTTGGGGTGCCACTATGGTTCACCCCACTGCAGCTGCAGCATCATCTGATTTTCAGTGCGATTTTGAAGTGCGACATCACAGGGTTTTGAAGCGTATTTAATGCTTCATGCGTTTTTTGTAGGAGAATGAAATTGTATTTATACACAACTTTCATCTTGTATTATATTTTATTGTTTTGTAACTCCCTTTATATTATAAAGTGCTGTGCAAACTGTTGGCACTATATAAATCCTGTATAAAAATAATGGAAAAAAAAACTCTGCCAAAAACATACTAAAGCATATGTGCATATTCGTTTTTGATGCATTTCCATTGAAGTCTATGGGGCCAAAATCACGCTGCGTCAGCACCAAAGTAGCAAGCGTACCTTTTGCACAGGGTGCAGTTTCTCCGCATTGATGGGAAAGGGGCACCATGGAGAAAAACATGATTACTAGTGCCGTGTGATGCTACGTAATCTGAAATTGCACATGTGTGAACAGGGCTAATTACCATTCAAAATAAGAAAAAAAAATCCAAACGCGCGCCTCAGGTGCTCTTTGATGCGTTTTTGGTTTGTTGCCTATAAAAATCAAGGGGGGGGTGCGTTTTCGACAAGTGCACCAAAGATGCAGCATGCAGGACTTTTTAAACAGTTAAATAAGATTTTTAGGGGGATCCTTTTCACACACTTTTTCCGCATTGGAAAGATGTCTTTTAGCGTGACAAAAGCGCAAAAGTATGAAAGAAGCCTAAAGGAAAAGAGCAAATTGTATAAAAAATCCTGTATAATAAGAATAATAAGAGAAGAGAAAATCCTGTGATTGGTCGGTAATGAATGGCACATAATCGCAAATAATGCACATTACTTTGCGATGCATAATGCGCATGTCGTCACAGCGCGCTAATGCAAATGGGGCGTTACAATGAATATGAGCGCAAGGATTTGGGCGCAATCACCTGGTACACAAGTGGCAAGGCAGGCTTCGATTATTTGTAATTGTTACTTTGTAATACTTTTTCTATTTATAAATATTTCTATACACATGAAACAAAGTTTATGATGCAGAAGACAGACATCAGATGGAGTATACCCAGCGCAGGTGTGATGGTGCCCCATGTATCCTGGCACCCTGTGCCCATAGAACAGCCCTATGTGCTAAGCTGTGATCACACCCCAGGGGGGGGGATCTGTTCTTCTAACTGACAGATCCCATGTAGTACTTTTCTCGGTGACACTCAGTGACATGTGACAATGAAATCCCCCATCTGCTGCAGGGACAGCTCAGGAGTTGGTGTCCTCTCCCGGTACATGGATGCTCAGGGAGGGAGAAGGCTGCAGGCTGGGACAGGGAAGGCTCCTCTTACCTTTGGCTGGTCGGGTCGGGTCGGTGAGCGGCGGCTGCAGCAGTTGTCAGTGCGGAGACTCCTCCGGCAGATCGCGATCCTCCTCGGCTCCGGCTCTTTCCCTCTCTCCTCGGATCGCAATGAGAGAGCTGGGGCTGGAGTTGAGCGGCGCGCATGCGCAGTGGTACCAGGTGAGGGAGCCTGAGTACACACACAGCATCGCTGGAGCCCAGCTGGAGGTCCTGTACACAGGAAAGTTTACTGACCAATCACAGGGGTCCCCCAGGGAAGGATTTTTCTCACCTCTTATTATTACTTAAAGCAGGGGGTTCACCCCCCAAAAAAAATTTAACATGACATTCAGCCGAGTTGTCAGAAAGACAATCGGCTGTTTTTTTTTTCAGTGCAGCACATACCGTATTTTCACCGCCGCTTCCGGGTATGTAATCTGCGGGACTAAGCATTCCTAAGTGATGGACATCCTTCCGACCGGCGCATACAGTGCGTCACTAGTTGCCGAAAGAAGCCGGACTGCGAGTCGGCTCTACACGACGCCTGCGCACCGACGTTCGGCTTCTTTCGGCAACTAGTGACGCACTGTATGCGCCGTTTGGAAGGATGTCAATCACTTAGGAACGCCCAGTCCCGCAGATTACATACCCGGAAGCGGCGGTGAAAATACGGTATGTGCTGCACTGAAAGAAAAAAAAAACAGCCGATTGTCATTCTGACAACTCGGCTGAATGTCATGTTAAAAAATTTTTTTTTGGGTGAACCCCCGCTTTAAATCGTAAAGAGTCACGCTATAAATGAAATCAACATAAACATAATGTATAAATCATTAACGTGCACAGATTATTGCATTTGGATGGGCGCCCCAAAGCACGAACACACATACGTGTATATCAGCAAAGCAGTGGACGATGTCATTATAGCGCAGATTGGTGTCAGTAGGGCAGTGGACAGTGTCAGTAATTTTGTTTTTATTATTATTAATAATTTCTACAATATTTTTTTTATTATTATTTACTTATTTTTTTACAATATTATTCTTTTATGACTTTTTTTTTTCATTTTTATTTTTATTTTTAGGAGTCCCGTTATGGGGCTTTTTGGTGAAATATCAAGGGTCTAAAAACAGACCCCTGATATCTCACCTTTGAGACTGAGAAAGAAACTGAGACAATAGTATTCTTTTTTTAAATTCTTTTTTACAATGTTATTTTTTTATTATTTTTTACAATATCATTTTATTTTTATTTTTTACAATTTTATTACTTTTTTTTTATTTATTTATTTTTTTAGGAGCCCCGTTATGGGACTTTGGTGAAATATCAGACCCCTGATGTCTCACTTTTGAGACAGAGAAAGAAACTGAGACAATAGTATTATTTTTTAATTATTCTTTACAATATTATAATTTTTGTATTATTTTTTACAATATTACATTTTTTTACTATTTTCCATATTTTTTTTTAGGAGCCCCATTATGGGGCTTTGGTGAAACATCAAGGGTCTAAACAGACCCCTGATGTCTCGCTTTTGAGACAGAGAAAGAAACTGAGACGATAGTGTTCTTCTTTTATTAATTTTTACAATATTATTATTTTATTACTTTTTTTACATTTATTTTTTAGGAGCCCCAGTTATGGGGCTTTGGTAAATTATGAAGGTTCTAAACAGACCCACGATGTCTCACTTTTAAAGCGGAGCTCCACCCTAAAGTGGAACTCACGCTGATCGGAACCCTCCCCCCCTCCGGTGTCACATTTGACACCTTTCAGGAGGGAGGGGGGTGCAGATACCTGTCTAAAGACAGGTATTTGCACCCACTTCTGGCCACACAGTTTCGGGTTTTCTGCGGGCAGAACGTCACCTCCCGTTGTGCTCTGGGAACACTCTGCTCCCAGAGCACAGCGGGAGCCAATCAGCGGCGCAGCGCAACTCGCGCATGCGCCGTAGGGAACCGGGTAGTTAAGCCGGAGTGCTTCACTTCCTGGTTCCCTCACTGAGGATGGCGGGGGAGCAGCAGAGTGACGAGCAATTGCTCGTCCTCTGCTGCGGACGGCGCTGGACTCCAGGACAGGTAAGTGTCCTAATATTTAAAGTCAGCAGCTGCAGTATTTGTAGCTGCTGGCTTTTAATATTTTTTTTTTTAGTGGCACATCCGCTTTAAGACAGAGACAGAAACTGAAACAATATTAATATTTTTTAAGAATTTTTTACAATATAATTATTTTTATTATTTTTTACAATATAATTATTTTTATTATTTTTTACAATTTTATTATTTTTTTACCATTTTTAGGAGCCCTGTTTGGGGCTTTGCTGAAATATCAAGGGTCTAAACAGACCCCTGATGTCTCACTTTTGAGATAGAGAAGGAAACTGAGGACAGAGATTCCCCAGTTCCTTTCTCTGCAGCCTGCAGTAAACATTGTTTACTATGCTTTAGTTAATAATGAAGATAGGAGCGATAGGTACAGATCACTCACGGTGTTCATTTAGAAAATGAATGGTCCAGCTAATGAAATATTTGCAAGCCCCTTCCAAGCTCCTGAAAGAAGAAAAGGGAAGCTGGAAGCACTGTAGAGGGAAGAAAGGAGGGGGAATCAGCACTGAACTAGGTGATTAGGGTGTGCCCAGGAACACCTGACACACCCTGTGCACACGCCTACGGTATAATTACAGTAAACAAATGGGTTACAAAAAGAAAATACAGTCCAGTAAGAATAATTATTCCGTACAAGTACATACCACTGTTGGGGAAACTTGGCGAGTTCGCTCAAAGGTATTTCGAACTTCTTCTCTTTGCCCCGGATCCCTTCACCTCTCACTCCTATAGTGGGGAAACCCACATTTGCCCTTTGGCTTACATGATTCAAGATTTCAGACTGTGAAATCCAATGGACTTTATCAAGCTCGTCACTTCATCTTGAAAAGCTGCTGTGTCACCAGACAACAAATCTCGGATGATCCGGTGTTTGCCAAGTTGTCCTACTGGCAAAAAGTCCAGTTGACACATTTTCTTTGTTCCTTATCTTCTGCTGAAACTTTTTGCCGCCGATTGACTCCATTAGAACTTCTGTGCACAGACAACTCTCCAATGCGACACGCGGTCTCCCAGACCTAAAACATGCATTTTTTTCCCACCCCGTCCTATCGGTTACCTTACATCTCAAAATGGGAATGAGATCTAGGGCTGAGTTTCACAGACAAACAGGTAGAGAGTAGGGATGACCCGAACACCCCCCCATTCGGTTCGCACCAGAGCCTTCGAACGGACCGAACGTTTGGGTGAACTTCTAGAACCACATTGAAGTCTATGGTACTCGAACGTTCAAATTCAAAAGTGCTAATTTTAAAGGCTAATATGCAAGTTATTGTCGTAAAACGGGTTTGAGAACCCGTACATGTATCAATGTATCAATGGAAAAAAAAGTTTTAAAAACGGTCGTTTTTTTCAGGAGCAGTGATTTTAACGAAGCTTAAAGTGAAAAAATTTTTAAAAAAATTCCTTTAAATATCGTACCTGCTGGGTGTCTATAGTATGCCTGTGAAGTGGCACATGTTTAGAACTGTCCCTGCACAAAATTACATTACTATAGGAAAAAAGTAATTTAAAACTGCTTGCGGCTTTAATGTAATGTCTGGTCCCTGCAATATGGATGACAGTGTCTCACGCTTGTCTTGGGAAACGAGGAGCACAGCAGTGAGTGCCCAGTGAGGTAGGGTAGTACTGTAGTGACGTTGTACAAAACAGTCATGCTATTATCAGCTATCACTGATGTGGTTTTTGATGCCCCTCGGCCTCCTGACTGTTAAAGGTTCAACTTCACATCTATGCGATGCATCAGAGTATGTGCCTTGCTGCAGAACAGCCTATTAATTTGAGAATGAACTGCCTGCCACCCCTCAATAGCACCAAAGTGCATGGGCCTTTTTTTAATTTTATTTTTTAATGCCGCTGCACCAAAATGCATGGTGCTTTTGTTAGCATGCATTTTTATTTACACACATTATATATATATATATATATATATATATATATATATATATATATATATATATATATATATATATATATATATAATGTGTGTGTAAATAAAATTAAAAACAAATCACAAAAATGCATGCTAACAAAAGCACCATTCATTTTTTTGAGAATCGTGAGAAAATCGTGATCTTCATTCTAAGCAAAAGAATCGTGATTCTCATTTTTCCCAGAATCGTGCAGCTCTACTGCCTTTAGGACCTAATATGAGAAACACCAGCAAATCTATTGACGTAGCTTTAGGTGCACACTGTACAGAAGACACAGACAGTACACCACAAGAAAATACTGCAGCTAGCACAATCACCTGCCTGCCTGTCAGTATATTAGGAAGAGCGGATCTATCTAAACTCAATACAGTGTATAAATATATATACAACACCTGGGATGCATATATATCCTTTACACACTGTAACTCTAACTGACTAGCCTGCCTGCCTGCTCTAACTCTAATAAATGACACTCTCTCTCTGTGTCTCTCTGTAAACCACCAACACACTACACAAGGCCCACTTCCAGGCAGCATTATATAGTGTGGGGAATGTACTAAACCCCCTGAGCCATAATTGGCCAAAGCCACCCTGGCTTTGGCCAATTATGGCTCTACGTTTTTTGCCCGCAGTGATTGGCCAAGCATATATAGCAGTCTTGTGACTTCTATCAGTGTCTGGTTAACGTTGGTAGGAGAAGATTTCATTCTACTCTGACTGTCCTATGAATTTGTATGACCCCTGACCCTCTGTCTGGACAGTGCTGATTGGCCCTGTGCTGATCACCTGCACCCTCCCAAGAAAAAAAACTCTCTAGCAATACACTGAGTACGTGCAGAGTGACTCTAATGTCTCTGCATTAAAAGGAGATGGATTGGGAACAGTGCTCACCTCACTGCCAGTGACAGAATGCAGTCCCACCCTGCATCTAACTCTGACCTCATGAATGCACCTAATTAACTCTTTCCATCTCTCGTATCATGCAGCTAAGCTATGGGTCTCCGTAATGAGGGTTTGGTCTTGATGCTTTCGGGAAACTGACTGCTTGGGAGGGAGCTGGATCGCCGACCCCTCACTACTGGGGGACCCTTCGCTATGCCAGGTACCACGCTTCATGAAAGTCCAACATTTCAGTGCAACATTCCCTATATAACTTAACTAGTCTGCTCAGGCGTACCTCAACAATGTAGTAGACCATTGGTTGCATCTTCCAAGGTTTGGCAGGACTCCCAGTGTCTTCTGATGGACTGCTGGGCGCACTGCAGTGTTCCATGTGAGTATGGTGTCTCCTGGAACAGGGATGAGAGAACCCCAGATTCTGGCCTTCCCCCTTATTTATATCAGAGGGCATATAGACAGGGTATGCAAAGTGCAGGAACAGAGGTGCAGAACAATAACCCCTTCCACAGTCTGGGGCAGCCAACTACCTACAGTAACTACTGCCTGGCTGTCACTTGCATCTGTAGCTCAAAGATGATACACTGCACTCAGGCTCTGATGGGGAAAGGTGCATTGCCAACAATACAATGATTATATATGCACACGGCTTCTCCTCACCAGCCACACAAATTAATCCAAATAATAAAAGGTATTTACAAATCTTAGTAAATCAGGTGTTTATTGAGCACAAATCGATGGCTGGCGCTGAACGCATGTAACCGCTCAAATGAATGGTTACATACCAAGTCTGGATACAGATGGTGTGCGTCCAGGGTTGCCAACTCTGACCAATGATGTTCTGAATGCACCAAAGTTCCCAGTGTGTTTGCAGCATAGCATGGAGTGTCATAGCATAGAGTCTTGAGGTAGGGAGCCCAACTTATGATCTCATGCGCATCTCTGCTGCATTTAGAAAGTTCCTCTACACAATTGTGACTGACGATCTTGTTACTGACATGAAATGCTGAGCGACTGAGCTACAAATCACTGTGAAATTAGTAAGTAAGCGATTTCATAGAAAATAACTATGATTTCCTTGTCAAAAAAATCGCTCAGAGATCGCTACATATAAATTGCCATTGCCCATCTGATGTGGTGAAGTACTTCATTTGGCATAAAATATTTGGGCAAACATCTTTATCAGGTTATATATAACTATATGTTTTTAAATGATAAAATTTAGGTCCTCCTCACACCTGAATGTTCTCTTGCAATCCCTTAAAGTGGTAGTAAACTTTCACAAAAAAAAAATCCTCCTGCAAGGTAATGTCCTAATGGGCTAGTATGCATAGCATACTAGCACATTATGAAAGACTTACCTTAGACTAAAGCCCTCCAGTGGCACTCTGTCACCACTGACAGGGCTTCCACAGTCTTCCTTATGGATTCACAGGCTGTGGCCGTTTGAATATGAGTAAATGAGTGTTATGTCACATGCTAATGGGCTTTATGTTAAGGCAGCCTATTTAAAGCGGGGTTCAGGGCATAACATTTTTTAATTTTTCCTTTGCAATCTCAATTACATTTCAATTACATTTCACTTCCTGTCCCATAGTCATGCAGGAAGTGCGAGGACATCCCTGCAAACTGAAAGAATCCCAGTATGCACCGATTGGAAGATTTCCCCTCTATTACTGTTCTGATGTCAACCCACAATTTACTTTTATTTTCAATGATAACGGTAAAAAGGACACATAGAGAGGTTGAATCTTCCTAATAGGGGCACAGACAGCAATACAAAACCTGACAGGTGTTCGAATCCCTCTCCACTCTATCCAAAACTAAAAAAAATGAAGTTCTGCCTTTAGTTATACCTAAACCTGACAGGGTCGCTGAAAAAGAAACGTGTACTAAGATAAATATAGAGGATGTAATTGCTGACTTCTATAAATCCTGTTTGCCTGACTGCCCCCTGCTTGTATACTTTTAGACATTCACACAAAACAATCACAGAGATAGGGAAAGTCAGAGTTTCTAATATGCATACTTATTTCATCTATAATTTAGAAAGCTTTTACATTATCATGACCAGGGCCGATCCGCCCTATAGGCTAACTATTGACCCCTTATCACTGAACGGAACGGTTCGGGTCAGTAAAATTGGAACGGTTATAATGGACCGGTCTATTCTCTTGAGCGTTTCCACTGCAAATCGGACCATCAGGGACCATAAAGGATTTCGAAACAATGCCTATCGCGTCCACCAATCAGTGGAATGTATTGCATCTCCGCCCTAATGGAACCGTTCCATTTTCTATGGCCCCACATCTGAAGCAGGACCCAGAATGGTCCGGTACGGTTCGGTTTTATGGCACACTTTCATAATGGAAACACCCAAAATAGCGTACCGTACCGTACCGTACCGAACCGATCCGCTCAGTGGAAACGAGGCATATGGAAGCCGCTTAGGGCCCCGCAAAGCTACGAAGGGCCCCCCAAATTACTAGAGGCCCCGCCTGGTGAGAAGTCATTATCGCCCCCTCACCCCGCTTCTCAACTCGCTGGCTGCATGGGAGAAGAGGTAAGAAGTCAGCATCCCCTGCTTCTCAATTTAATGTAAGATGTCATTTACGACAGCAGAACACCCCCCCCCCCGCTTCTCAACTCTCTTTAATGTGACATGTCACACTGTCACTGTCGTCAGCGCCCCCCGCTTCTCATTTTTAATGTGCCATGTCATTTTGCTTAGGGCCCCAGGGAGGTCAGGATCGGCACTGATCATTGCAGCCAGAGAACTAATATTTTCTAAAGGACTTCCACAATAGCAGCCTTATACTTCCTCACTATAGACTTCCCTGATATGAAAATAAAAATGTCACATGTATTTCTGCCCTGGTTCACATTGATGCTACTTTAAAAATTTCGCTACTTCACTTGAAGTAGCGCAATTTCAAAGTAGCAAGGTCAGCATGATTTCAGGTGCTACTCTATAGACATCTATGTGGCTTCATGCACAGATGTCTATTGAAGTCACACCTGAAATCGGCAAAAGTAGTGCAGGAACTACTTTTGCAAACCGGTGTGGCACCGCAAAATCGGTGTTGCACCGATTGGAACAGTGCCATTGCCTCCAATAGGCTGTGGCAATGGCACTGAAATCGCTCCAATGTGAACCTAGGCTCCAGCCTTATTCTATCTGCAGTTCTATGAGGACATTGCTCCCAACGGTCCTTGATATCGAGGGACTGTCCCTGATTTGAAACAACGTTCCTCTGTCCCTCTTTCCTCCTCATTTGTCCCTCATTTTGGTCTGATCTATATAGTTCTATATAAAATGCACTATTTATCTTTCAAAAAGGGTTTATCAGTGCTAAACCTTTCATCCAATTTCTAAATTGCTGCATTTGTATATTTTAAAAGCCAATATAAAGAAATTGTAGTGGTTAAAAAAAAGTACTTGTAGGTTTAATTGATCTTTTTTTTTATATAATTCTCCTTCAAGGGGGCATGGCAGGGGGTGTGTGTCTTATGGATACATACTTCTGCTAAAAAGTGTCCTTTGTTCCCATCTCAAAAAGTTGGGAGGTATGTGAGGGCACTCTCATCTGAGGGTGGTTGGACTGTGCCTACGCATTGGATCGCTCCCTAAAATCGATGGTTAGCATAAAGCACTTACCCATTTTTGCAAGGTCTTCTCTCCTACCTGCTCCTCATGTTTCCACTACTTACACCTGTCCGAAAAAACTACCGTTCATAATGGAGTAAGCACATTCATCACGCTGTAACAGACAGAAAAGCGCAAATCGTCTTTTACTAATACGGAATCATCTAAAGCAGCCCCAAGGGTGGCGTCATCCGCATGGAACTTCCCCTTTATAGTGCCGTTGTACGTGTTGTACGTCACCGCGCTTTGCTAGAGCATTTTTTAAAAACGATGGTGTGTGGGCAACGTCGTTTTAACCTGCTTACAACCGCAACCCGTCAAATGACGGCGGGCGGAATCCCCTGTTGTTCTGACAGGACGTCATATGACGACCGCGATGGCCGCCGGGCACCCGCGATTGCCCGGTAACTGAGCGGGGACGTGGAGCACTGTGTGTAAACACAGAGCTCCATGTCCTGTCAGGGAGAGGAGACCGATCTGTGTCTCTTGTACATAGGGACACAGATCGGTCACCTCCCCCAGTCATCCCCCTCCCCCCACAGTTAGAACACTGATTAAGCTACACATTTAACCCCTTCCCCGCCCCCTAGTGGTTAACCCCTTCCCTGCCAGTCACATTTATACAGTAATCAATGCATATTTATTGCACTGTTCACTGTATAAATGTGAATGGTCCCAAAAATGTGTCAAAAAATGTCCGATGTGTCCGCTATAATGTCGCAGTCCTGAAAAAAACATCGCAGATCGCCACCATTCATAGTAAAAAAAAAAAAATCATAATTATGTCCCCCTATTTTGTAGGCAATATAACAAACCAGTCACTATACGGTTAATGCGATTTTTTTTTTTTTTTTACCAAAAATATGTAAAAGAATACGTATCGGCCTAAATGGAGATAAAAAAAAAAAATAAATAAAATTGGATATTTATTATAGCAAAAAGTAAAAAATATTGTGTTTTTTTTTTCAAAATTGGCGCTCTTTTTTTGTTTATAGCGCAAAAACTAAAAACCGCACAGGCGATCAAATACCACCAAAAGAACGCTCTATTTGTGGGAAAAAAAGGACGTCAATTTTGTTTGGGAGCCACGTCGCACGACCGCGCAATTGTCAGTTAAAGTGACGCAGTGCCGGAAGCTAAAATTTAGTCTGGGCAGGAAGGGGGTGTATGTGCACTGTAGGCAAGTGGTTAATGAAGAAGTTGGAAAAACGTCAGAAAAATGCAGAAAAATTATCGTGTGTACACAGCATAAATGTTACTCAATTGACATACTGTGAACTTTGGTTTCTTTGACTGTTATATGTAACTTTCTTTGGTCAATAAAGGAATTATAAAAAAAAAAAAAAAAATTCACTGCACTAATTAATCATCAGTATTTTTCTAATACCTTTCCAGTCACAAGGAAAATGATTGTAAGTCATATAACGGTTACTACAACCCAAACATGCTGCACACAGCTAGAACAGGATTGTCAGCAAATGCTTTCATTTTATTGACAGGTTCTTGCTGCTCTAGGGCTGCATTACATAGAGAGCTGATGGCTACTCAGTGGGATACATTATCAACATAGGCTGTGTGGACTGAATTAACCTATATTATTTTTAGCACTGCATATTAATTGATAATTACTGGAGTATCAGGATTCATCAACTGTTTGAAGTACAATACTGTTGAAACTATATATTTAGTTCAATGTTGAAATGTATTTGGCATAATTACAGTATTTTCCACATAAGTCCTAATAATCAACCATGTTAACATCATCCTATAAGGGGCTTAGGTCTGTTTTTTTTTAAATGTATGCTTATTTTATTATTTTATTATCTATTTACAAAAACACACTTACAACTGGGTACACATGTAACAGTCTTCATGGTGCAATGTGTGTTCTCTAAAGAGAGCAGAAGCTGTCTACCTTCAGACTTTCTCTCTTTCTGAAACAATGCAGGAGGTTGTCTGAAGTGAAGGAAGGAGAGTATTTTTTTGCCGCGATTTTGTAAAGGTTAAAAGGTCACCAATGCAATAGTATGAAAAACGCCTGTAACCTGCCAAAAAATAAGCTCCTGTAATTTCTTGTGCGATGGGCATTTCGCTTTAGGTGACATAACGCTCGGATGTGAACAGGGTCCATTGAAATGAATGAGATTTGTCTTCTTGGGCATTTTTAGAGCTGAGGCTTAGAGCAGAAAACGCCTAGGTGTGAACAGAGCCTAAAGTGCATGTGAACCCTAGTCTCTTTTCTCAGCTGCATAAGGAGCCTAGAGAGCTGGAGGAGAAGAAACAGTAGTAGTGATCTTCCCAGTAAATGGCTGTGCAGTGGAGGGGGTGGGGGGAGGTCTGCGTATCAGGACAAGTCTGATCATCGGAGGACAGCAGGGTGAGTTACCAGCACAGCTAGAGAACTGACCACACTCTGCTTTCCTGCCCAGTGTGGCCAGTTTTTATAGGAAAGCAAAGGGGCTGGCAGGATCACCAGGTATTTCACACAAATAGAGCAAAACAAAGAGAAAAAGTTTGTTTTTCATATAAGTACGTGGTGCAGCAGGAATATGAAATGTTACGTTTACATATTCTTTAAATACTTTGAATCCAAAACCCTATTTTAGACAGGATTTTATACCTATCTATGTAGAGAGATTTAGTCTCCCAGATTCGTTCTGTAAATATAGAAGATAGGATTACAGTGAAACCTTGGATTACGAGCATAATCTGTTCCTGGAGAATGCTCGTAATCCAAAGCACTCGCATATCAAAGCGAGTTTCCCCATAGAAGTCAATGGAAACGCAAATAATTTGTTCCGCATTGACTTCCATTGCATGTAATACCAGAAAGGCTTGGGGACAGCTCGGCTGAACTTGGAAAAACCTTGGAAAGGCTCAGGAACATAGGCGTGCGCAGGGGGTGTGCCAGGGCACACCCTAATCACTCTGTGCAGTGCTGATTCCCCCTACTGCTCAGGCTTCCCCTCTTGTTGCACCCCTCGCAGTGCTGTGGGCTTCCCTCCTCTTCTCTCCCCGCAGCTGCGAAACAACACTCGCAGATTGAATCAGGATTTTTAAAAAAACAGTGCTCGTATTGTGAAACGCTCATTAACCACTTAAGCCCCGGACCATTTTGCTGGTCAAGGACCAGGCCACTTTTTGCGATTCGGCACTGCGTTGCTTTAACTGACAATTGCGCGGTTGTGCGACGTGGTTCCTAAACAAAATTGACGTCCTCTATATCCCCACCAATACAGTAGAGCTTTCTTTCGGT
The DNA here is from genome assembly GCF_905171775.1 of Rana temporaria. Taxonomy (NCBI): domain Eukaryota; kingdom Metazoa; phylum Chordata; class Amphibia; order Anura; family Ranidae; genus Rana; species Rana temporaria. The sequence goes on along the minus strand of NC_053494.1, from coordinate 156,493,298 downwards.
GGTATTTGATCACCTCTGCGGTTTTTATTTTTTGCGCTATAAACAAAAATAGAGCGACAATTTAGAAAAAAATTCAATATTTTTTACTTGTTGCTATAATAAATATCCCCCCAAAAATATTTAACATTTTTTTCCCCTCAGTTTAGGCCGATACGTATTCGTCTACATATTTTTGGTGTAAAAAAAAACGCAATAAGCGTTTATTGATCGGTTTGCGCAAAAGTTATAGCGTCTATAAAATATATTTCCCCCTTCTTCCTCACCGTGACACGATCGCGGGACCCGTGGTCAGAGTCACAGAGCTTCTAGCGGGCGCGCGCGCCGCCGGCCGCGCGTCCACAATGCTGCTTCCTAAAGGGGTCGTATATATACGTCCTTTTGCAGGCCGTGCCATTCTGCCGACTTATATCTGCGTGCGGCGGTCGGCATGTGGTTAACCGCATTACTCGCAATCCGAGGTTTCATCGTACCTGGAAAACATGAAAGAGGGGCTAGAGCTCCATCTGTTACCTAAAAATCACAATATAACACAATAAAAAGCAACATTTTATAACTAACTAAAAAACAAAAGATCTATTTAAAAAAAATATATATATTGTTTTAGTTCCAACCTATAGAAAATATATACAGACCTATTATACATTCCCTTTTAAACATTTTCATGGACAGTGCTGTGGCCTCTGGGTCTAAGTCTGTGATGTGTAAGGCTGTATCAGGGGACCATGGAGCACTGCATCCACTTACATGACATGCTTACTAAACTGGATCACCACACACAGCTTTGAATTTTTAATTCTCATGGTAGGAATATTTTTCCTCATCAGAAATAAATCTTAAAGTCAAAAATATACTATCATCATCATGTGTAAAGAAAATAGAATTGAGAAGATTTAATGACCGGCATATTTTTTTTTAGGTTTGCTTTCACGTGTCTGCAGATTTGACTGATCTGCACAGAATCATTCCACTTGATGAAGACCTGTTACCAAACTGATAGAATTGCGTGCGTGATCCCAGAATATCACAGTACCCTCAAAGGACTTGTCTGTAACAGGGAAAAGTTAGATTTGAGAAATAGAACAGATACTGTATTTGCTGGCGTATAAGACTACCTTTTACACTTAAAAAAAATGGCCAAAAAGCAGGGGTCGTCTGAGGCCTCGTACTCACGACCAAACATGTCTGCTGAAACTGGTCCGCGGACCAGTTTCAGCGGACATGTTCGTTCGTGTGTAGGCAGTAACGTACAGAATTCCAGCAAACAATCGTCGGCCAGACCGTTTTCCAACGAACAACTGTTTCCTGGTCTTGCTTTAAAACAGTCTGCTGGAATCGTGTCCGTCAGACATGTTCGGTCGTCTGTACACAAAAGCAGCGTACAAAAACCCCGCGCATGCTCAGTCCAAATGAGGAGACGGGAGCGCTCGTTCAGGTAAAACTCGCGTTTCTTTGGGATATGGCACATTCGTCATTAGAAACCTTTTATTCTAGCAAGAGAACAATGTCTTAAAAAGGCGCACTAAACCACATTTTAAAGCCTCGTTTTATTAATTCTTCTCTTGCTAGAATAACCCCGTTCTCTTGCTGATGCAATTTCAATAGAGTTGTCCCATACTGAAATGTCACATTTCTTGCTTGTGATGTAATCCTTTAATAATGTTTTCTATGCCAGACGTGTGTTTTGGTTGGTGGTCCTCCATAATTTAGAGTAGTCATTTTTGTAAAGGAATGTGCATTTTTTTTTAATTTTTTTTTTTGTTTCTAGTTATGTCACCATTTAAACTATTTTTTTTTTACATGTTTTTTGAAAATTTTTTTTTTTTTTTGGTGTTTCATTAGAGAATATTAAACCATGTTGGCACACCAAATGTCCCCCCCCCCCCCCAAGGAGTGTGTCCTTTGTAAATTACCCATTGTATATTTATTAAAGGTTTGCTGCCTAATAATCCCCACAGTATATCAAACAATAGACATGTTTTCAAATGAAAGCAAAAGGCCTTTTATTCAGGCAAATGTCATCACAAAAAAATAAAAAGAACGGCAGCACTAGAATAGATAGCAAACTATATGCAAACTTGCATTTCCAACATGGTGAAGGATAAACTTCCAAGCCTCAGTAGCCAAACACAAAAATATGAAGCAGCAGCACACAAACAAAGGAACCCAAACTGTGGTAGTACAAACACGATGTCCTTTATGTGGAAGGAAATGGAAGGCAGAAAATCAACGTTTCCTCCTCTTTCCAGCCTTCCCTCCAGGCAGCCTTCCAGCGGATCGAACACGGGGTCTTGCAGGTGGGGTTGATGTGGCAGCAGGAGGATGGTGTTCCGCAAGCCGGGCCGGGTCACATAGCCCAGTGTCTGGGGTCAGCAGGCCCCTCTGCATCCACCAAAGGACCTGGTTCATCAGGGCCTTTGCCAGTCTTCTCTGGTCCTCCTCCCCTTCATTTAAATCATGGGCCAATGAGGCACTGAAGGCCTCTGTGGGGTTGAGGGGGGCCCTCATGATGGCGCTTGCCTCCTGGATCATGCGGAGGCTTGCCTCCTCCACAGGCCTCAACTGCCTCCTTCGGCCTGATGGCCTCACCTGGGGGGGAGAAGACTGGCTGGTGGTGGTTCTCCTGGCCGGGTGGACCTGCTGCAGGCCACTGGGCCCAGCCTCCTCCTGGCTGCCACTGACCCCGGCCTCCTCCTGGCTGCCACTGACCCCGGCCTCCTCCTGGCTGCCACTGACCCCGGCCTCCTCCTGGCTGCCACTGACCCCGGCCTCCTCCTGGCTGACAGACACCTGAGGATCTGCCACCTCCTGGCTGATCTCTTCTTCCTGTGTGGAAAAAAAAAGAATTTTTTTACAATTTCGCTAAATAAAACCACACTCATTTTCATGTTTTTCGTTCAGTATTTTCTGTTCATTATTACTTGAATACACTCTACTTCTGACCCCTGCAGTTGTCATCCCTGACACCTATTTGTCTGTACACCTTTTTGTTTGCTTTTTTCCAGCTTGGTTTTATTTTTACAATATCTAATCATTAATCCACCAAGAATTATTTACGCCATAAATATAGAGGAAACTACTATACCTCCTCATCGAAGGGTGGCAGATCTGCATCTCTGTCAGCCAGGCCCTCTTCCTCCGACTCTGCAGGGCTGTGGTCATCTGGGGAAGGTCCGCTGGAAGGTAGCATGGAGGAAAGGTTGGAAGAAAGACTGGACATCGTTTTCCTGCCTTCCATTTCGTCCCGCAAAAAAGCCATCTGTTTATAATACCACAGTTTGGGTTCCTTTGCTTGTCTTGCTGCTGCTCCCGATTTTTTGATTTTATTAGCTTTGTATGCTCTCCTGTATGTGCTTCTGAGGTTGGCAAGTTTATCCTTCACCATGTTGGCAGTGCATCCTGGCACCCATGTTTGCATATAGTTTGCTAGCTCTTCTAGTGCTGCCGCTCGTACATCTTTATTACAATATAATGCGTGTTTTGAATTCCACAGGATGGGCGTGTCCTGATATTTTTGTAGTAAGGCCTCTATAGCTTCCTTGGTTTGTAGTTGGTCCATTTTACTTTTTGAAATATGATATTTTTTTTTGAGTCTAGATTCAAAAAACATAAACCAAAGAAAAATAAATATTCAAAAGGATCAGCGTTGACCTTGATATAATATGTGTCTTTAAATTTATTACCTATATCTAATTACAAACACAGTCTCTCTTGTTTAAACAATGATTGTCAGCTCGGCCGCATTGGTTGTACCAAACATTGATTTGCTAGATGCAGAGCCATTGTTAACATTGCAGTAAATATTTTTAATATTGAAAAATAAACAATGCTTACAAATGACAGTATTCATCTAGGCACTCTTTCCTGTGTAAATCTCATGCCCCTGACAATGGATGACATAAAAGACACTTCCTAATGACCTCTGTACAACCAACACTTGAACAATACTTTGCCTGATCTGAATACACCATTCAAAAACTTGTCAATGAGGTACAGCATTGTTCACATCTCTATTTTGTGAGGTGTCCAAAAGCATTTGGATACCAAAATAACATTGTGGTACCCCATAGACAGAATAGCTTAAAAAGGGTGCAACCAACAGCCCAAACCCCCATCCCATGTGTCTACATTTTCAAGGCCTCTGCTGATCACATTTTTAATTTCCTTACCTTCCTGTCTCTCGCTCCTCGTTTCTCACGCTCGCCTAATTACCGCGTAAGATGCGTAATCACGGCGTAAACCTTTTAAACACTCCGCGTATTTATGAAACCCCGCCCTCGTCACCTTTGCGAGGCCCCTAATCAATGAGTTTAGGAAATATGGCGTTAACTGTGTATGTTCTGGATGCGCTCGAAGATTCTCCGCGTAACGGACGTAAACACGTTGTTTGCATTCTCTACACTCCGCGTATGTATTAAACGCCGCCCTCTTCTCCGCCCATGGCGTAAGAATTCATCTTTTCCACGCCCATAATCTCTGTGGGAAAGGAAAGATGGCGATGTCACACGAGCGGGCACGATGCTCTCATGCCACAAGTGAAGGGACAGAGGCAGGGACGTCCCGATCAAGGAAAAGAAGATATAAAGCCACTAATATGCGGTTCCAGGAAATGGTGGAGTTAGTTTACATCATGCGAAAGAAGGACTATGATGGGGAATTAGGGCCATACAAGACCCCTAACCGCCGAAAGGCACATATTATGGACAAGGTGGCGAGGAGAATGCAGAGGATGTTTGGGATCACCAGGTCCAAGGAACAGCTGAGGAAACGATGGTCAGACTTAAAATTGAGGGAGCCACATCAGATGAAGAAAATACTTAAAATTCTGCGTAAAAGTAAGTAAATATATATTGGGGTTGGGGGGGGGGGGGGGGTGGTGATTGTCTGCAATAATGTGTTGCCATGTATATTTCACCATCTGCCTCCTTGGCCAGCTTGTAATTTTAAAGACATGTTGTTATTTATTTTTTAGAACATAAATAACTACATATTTACAAACAGTGTTCTTAGTAAACAACGTAACATCACATAGTTTATCAGAAAGGCTCGGTTATTACAGGAACAACACACCTGGACATGGCTCACTGGCCAAAAACTTTGTTTGTAAACATTGTGTAAAAGCTAGTTCTAGAAAAAAAAAGTATGAGAATGGGAAAGGCAAACAGGATTCATTCTAAAAACAGTGGTAATAAAGCAGATGTTTTCACATCTGCAATGCAGAGCACCTGTGTCTCCCCAAATCAAAAATGGGTTTTGGTAGGGTCTCCCAGAAATACAGTTTAGGGGGGACATCCATGTGTGTCACTTTGCTAAAAAGGGGCAGGATCAGAGCTTGCCATATAGAAGTAATTGCAAAATGTAGGTTTGGTGAAAGATAAAAGTAACTAAATGAAAGCCTCTTCTAAGCAATGTGTGCGATTTATGCTCTCCAATATCTGTGTGCTGATGAGTCTACATTTTTTTTGGTTTATTTCAGGGGAAAGAAGTCGCCAGCATTTGGAGGAGGCAGAGAGGGCCAGACAAGGCCAAAATCTGCCATCTCAACATGTGGAGGAGGAGGAGGATGTGGAAGGAGAAGAGGATGTGGAAGGAGAGGAGAATGTGGAAGGAGAAGAGGATGTGGAAGGAGAGGAGGATGTGGAAGGAGAGGAGGATGTGGAAGGAGAGGAGGATGTGGAAGGAGAGGAGGATGTGGAAGGAGAGGAGGAAGGAAGAGAGGAGGAAGAAGTAATTTTGGACTTAGAAGTCATAGCAGATGAAGGGCAAGTGGCGGAAGAACAATTTGGCGAATTGAAAGAAGGTGGATTGATGGATGAAGGAGGAGTCCAAGATGATGGGGAAGTGGTGGAAGAAGGAGGAGTGATAGAAGATGATGGGGAGGTGGTGGAAGAAGGAGGAGTGATAGAAGATGTCGAAGAGGTGGAAAGGAGAAGCCCATCAGGTCAGTGTCACCCTAGCTTGATTCCAAAAAACATATGTAGATAGGCCTCATTGAAAAATAATATTGTAAATGCCATTTTTTTTTGTTGTTTTAGGGGAGGAGGATGGTGTGCCAATATTTTCACGTGCAAGTGCTGCTATAATTATTCAGCAGGTAATGGAGTGCAGCACTGAAATGCACAATATGCGTGAAAGGATGTTTCTCATGGAACAGAATGTAACAAATGTCCTTTTGGAATGCAGCACGGAAATGGACAATATGCGGCAAAGAATGATGGTGATCGAATCTAATTTTAAGAACATTATTGACATGATGGGCCGTGTCAAAGACTGAAACACCCCCCGCCCATCCCCCGCCCCCACAAACATTTTTACAGTTTGAATAATGAATACGCCAAAATTTGAATATACACACACAGTGTGCCAACATGTGCTATCTGCCATCACAGAATATCTAATGTCTGTGCTTTGTGGGTCCAACCCCCTCCTCCATCCTCAAGTAGTTGAGAGGAAGGGTTTGCTCCCACAAAACACAGACATTGATCACCCATGATGTCAGATAGCACATGTGGCCATTTGTCTGTTGAACCAATGACATTTGGCGAGTTTGCACTGAATGTGTGTATCTTCCAATTTTGGCGTGTTCCAGTGTGAAAGCACACCATGACTGACTGCTGTTGTGAGTTTTTATATTTTTTGAATTGTATTTTGTTACTTTTTGACCATGTTGAACATTTTGGGATACTATAAAGTTTAGACCATAAAGAATAAACAACGCCAAAAAATTTTTTAAATATATATATAGAATTATAAATCTCTCTAATCACTGAATTTAGTGAAGTAGAGATTTGACTCCAAATTCTCACCTAAAAATTTTCTTTTAGAAAAACACACCAAAAAAAAAAAAAATGGTTAAAAAATTATAGTTTTTTGTGCCTAAAAAATATGGCCAAAAAAAAAATTAAGGCGGTAAACACCCCACCAAATATAATCTATATATATATATATATGTAAACAATAAATCTAACTATATTTGATGAAAAAAAAAGTGAACTTGTTAATAAATGTATAATCTGCATAATATTTTTGGTTGAATTACCTGAAAAAAAAAAGAAAATTTTAAAAAAATTTTGAAGACTCCTAAGTACAAAAGCAGGGAGTAATGAAAAAAATATAAAATTATTTTTGGGGTCATGAACAAGCAAAAATTAAAAAAAATTGACCTCAACATTTACAAATGGAGTTGCTTCTTATTTCTAGACTCAATACCCTGTTTGTAGATGAGTGAATAATGTGCAAAATGTGGTTAGTTACTAAAAGTGGAGAAATCAATTATGCATTACAATTGAAGAAGTTAGTTAGAGAACCAGGAAGACAGAAAAAGAGAAAAAGCATTAATGACAAACAACTGTATAAAGTCCAATGGTCTAATTATTTATTATTTTTTAGAATATTCCTTTCTTTGGGGGCCGAATTAGAAAGAAATATGATCTGGCATAGCAATGGCCCCCCGACCCATGAAGTACTCAACATATTTGTCGCGTACCTCACGAGCTGATTGGGGGGCCAAGCCAGCGCGACCAGTGTCCAGCCCGGGAAGGGGATCTGAGGGTAGTCTTGCCTCAGAACCGATGTCGGGTAGGTACGTCTGGGAGTGCCTGCGTAAAAAGTTGTGCAAAATGCAGCAGGCAAATACAACGGTGTCCAATTTATATTCCGCCAGATGTATCGATGTCCTGAACAGGCGGAACCGGTTGGTGAGTATCCCAAAGGCATTCTCGACTACCCTCCGAGCCCTGGCCAACCGAAAATTAAACACACTCCTCTCTGAGGTGAGGGTCCTCTGGGGAAAAGGCCGCATGAGGTGAGGACCAAGCCCAAAAGCCTCGTCCGCTAGGAACACAAACGGAAGTCCTTCCACATTATCTTCATCTGGTGGCAATGCCAGACCACCAGCTTGGAGACGATCATAGAAATCAGTCCGTGCGAACACTCCCCCATCAGACATCCGGCCGTTCTTCCCCACGTCCACATATAGAAACTCATACTGTGCCGACACCACCGCCATCAACACAATACTATGATAACCCTTGTAATTATAATAGTACGACCCCGAGCGGGGTGGGGGCACAATGCGGACGTGTTTCCCATCTATTGCTCCACCGCAGTTTGGAAAATCACACCGCTGGGCAAATTGGGAAGCCACAGACTGCCATTCCTGTGGTGTGGAGGGTAGCTGTGGGGACAAACAAAATTAGAGATTTAGTACTTTGTAACAAATACATCCTACAAGCATCCTTGTGACAGTTCACAGTATTAAAATTGCATTAGAAAAATGTGCATGGAGAATTTGGGAAATGAAATATATAGGGCCACTTCATTAAGAGACTCCACAGCCCTCTGATGGGGACAATAAAAGTTTGAAGGGGGGGGGGGGGGGGCACAAAAACCAAAAAGTCCTGTTTGAAAAAATGGCAAGGTGGGTTTGTCCCTAGGATAGCATGCTGGACAGGTTAATATTGGGTAAGGGACAAATATGCAGGTAGGCCAAGAATAAAACATGTAAAGCTGATATCAACATGCATAGGGAGAAAAGGTAACGTTAGTTAAACACACAGCATATCTGGGAAAATAAAAAGAAAGTTAGTTGGCCACATTATTAGAGCCAGGAAACTTACCTTAATATACTCCTCATGCATAACTTTGATGATGGCAGCACACGTGTCCGGTATGATGACCCCAAGCGCCTGCGGAGAGATGCCTGTCGAGAACTTGAGGTCCTGCAGGCTCCTCCCAGTCGCCAGGTACCGCAACGTGGCAATAAGCCTCTGCTCGGCCGTGATGGCTTGGCGCATCACAGTGTCCTGCCTCGTGATATAGGGGGACAGAAGATCCAGCAGACGGTTGAATACGGGGTCCGTCATGCGGAGAAAATTCCTAAAGTCATTAGGATTATTCTCCTGGAGTTCCCTAAGCAGAGGCATATGTGAGAACTGGTCACGCTGGCGCAACCAATTCTTGGTCCAGAAACGCCTCCGCCCCCTGTTTCTGGCCAAAGTACTGGACAAATGAACATATCCAGCAGCCATCCCATAAACAGCACCAACTCGCGAAAATTGACGCTGCTGCTCCATCATGGCTTCAAACCGGCCGGCTGGTCAGTCAAGAACACACTGAAACAGAAAGCACTCGCAAATCCAGCACTACCTGCGACAAACGCGTGACAAACAGATACGAGCGCACAGGATGCAACTGCTAAAGCAGAAACAACCTGCTTGCCTATAGCCGAATGACAACTACGTTACCGCAAGCACACGCACTGAACCCGTGAATACACGCTGTCAAAGCCTGGAGACCGAGAAGCGCGAATCAGCTCTAACCAAACCTTCACTAACACGAGCAAACACGTAACTAGCAAAAGAGGAACAGAGGGCGGCGCCATTAACTTTGGTCTTCCCCTTTATAGTGACGTCGTACGTAGTTTACGTGCACGCGTTCCGGTACGACGGGAATTTGGTCCGCTGGTGTGTACACGCCAGCGGAACAAAACACAAATCAGCCTTGTACGCCGGAAACTGTCGGGCAGACAGTTTCCAGCGCACAGATCCGGTCGTGAGTACAAGGCCTCATACGCCGGGTCAGCTGCTCGGATGCCTGCTGGATGTGCAGTAATACTGTATGTAGCTTCGGCTACATACAGTATATACCGCTTAGCCAATCCCAGTGAGTGATGTATTCAAATGAATACAGAGCCTGCTCGGATTGGAGTAACAACCTCTGCCAATCCGAGCAGGCTACATACAGTAGCCTGCTAGGATTTGCTTTGAGAGTCAGAGAGGCGTGGTCTGATGATGTTACAGCCTCTGCCAATCCAAGCAGGCTTTGTACTCATTAATAGAATACATCGCTCGCCGTGATTGGCTCCAACTCCAGCAAGAATGAAGAAGAATATGGCTCCAGAAGGAAGAAATATGAAGCGTCGGAAGCCTCGGAAGGGGGGTCGTCTTATACGGTGAGTACAGGCAAAAAATCTTTAAAAAAAAATTGAAAATTAGGGGGTCGTCTTATACGCCTGGTCGCCTTATACACCGGCAAATACGGTATATAAAATTATGGCAGACAATAACCCGAGAGAAGATTTGCAAAAAGAGGAAGTTCCACTGCAACAGAAAAAACAGGAACGTAATAAAACAGAATGAATTTGTGCTTCAGATGTTATGGTCATAATTTAAAAAGACAGGTCACAAGGGCATAGTACAGTACAGAGCTGAAATAAGAAACCTTTGTGCCATCACTTCCCTCGCTCTCTTAACGTTTTGGGGGGGTAAATACTATCCTCGGATGACTTTAACTACTTGTATCTGGTGGGGAAAAAAATCCTGATTTAGGATGTGTTATAAGTAAATCATGTGGGATCAATAGGTAAACCATGGCAATAGCAAAACTATGTGGCGAGTATGTGTTTTATACAGGGATTTTTTTCTCTGAAAATAGGTATAGGAACTCAATCACGGCCCCCGCCCCTTACACACACCCTCCAAACTGCATCAAATAGTGGGTGTGGTCAAATTTCACTAACAATGAGGGGTCTTCAAATACCAGGAGTACATTATGCGCAGAGTGCAGAGTTCAGGGAGGGGGTTACAAACAGACAGAGTTCAGGGTGTGCTACATGGGTCTTCAAACTATGGCCCTCCAGTTGTTCAGGAACTACAATTCCCATCATGCCTAGTCATGTCTGAGAATGTCAGAGTTTTACAATGCCTCATGGGATGTGTAGTTCCGCAACAGCTGGAGGGCCGTAGTTTGAGGATCCCTGGTGTGCTATGTAAATGGTGCAGAGTTCAGGGGTGCGCTACACACAGAGTGCAGAATTCAGCCTTCTTCCACAGCTGCTTACCTCTGCATCCCCCATCATCATCTCACGTTTACCCCTCTTTAGCTCTGACCTCTGCATGCAACCCCCCTCTACTGCTCCCATCTCTTTAAAAGCTCCACCATCTTCTACATGTCTTATTTTTGTTGCTGTATTAAGCTGAAGCACCCAGCCAGCTCTAGTACCTCCCTACATACTGTAGTTGGCTTCACCTCTCTCACTTGCAGCTGGGCCGTTTGAAGGAATTTGGGGGCCCCAAGCAAAATGGACATAGAGGCACGCGCACACAAAGCCTACAGGAACCGGTGGGCGGCCTCCTACTGGCGGCTCTGGACTGTGAGGGAGGGAGGAGGAGGGGAGAGGGAGGAGGAGGGGAGAGGGAGCCAGGCAGGACACACTCGTGTATTTAGGGACAGGGTGGGATGGGGACAGGGGGACAGGGTGGGGTGAGCACAGGGTGGGATGGGGACAGGGTGGGATGAGCACAGGGTGGGATGGGGACAGGGTGGGATGAGCACAGGGTGGGATGGGGACAGGGTGGGATGGAGACAGGGTGGGATGAGCACAGGGTGGGGACAGGGTGGGATGGGGACAGGGTGGGATGAGCACAGGGTGGGATGGGGACAGGGTGGGATGAGCACAGGGTGGGATGGGGACAGGGTGGGATGGGGACAGGGTGGGATGAGGACAGGGTGGGATGGGGACAGGGTGGGATGGGGACAGGGTGGGATGAGCACAGGGTGGGATGGAGACAGGGTGGGATGGGGACAGGGTGGGATGAGCACAGGGTGGGATGAGCACAGGGTGGGATGGGGACAGGGTGGGATGGGGACAGGGTGGGATGAGCACAGGGTGGGATGGGGACAGGGTGGGATGAGCACAGGGTGGGATGAGCACATGGGGACAGGGTGGGATGAGCACAGGGTGGGATGGGGACAGGGTGGGATGAGCACAGGGTGGGATGAGCACAGGGTGGGATGGGGACAGGGTGGGATGGGGACAGGGTGGGATGAGCACAGGGTGGGATGGGGACAGGGTGGGATGGGCACAGGGGAACAGAGCATCTTAATTTGGGGGGGGGGGTAGAGGGTGGTATGGGGATATGTGCTGGGGAGTGATTTGAGAGGGAAGATGATATGTGCTAGTGGGGGGGGGGGGGAATCGGACCCCCCCCCCCACACACACACACTAGCACATATCATCTTCCCTCTCAAATCACTCCCCAGCACATATCACCATACCACCCTCTCCTCTCCCATCACTTCAATAGTTCACCTCGAATCTGCTTAAGGGGGGCCCCTTACCTCCTGTTTACTGTGCAGCACTCGTGTCTCTCCTCGGCTCCTCCTCCTGGCTGTGTACACAATGAGCCATGAAGGGGGGGAGGAGCCGAAGTGTGACTGTGTAATGTATTGCAGTCAGTGGAGAGAGAGGGACGGCTGCACTGTCCCCGGTGACCGCGCCACTTTGCGGGGGGCGGAGAAACGCCCCCCCCCCCCCGCGAGCCCCCCTCCTCCCGCACGGAGAGCCGCACAGCTGAATCCTGGAGTTCAGTGCAACTGCACGCTTCGGCACTGAACTCCAGGATTCAGCTGTGCGGCTCTCCGTGTGGGAGGAGGGGGGCTCGCGGGGAGCCTGTGAACATAGCAGCAGGCAGACAGGCGAGCCAGCTTGGGGGCCCCCCTCTAGCTCGGGGCCCCAAGCAATTGCTTGCCTTGCCTGTCCTGTTGCGACGGGCCTGCTTGCAGGATGATCATCCAGTGGGGATGTTCGCATTTGCACTGCACCCTGGGTACCTGCATCTCCCTTGTCTCCATCCTTCACTCAGTGGGAGCCACTCAGGAGACCTGATCTGTGGAAGCTGTTAGGGGAACAAGCTGTCACTTGTAAGCATAGAAGCCGGACTTTTGTGTTTTCCAGTAATAGTGGTGAGCAGGGAGCAGAGGGTCTGAGCCAGAGGTGGTGGAACCGAGTTCCAGCAAGTTCCAGAAGAAAAAAAAAGCCTGGTTTTATAAGACACTGGGTGGGCATAAACACTTAAGCCGCATACACACGACCATTTTTCATGTCATGGAAAAAAAAAATCCTCAACGTGATTCTTGTCAAGCCTGCCTTGCATACACACGATCGTGAAAAAAATGCTCTAGCAAAGCGAGGTGACATACAACAGGTACGATGGCACTATAAAGGGGAAGTTCCATTCGAATGGCGCCACCCTTTGGGCTGATTATGCAAATTTCCCTTCTCATAACCTGCTTCTGAGCATGCACGGTTTTTGCCCTGTCGTTAAAGCGCACACACGACCGTTTTTCACAACGAGAAAAACGATGAGAAAAAATAGAGCATGTTCTAAATTTTTAATGCCCATTTTTCTCGTTGAGAAAAATGCTCTGGAGCCTACACCCGACTGTTTTGAAAGACCAATATAAAAAATGGCATTTTTCTCGTCATGAAAAATGGTTGTGTGTACGCGGCATTAGCTCTAGTTAGGGGTACCAGAGTAAAGGGGGCTGAATACAAATGCATGCCACATTTTTCACCAATTTTTTTGTAAACATTTTGAAAACTATTTATAATTTTCCTTCCGCTTCACAATTATGTGCCACTTTGTGTTAGACTAACACATACAATCCCAATAAAATACATTTTCAATTTGGTTGTAACGTGACAAAATGTGGAAAATTTCAAGGGGTATAAATACTTTTTCAAGGTCCCTTACATTGTTGGTCAGTGGTAAGAAAGCCCCCCTTACAGACAGATAAAAAGATTGGTCTAATGCTGCTGGCTCTGATAAGTGGTGGAACTTTGCAGGCACCACCAGATGGGGGGTCAATTAGCCACAGCTCAATGAACTCCTAGCAACCTCTGGTTGAGAATGGTTAGTCTAAATAATACACACTTCAATGTGAATGCAGCTTTGAGAAAAATATACAAACAGCAAAAATTTCCCCTTTTCAACCTGCAAGTCTTATGCCGCGTACACACGATCAGAAATTTTGACAAGAAAACCATGGATTTTTTCCGACTGAATTTTGGCTCAAATTTGTGTTGCATACATATGATCACACAAAATTCCGACCGTCAAGAACGTGGTGACGTACAACACTACGACAAGCCGAGAAAAATTAAGTTCAATAATTCCAAGAAAGGGTCAACTTGATTGGGAGCATGCAGGTTTTTTTGTGCGTCGGAATTGCATACAGGAACTTTTCCCCTCAGAAACTTTGAGAACCAGCTCTCATATTTTTGCTGTCGGAAATTCCGACAGAAAATGTCCGATGGCGCCTACACACAGTCGGAATTTCCGACTAAAAGCTCACATGGAACTTTTCTTGTCGGAAATTCAGATCGTGTGTTGTTTTAGTTCCTAGTATATATATATGGAAATGTTGATCCATCCTGAACTTCATATAATTGTGCTTGCAGTTTCAAAACAGGGTTTTTATAGTTATTTATATGTACAAATGTGGTTGATGTATGCCATCACAGTGCTTGTAAATGGAAATATTTGAACTGCTGAATTATGAAAATGTCTCCCGAATATGCTAGAAAATTTTATATACTTATCACTACACAATTTCTCAGATTTTTATGGCATCACAAACACACAAATCAAAAGATGAAAAAGTGTCCAAATTGTGAGATACAATTAAATGAGATGGATGTCCTGCCTGCCTGCCTCACATCCATCTCACATCGATGCATAATGTCTAGTGCCAAATAAATATAATACAGTTTGACTGATTGTCGAAGTCCTCCAACTACTCCAGAAAATCAGAAAATCAAGATAACAATAAGAACCCAAAAATAAAATGCATATACAGTATGTATGTACTGAGGTATACAGTTTTTTGCTGTTTAAGTAATATTTGTCTGTTAATATCTACATCAGAAAAACATAATTGAGGGAATTTAATTACAATGTAAGTAATATTATAAATGAGTTTTATGAATTATGATTTAAATTAGTTCTAAAGTCAAAATGTTTTTTTTTAGGCCTCGTACACACGAGGGGACATGTCCGATGAAAACGGTCCGCGGACCGTTTTCATCGGACATGTCCGCTCGGAGATTTCGGTCTGATGGTTGTACACACCATCAAACCCAAATCCGCGCGGACAGGATACGCGGTGATGTGGCCGCCCCGTCGCCGCGACGATGGCGTTGGCGACGTGCGCGACCCTGGAAGGTCAATGCTTCCACGCATGCGTCGAATCACTTTGACGCATGCAAGGGCTTTCGGCTGAGCGGACATGTCCGGTAAGTCGTACAGACGACCGAACATGTCCGACGGACAGGCTTCCAGCGGACATGTTTCTTAGCATGCTAAGAAACATTCGTCCGCTGGAAACCTGTCCGATCCGCCGGAAAATTGTCCGGCTGGCCGTACACACGACCGAACCTGTCTGCTGAAACTGGTCCGCGGACCAGTTTCAGCAGACATGTTCGGTCGTGTGTACGAGGCCTTACCCTAAATCATACCTTTAATGCACAAACCATAGGCTCCTGCTACTATCAGTCAAATCCTGTGAGCAGGGGGCATGGCTTGCGTTTCGTTTTCCGTTCAGCCAATGGGGATCAACGTGTGTGCATGAAGGAATTCCCTCCCCGGGTCCTGCTGCTATCAGAATACACTGACTAGTAGGCTGCAGCTGCTGATTGGATTTTTTTTCCAAATTGTTTATTTAACAGTCAGTCAAAAAATAAACTTCTGTTGAACAGGGATGGCCAAATTCTGATTGAGATTCGGCCAGTCCCTGCTGAATTGGCCACATTTTGATCCATCTGTGGCTAGCTTTAGCCAGAAGTTACCACTGTATACACCAACCACCAAATTAAAGATTACATTTAAAGGGCCAGATCCAAGTAGCGCGGCACTTCTTTACGTCCGACGTAGTGTATCTCAGATACACTACGCCGCTGTAACTTACAGCGTATTTCCCGTATCCACAAAGAATTTGCGCCGTAAGTTACGGCAGCGTAGTGTAACTGTGTCGGCGTAAGGGCGCGCAATTCAAATGGATGAGATGGGGGCGTGTTTTATGTTAATACGTCTTGACCCGACGTAAATGACGTTTTTTCTGAACGGCGCATGCGCCGTCCGTGGGGGTATCCCAGTGCGCATGCTCCAAATTAACCCGCAACAAGCCAATGCTTTCGACGTGAACGTCATTCTACGCAAAGCCCTATTCGCAAACGTTTTACGCAAACAAAGTACACAACGGAAAATTCGACGCTGGCCCGACATCCATACCTAACATTGGCTACGCCTCATATAGCAGGGGTAACGTTACGCCGAAAAAAGCCTTACGGAAATGACGTAACAAAATGTGCCGGTCGGACGTACGTTTGTGGATTTGCGTATGTAGCTAGTTTGCATACTCGACGCGGAAATCGACGGAAGCGCCACCTAGCGGCCAGCGTAAATATGCACCTTAGATCCGACGGCGTACTAAGAAGTTCGCCAGTCGGATCTAGCCCAGCTTCAGGCGTATCTTGTTTTGTGGATACAAAACAAAGATACGCCGGAGCAACCTAGCAGTTACGCGGCGTATCAATAGATACGCCAGCGTAACTGCTTCGTGGATCTGGCCCAAAGTATTTATAAATATAAATACAAATCAAATACCACTAAAAGTAAGCTCTATTTGTGGGGAAAAAAATTACATCAATTTATTTGGGTACAGAGTCATACACCCACGCGACTGTCAGTTAAAGTAACGCAGTGCCGTATCGCAAAAAATTGCCTGGTCATTAATGGGATAAATCCTCCCGGGGCTGAAGTAGTTAAGTTATGGCTAACACAGTACAAGTAATTGCATTGCTAATACCAACATAACCTCATGCATGTGAGTTTCCACACCAGAGTATAGATTTAGGGTATTCTACAATGTAACAGCTAACAATGCTGGGCCTAGCAACAAAGCTAAATAAGATATGAAAGATTATGCCATTTCTTGTGAAAAAAAAGATTATGCCATCTTATGGGTGTCATGTTTGGGAGTCATTACTGGATACTGGGATGCTGAGTACCAGAGTATTCTTTGTCATAATTATAATAAGGCATCAGGGGGCGGACTGACCATTCAGGCACCCTGGCACTATCCAAGGGCCCCATGCCACTAGGGAGCCCCATCAGGGTTGCCAGCCTCAGTAAAACCAGGGACAGTACGTAAAAATCTGTGTTTTTTTTTTTTACATCTGTCCCTGAAATGTCCCTTACTGACATCCTTTTGGTCTAAAAATCCCAAGATTATAGCTTCCTTGCCTCTCCAGTACATTTTCAGTGGGTGTATGTGTAATCTGTATGTATGTATACTGTGTGTGTATACTGTGTATGCATACTGTATACCTGTGTGTGTATACTGTGTGGCCCCATAATCTATTGCCTGGGGGCCCCATAATCTCCTATTGCCCGGGGGCCCCAAATTCTTCTATTGCCTGGGGGCCCCATGAGTTGTCAGTCTGCCCCTGTAAGGCATATAAGACATACAAGGGGTGTAATATGAGCTGGAACACTTGCTAGGTTCTAACAAAAATAATTAGTTAGGCCCCTTTCTTTTAATCTTCTTTTATTGGTTTTTAGCAAAGCAAGAGTATACAGAAACCTAGGAGGCATTCCTCTGGTTTAAGTCAGTCAATACATAAGTAACAGTATTATCTTCATAACAATTCATCTAGTAAAAGTAAAAAAGTAAAGGGGAAGTGGATCTCTTTTGGGGGCAGAAAGGAGGCTCATAATCTGTTACATTATCTCTCTTCCTATACTTGATCCTTCCATACTACCCCAGGTCTATTTTGTTGATCCGCTCCCCTAATACCATTTTGCCCTCCTTCCCTTTTGCCACCTGACCGACGGGGGATCCGTATCCCGTCGGGCTTGGGGCCACTAATCTGTTCCTCCTGCCTTACCTCCCCTATACCCCCCCCCCCCAACTAAACAGAACAAGCACCAAAAAATGGGAAAAAGGCCCCTTTCACACTGACACGTTTTTCAGGCGGTTTAGCACTAAAAATAGCGCTGCTATGCCGTCTGAAAAAGTCGTGCCCTGTAGTCTTCAATGTAAAAGCCCGAAGGCTTTTACACTGAAGCGGTGCGCTAGCAGGACCGCTCAAAAAGTCCTGCTAGCCGTATCTTTGGAGCGGTATAGGAGCGGGGTGTTTACCGCTCTTATACCGCTCCTTCACAATGAAATCAATGGGAAACCGCGTTAATACCGCCCGCAATGCTCCTCTGCAGAGGCGCATTGCGGGCAGTATTAACCCTTTTTCGGCCGTTAGCGGGGGTTAAAACCGCACCCCACAGATTTTCTTTTAAGCTTCACTTAATTTCTCTAGAATAAAATACACCTAATGCAATAGGCACAGAGAATGGATACAGTGTGTGAACTATTGTAAAGTTTTTGCACCCTTATTTAATTTGGTAATAAGTGCAAAACTGTCAAAAAAAGTCATGTACTCTGCCAGTAGTAAAATGGTTTTAAATGGTTTTATAATTTGCATCCCAGAAGCGCATCAATTCAGACTGTGCTGAAGATTTAAACATTCCGATTTAAGAGCTCGGAATGCAGACTTTCCAGGTGAATTTTTGTCATTTACTTGCAAAATTACAAGCTCACATTCACGCAACTGTGTCATTTCCAGTTTAAATCAAAGCTCTGCTGGGCAATCGCCTGCAGTCACCAGAAGACACTCAGGTCTGAAAATGACATGCAATGCTACAAGTAAAATGAACATTGCTAATCCTGTATGGAAAAATACAATGAATCAGCAACTCTGGTTCTACATAACCCTCCAGAATAACCTTGGCTTAAGTCTCCTAAATTCATAAATTCACGATACATTTCCAGCGCTTTTTACAGTTCTATATTCATTCGATTTATCAATCTGCATGGAATTTAATATAAATGCATTTTTATAGAACAGTTTCTTTTTTAGGGGTTACATTTTTTAAATAATCTAAAAGATACATAAATTATGAGAAATTACGTTTATTTAAAAAGCCTTTGCAATAAGGATGTCCAATATACAGACACATTTTAATTCAAGTCAGAGGGTTAGTGCAAATAAATTCAGAATGGTTGTTAGGGGTCCTGCAATTTGCAAATTGCTCTTTGTTTTATACAGTAAACTCTGTAATATATGAAAAAAGTGATCTTGCGCTAAAGAAAAAATATCACTAAAAACAATGCCCTAATATAAAATGTGTACAAAAATGGAATAAATAAATAAATGGATGAGTGACCATTAAATAAATAAATAAAAATTCACTAAGAACATAAATGAAATAGTGAATAAGTGAATAGTCCTAGAAAGTTCACTCGCTGGATATAGGTGATCCTATACAGTGAAACAATAGTCCTATATGATGGATTGCTGTCTGTATAAATGAGTCAGTTCCCTTGGGGGTATTCCCTTACGAGTTTTCCACAATAGGGGTAATGAATCAAATGTGTTGCCCACCGACTAGTCTCCCAGAACTCTCACCTCTACTGACGTAGTAATTCACATTGATTGAGTATTCATATATTGCAGCCTCGAGTAATATTTTCTCCCATTCCTCTCCTCTCCCTTCTGTATCAGTGTCTCCTATGGTAGTTAGCTCCCGTCGTTTCTGCGGCTCCCCAGATAACTCTTGCTAGCCTATCCTCAGACACTACAAAGTAGGAGCATAGAGATGGAGGAAAAGAGAGAAGAGGCGGCCTCCAATAGTGTAGTAAGGTTAAAGTAAGATGACTTTATTAAACTCTGTATAATTGGACTCTTACATGGGAGAATATAACCCCACGGCTAAATTAAATACCTAATATCACAAACATGAATCTTCCTACCCTAGTTGGTGACATTTAAATCTCTTTACAATGCTATTTTGGGAGACTGTTTAGTTGGCTCAACAAAATGGAACATACGGCATGGCTATAAGCCTTATCAGTTGCTATATTGAAACTATTTAGGTTTATTGGGTAAACTAGATAATATTCATGGAATTCTGCAAGATGTAGTGAACTCCAGCTTCTCTACTTATTGCTTGCAGGTAATTTCATGAGTAGTTGAAGGGTATTTTTAAAGGATAACTAAGGTTTATTTTTTATTTTTTTTAAACAATCATGTCATACTTACCACCTCTGTGCAATTGGTTTTCCACAGAGTGGGCCTGATCCTCTTATTCTGGGGTCCCTCAGCGGTGCTCTTGGCTCTTCCCCTTCTTGAGTGCCTCGTTGGAAAGCCGCTCTCCCTCAAGGCACTCGTGCGGGCACGCTCCTGTGTCCTGCTGCTGCATTTATTGACAGACAGCAGAACTTGCCCCCCCCCCCAACTCCTGCATCATTGGATTTGATTGACAGCAGCGGGAGCCAATGAAGAACACAGAAGCCAGCTATAGTGTCTGAATACCTGCGTTAGAAGTAAGCATGATATCTTCATGGTTCAGCCACAAAATAGATCAGCTGATCCTTTTTAAACAGCAAGAACATTACACCTTTGCACATAGTGACTAGATTAGGGAATACAATTGTTGGGGTGGAACATCATTTTATTAAATTTTTTCAAAGAATATTTGTCAGAGAATGACATATATAATATATAATGTAAGTATTAGCAAACATGTACAATTTTTTAAGAATTTTTCCGTCAGCTTGTCTGTTTATGTTTCTACTAGTCGTTCTTTTCACTAGTCTTCCTCTTTGTCTTTATAGCTATAAGAAGGCTTGTTAAAGTAGTAGTAGTTACTGTATCTTTCATCTCGCCAGCAAAAGGCCAACAACAGGCTTGTATGTATTTGCAGTAGTATTTGCAGTAAAGTATTTGCAGAAGACCAATTGCTAAATGAGAAAATCAAAAGATCCTTGGATACATTGATCCTCTGGATAAGATTTAGAGATTGGACAGTTGTGTGCAAGAATTGTGAAACATGGAGGCATTCCCCCAAGCAATGTGTTGAAGAGGCTTCCACCAGACTACACTTAGGGCAGCTTTTGAGATATGGATCAAGAGCCTTTAACTTATCAATAAAGTCAAAAGCATACTAAGCTATGTGTGATCCTGAAATGGGTTTCCTTACAGGTCTTGTTTATACTACATGTTTGTACTTACAAATAACTTTCCAAAATCCTCCCACATACATCCACTGCGTGGAAGGCCAATTGCTTCTTGTGTACATTCGTTTTCTCTACAACATTTGGCAAGAAAATGAGGGTATAGTATTGTAATGGAATATTACAGAATGTTTGTGTTTTAAAGTATGAAGTTTATGAATTTTCAATAAGTGAGTGAGTGAGTGAGTAACTTGTATAACGCTACAAATGCGAACTAAATCGCCTCAAGGCGCTTTTTGTATACAGTGTCGTCATGTGTCATAGGTAGGTGGGGTGGGGCTTCTTGTCATATTTTTCTAATAGTGTGTGAATTTTAATTAGTAGAGAAAAATGACTGTGTGTTAAATTGTATATATTGTATAGCATAGTGAAGATCAGAGTCTTGAAGGAGGATAGATCAAAAAGATGACTTATGGTCATGATTCTGTCACGGAAGCATGAATCAGACGTACAACAATAGATAAATGAAATAGGAAGGCTTTATTGAAAACCAAACAGCAAGGTAAAAGTCCAAACGGATGATCAAACAGTGCAGAGTCTTCCACCGGAGCCAGGAATCAGGAGCCAGAAGGATCGTCCGAACGAAGCCAGGGATCAGGAGCCAGAAGGGTAGTCCGAACAAAGCCAGGGATAAGGAGCCAGAAGGGTAGTCCGTGGAAGCCGGGTCGGTAACCAAGAGCAGCAGCACAATCTCAGGAGCATGTGAATACAAGAGGACCAAGCAGGGAAATGAAGCAACAGACCTCCTATATATATGCAAGGCATCCAGCTCCTCCCAGTGGGAAGGAGGAGCCGCAGGGTGTGGTAAGTTATAAGAAGCCCAGAAACCAATATAGCCGCCAGCACATGTCAGATGAAAGAAGCCAGCAAGAGGTAAGACCATGGCAGATTCCCCTCTCCTCCCACATGGAGTGTGCATAATGGTCTTGTCCCTGTGGAAACTGAGAATTACCTTTAATAGGGAGTCATTTAGAGATGGGGGTGAGAGCTGGGACAGTCTGTCTAGTTTCATAATATGAGATGAGCAGCTTTCTTATCTTCTTTAGAGAATCGTTAAGGTGATCCCTCCTGGCTTTGGTCTCTTGGTACCTCTCCATAACATGAGCTTATCGACTTCATAACTTTAGTTTATCTATATGTTCTTCAAGTCAACTTTCCCATGTCCATACTCTTTATTGGCAAATAGTGACTGTTTGTGATATCCTATTCTAATTGGGAACAGTAATCATTGATTATTTAAAATGTTTTTGATGTGACAGTTATTTAAAGGAGATGTGGGGCAAAGCTCTTTTTAGCCCTTCTTCTCCTGGGGATCACATGAGTGCACTCCATTCTGCACTCCTGTCACCCATATTCTGCCGACAGCAGGCTAAAGTCTGCTGTCAGCTGATGTCACTCAGCTGAACCAGGCTCTGGAGAGATCCCAACTTTAATGTCAGGATTCACCCAGAACCCCGACTGGCAGCTGGCTCAGCCTCTCAGCGTGCCACTGAAAGGCTGAGCCAGCTGTTTCGACCCTCTCCACAGCCCGATGCTTAAAAAAAAAACCTCTGGGCCCTTTAATAATAATAATAAAAAAATATATATAAAAAAAATATGATTTTTTTTATAAAAAAGGGGGGGGGGGGGGTTGCCATCCAGGGCCCTGGGGACCTCTGGGCCCTTTAATAAAAAAAATATATAAAAAAAATTATAAAAAAGGGGGTTGCCATCCGAGGACCTGGGGACCTCTGGGCCCTTTAATAATAATAATAATAATAATTATATATATATATATATATATATATATATATATATATATATATATATATATAAATAAATAAAAAAATATACACTTTTTTTAAAAAATTATAAAAAAAGGGGGGTCGCCATCCGGGCCCTTTAACCACTTAAGCCCCGGACCAAAATGCTGTCTAAAGACCCAAGGTGTTTTTACAGTTCGGGACTGCATCGCTTTAACAGACAATTGCGCGGTCATGCGACGTGGCCCCCAAACAAAATTAGCGTCCTTTTTTCCCCCACAAATAGAGCTTTCTTTTGGTGGTATTTGATCACCTCTGCGGTTTTTATTTTTTGCGCTATAAACAAAAATAAAGCGACAATTTTGAAAAAAATGCAATATTTTTTACTTTTTGTTATAATAAATATCCCCAAAAACATATATAACATTTTTTTTTTCCCTCAGTTTAGGCCGATACGTATTCTTCAACCTATTTTTAGTAAAAAAAATCGCAATAAGCGTTTATCGATTGGTTTGCGCAAAATTTATAGCGTTTACAAAATAGGGGATAGTTTTATTGCATTTTTATTAATTATTTTTTTTTTACTACTAATGGCGGCGATCAGCGTTTTTTTTCGTGACTGCGATATTATGGCGGACACTTCGGACAATTTTGACACATTTTTGGGACCATTGTCATTTTCACAGCAAAAAATGCATTTAAATTGCATTCTTTATTGTGAAAATGACAGTTGCAGTTTGGGAGTTAACCACAGGGGGCGCTGTAGGAGTTAGGGTGCATCTAGTGTGTGTTTACAACTGTAGGGGGGTGTGGCTGTAGGACTGACGTCATTGATCGAGTCTCCCTATAAAACGGATCACTCGATCGATGCGCCGCCACAGTGAAGCACGGGGAAGCCGTGTTTACACACGGCTCTCCCCGTTCTTCAGCTCCGGGGAGCGATCGCGACGGAGCGGCTATAAACAAATAGCCGCGCCGTCATCCCGGATCGCTCCCCGAGCGAACCCGACCGCCGCATGTAGCGGGGGGGGTCCCGATCGGACCCCCCACCCGCTAGAAGGCAAGGACGTACAAGTACGCCCATGTGCCTGTACGTGCCATATTGTGGACGTACATATACATGCGGGGGTCGGGAACTGGTTAATAAAAGATATATATATATATATATAAAAAAAGAAATAAAAAAAATATAACACATTTTTTTATTTATGTTTTATAAAACAAGGGGGGTTGCCATCCAGGGGCCTGGGGAACTCCCGGCACTTTAATAAAAAAGAAAAAAATATATAAAAAAAAGAAAAAAAAATTATAAAAAAAAGGGGGGTTGCCATCCGGGGCCCTGGGGACCTCCGGGCCCCTTACAGGTGTACTGCCTGAACCCCCCTGATGGCGGTCCTGCTGACAGTCACTGGTTCTCTGCTCACTGAAGGCCCAGAACTGAGCAATCAGTGGTCTTTGATCACTCATTTCTAAATTTTCAAGGTGGCGGGGGGCAGATGCAGCATTGGACCTGCATGAGTATGATTGATCGTTTTTTTTTTTAACTCCCAATTTTGGCTGCAATATTCAAGACTTTTCCTGCAGATCATGGACTTGTTCTATGATCTGCTGGTAAATTCAGCTGCCAGAAACTTATAGTTTCTTTTATAAACATTATTCCCTATTTAACCCCATATTGACTGATTTAGCCCTTAATAACTCCCTCTTCTTCTCTTCTCTCCTAGTGGTTTTCTCCTTTTTTTTTTTTTTTTTTTACAGTTACCTAGGGACCTCTGGGTCCTTTAATAACCATCCGGGCCCTGGATATGCAAACTGTTTACATTTTTGTTAATTTCCTTTTTTTGTTTTGTAGCATTGTTTTAAACATACACATTGTAAATGCTGTTATTTTATTTCAAAATTTTTACTTTTTTACCATTTTTTGTTGCAAGCATATATTTTACGCATTGTAATAAATGAGATAAATTGCACTGACAAAAGTGTTCTTTGTATCTACACTGACACAAGCTGTTTTAAAAGTACAACTGGTCAAAGATGGAAAAAGCATTCTATTTTTTACTTTTGTTAGAACTGAAAATAAAATATGTCTTCAAAGACAATATTCCTCTTACAGCGGAGCTGCCCTGCATGCCACATTTGAAGCGCTGAACAATATTTTATGAATGTACTGATGCTACTGTGCCATTAGGACATATCCCTTTTTTACTGATGTATTATCATGGTGGGTGAAAAGTGCAACCACACCACAGCAGATATATGGGGCATGTGCGAAAACTAGCAACCCTATCTTCCTTTTGCAGTTCATATACTTGTCATATAAAATTCTCAACACTCTAGGCAGCAGAGGCGTCTGTTGGCCATCATTGCTCTGACAAGTGTCATTGGAGAATTGTTGGCCACTGAATGTCTCTGAGTGACTGCAGAGAAGATGAAAAGATGTGTAATGTCAATAAGGATACACTGTCAGAATAAGCACAACATCTATGAAAAGATATAAAATTTAATAGGGATATATTGTTGAAACGAGCTGCTGTCTTACTGACTTTTCAAATACCAGCCATGTCATGTCCTTCTCTCCCACCATGGAATTATGCTAGGCCTACCATCTGTACATTCTTGAGCTTATCTTATAAGGCACAATAATACATAATAAATATTAAATATAACATAATGCATTATAATACAGAACAGAGAAAGCAACAGGAACCAATCAGAGTTAAAATAATTAAGGCATTTAAAGAATAAATAATGATATACATTTGGAATATATATATATATATATATATATATATATATATATATATATATATATATATGCTGTGAAAAAGTATTTGCCCCTTTGTGATTTTTTATTTCTTTGCATATTTGTCACACTTAAATAACTCAGATCATCTAACTAATTTAATTATTACACAAAGATAACCAGGGTAAATACAAAATGCAGTTTTTAAATGATGGTTTAATTTATTAACGCAAAAAAAGCTGTCCAAACCTGCCTGGCTTTATGTGAAAAAGTTATTTCCCCCTAAACCAAAGTAACTGATTGTGCCGCCCTTGGAGGCAACAACTGCAATCAAGCATTTGCGATAACTGGTAATTAGTCTTTCACATTGCTGTGGAGCAATTTTGACCTCCTTTAGGATCTTCTGGTAGAGCTCAGAATTCATGGTTCCATCAATTATGGTAAGTTGTCCAGGTCCTGAAGCTGCAAAGCAGCCCCAGATCATCACACTACCACCACCATGTCTGACTTTTGGTATGATGTTCTTGTTATGAAATGCTGTATTAGGCCCCGTACACACGACCGGATCTGTCCGCTGGGATTTATCCGTGGATCAGTTCCAGCAGACAAATCCGGTCGTGTGTACGGCCTAGCGGACATTTTTCGGCGGACATTTGTCCAGCTGACCGTTTTTCAAGGGGATAAAAATTTCTTAGCATGCTAAGAAATCTATCCGCTGGAAACTTGTCCGTCGGACGTGTTCGGTCGTCTGTACAGACTCACCGGACACGTCCAACCGACCGCCATCCCTCGCATGCGTCGTACTGATTTGACACATGCATGGAAGCTTTGAACTTCCAGGGCTGCCCATGTCGCCGCGTCATCGTCGCGGCGACGGATTTCTGTCTGATGGTGTGTACAACCATCAGACAGAAATCTCTGGGCGGACATGTCCGCTGAAAACGGTTTGGCGGACCGTTTTCAGCGGATTATCCGCCCATGTGTACGGGGCATTAGTGTTATGCCAGATGTAACGGGACGCACACCTTCCAAAAAGTTATTTTTTTTTCTCTTCAGTCCACAGAATATTTGTCTACAGGTCTTAGGATAATCAAGATGTTTTTTTGGTAAATGTGAGATGAGCCTTTGTGTTCTTTTTGGCCAGCAGTGGCTTTGGCCTTGGAACTCTCCCATGGATGCCATTTTTGCCCAGTCTCTTTCTTATTGTTGAATCATGAACACTGATCTTACCTGACGCAAGTGAGGCCTGCAGTTCTTTAGATGTTGTTCTGGGTTCTTTTATGACCTCCTGGAGTAATTTTTGCAGGCTGGCCACTCCTGCAAAGGTTCACCACAGTTACAAATTATCTAAATTTGTGGATAATGTCTCTCTCTGTAGTTCACTGGAGTTCCAAAGCCTTAGGCCCCATACACACGACCGAGTTTCTCGGCAGAATTCAGCCAGAAACTCGGTCAGAGCTGAATTCTGCCGAGAAACCCGGCCGTGTGTACACTTTCGGCCGAGGAAGCCGACGAGGATCTCGGTGAGGAAATAGAGAACATGTTCTCTATTTCCTCGTTGTTCAATGGGAAATTTTGGCTCGCCGAGATCCTCGGCGGCTTCACAAGGAACTCGACGGGCAAAACTATGTGTTTTGCCCATCGAGTTCCTCGGACGTGTGTACGGGGCCTGAGGCTTTGAAACCCTTCCTAGACCGATACATGTACATTACTTTTTTCTAGTAAATCATTTATTATATCTTTTCATGTGACAACACTGAATAAATTACACAATGTAAAGTAGTGATTGTGCAGCTTGTATAACAGTGTAAATTTGCTGTCCCCTCAAAATAACTCAACACACAGCCATTAATGTCTAAACTGCTGGCAACAAAAGCGAGTACACCCCTAAGTCAAAATGTCCAAATTGGGCCCAAAGTGTCAATATTTTGTGTGGCCACCATTATTTTCCAGCACTGCCTTAACCCTCTTGGGCATGGAGTTCACCAGAGCTCCATCACAGGTTGCCACTGGAGTCCTCTTCCACTCCTCCATGATGACATCACGGAGCTGTTGGATGTTAGAGACCTTGCGATCCATTTGAGGATGCCCCACAATTTCTCAATAGGGTTTAGGTCTGGAGACATGCTTGGCCAGTCCCTCACCTTTACATTCAGCTTCTTTGGCAAGGCAATGGTCATCTTGGGGGTGTGTTTGGGGTCATTATCATGTTAAAATACTGCCCAGTCTGCGAAGGTAGGGGGATCATGCTCTGCTTCAATATGTCACAGCACATGTTGGCATTCATGGTTCCCCCAAAGAACTGTAGCTGCCCAGTGTCGTCAGCACTTATACAGCCCCCGACCATGACACTCTCACCACCATGCTTGACTATAGGAAAGACACACATGTCTTTGTACTCCCCACCTGGTTGCCGCCACACACACTTGACACCATCTGAACCAAATAAGTTTATCTTGTTCTCATCAGACCACGGGACATGGTTCCAGTAATCTGTGTCCTTTGGCTTTCTTGTGCATCACCTTTAGAAGATGCTTCCTTCTGGGATGACAGCCATGCGGACCAATTTGATGCAGTGTGCAGCATATGGTCTGAGCACTGACAGGCTGAAACCCTACCCCTTCAACCTCTGCAGCAATGCTGGCAGAGGTCATACGGCTATTTACCAAAGACAACCTCTGGATATGATGCTGAGCACATGCCTTCAACTTCTTTGGACGACCATGGCGAGGCCTGTTCTGAGTGAAACCTGTCCTGTTAAACCGCTGTATGGTCTTGGCCACCGTGCTGCAGCTCAGTGCCAGGGTCTTGGCAATCTTTTTATAGCCTAGGCCATCTGTTATACAAGCTGTACACTCACTACTTTACATTGTAGCAAAGTGTAATTTCTTCAGTGTTTTCACATGAAAAGATATAAAAAAATATTTACAAACATATGGGGTGTCTCACTTTTGTGAGATACTGTATATATATATATACTGTATATATATATATATATATATATATATATATATATATCTCCCCCCCCCCCCCCCACTGTATTCTGATGATTACTTCCATGCCTAGAGCCATAAAACAATGTTTCATTCATTGGTCTGTAAGAAAACATGCTCACAAACAAAAGCATAGTTCTCCCCATTTGACCTTGGCTAGAGAGGTATGATAAAGCCTTTGGATCTCTGCACAAAAAGTTTCTGATGTATATATATTATTTTGTATAATGTTATACCCACAGATGCCAGATTGTTTAAATATCTATGAAACTGATCTAAACCTTAAACACTCATATGAGCTTGACCAAATTGAAATTATTTCAAAAGTTAAATGTATTGTTTCTAACTTGCAGCTGGGTGTATTCAGGGCCATGCACCTCCATGGAGGTCACATTGGCACATAGCCATTGTGTTTGTGCAGCCGCATGTCCCAATAGACATCTATGGGACTGCTGCCACATGAATAAACTTAATACCTGTGCATCCCTGTGCTGAAAAAACATGGCCAATTGCTTGCAATGAAAACTTTACATTACTTTTTCAACACACATTACTCAGACATGGTCCATTGTTGTAACCATCAAGAAATCTGCCCTGGGGAACACCGTGCAGTTGCCTCCAGAGCAAATGGACATAGACAGGAAGTGGCTACAAAAAAGGCTGCATTAGAACAGTAGCAATGAGCAAAATATGAGAAAAATCATAGTGCTTTACGTCTACTTTAATGTGAGGACAGCAGTAAATGTGCACTGTTAGGACATTTGATGACTTTGATGTCTACACCTGATTAATACACGTGAATACATTTAGGAAGTTATTGTTTTCACCCACCACATAACATAAAATAAAAATGTTCCTCCCTCCTATATAAAATGTATTCCAACGTATTGCCAGTATTACACTCTACCATACTCTACACCAGGGATATGCAATTAGCGGACCTCCAGCTGTTGCAGAACTACAACTCCCATGAGGCATAGCAAGACTCTGACAGCCACAAGCATGACACCAAGAGGCAGAGGTATGATGGGACTTGTAGTTTTGCAACAGCTGGAGGTCTGCTAATTGCATATCCCTGCTCTACACCATATTAGTGCCACCATACTCTTTTTTTTTTATTAAAACCTGTATGGAGAAACTTACTGTATTTTGTCTGTCTCTGCTGACTTTACCTCCTAAAAATACTAAGCTCTGAGGGGCGGAGTGAAACACGTTGAGGGTGTGGCCTGGCAGGAGCCCAGGCTGAGGTTGTCTCTCTCATACCACCATAGGACTCCATGGATGTGCAGCACCAGGGATATTTCCACTCTTCCTTTCAGAAAAAAATACTTGTTGCTCCAATGGTTTCTGAGTAATTGACCTGCAACAAGTAAACAAGTCCAGTGTTTGGACTCCTCTCTGACCTGAGAGGGTGCATGCATATTCTGGGCCAGTGACTTAGACTATAGTGGAGCCAGAAGAAACAAAATGACAGCTATTGAGCATACCTAGGAAGCCATTGCAAAAGAGCTTGGATCTGCAGGGATTGCGGATTTGATTGTGACTCTGCCTCTCATGTATTTGTGGGCAATAGATTCTTGATCAAGCTCCTTCATTCACATCATATTTATTATATATTGTTTTTTGACATCATAAGTATTTTTAAGAATCCTTTCCAGTAACTAACGCAATAACTCAAGGAAAAGCGATTCTAACCAAATTTAAAATGCACCACAAAGGAACCTAGAAACGTAGAAAATTTACTCCAAACAGACTATAATATCATAGACAAGCAAAGATGAATAGAATCCAATTCAACGTTCTATTAAAGAAAGCAAACAAAGGAAGACAAATGGAATCATTGCTTTCAAAGGACAGAAACACTCTAATTCATCACTCAGACCTCCTGGGTATATAACAACTAAATTGTAAATGCAAAAGGTTCCCTTTTTGCTGCAAGAATAAATCCTTTATGAAAGTTTTTTGACCTTGAAGTGCTTGACACACGGCATATTGTTTGTTGTAAGGTCCTTTTTTTAGATCGATGGCTCAAAACACAGGTGCAGTAGTATTTTTTTTGCCTGGAAAGTTTGCAAATTATTACTGGTAATCTTTGTGTATTGTAATGTTGGAAAGGATCATTGTAGGACTGACAAACACCAAATCCTGTCTGCCATCCGTCCTATTTCCTGGTACAGTAAAACCTTGGTTTGCAAGCATAATTCGTTCCAGAAACATGCTTGTAATCCAAAGCACTTGTATATCAAAGCATTTTTTTACAGGGTATAAAAGAGAAGAGAGGCACCTCTTAAGCCCTGTACACACGATCTGATATCTGATGGAATCTGATGCGATGGATTTTTTTGACGGATATCCGACGAAGCTGACTTTCATCAGTCTTTCCTACACACCATCAGTCAAAAATCTGATCGTGCCAAAACGCGGTGACGTACAACACTAAGACGAGACGAAAGAAATGAAGTATAATGCTTCCAAGCATGCGTCGACTTGATTCTGAGCATGCATGGATTTTTGACCGATGGAGTTCCAAACAGACGATCAGATTTTTCTATCTTTTTTTATCCATAGGAAAAATTTAAAACAAGTTCTATTATTTACACCGATAGAAATAAAACCGATGGGGCCCACACACGATCGGTTTGTCTGATGAAAACAGTCCATTGGTCTGTTTTCATCGGACAAACCGATCGTGTGTACGCGGCTTAAGTGTAGCAATAAGTTGCTAAATGTTGTACCTTCATTAAATGTAACCATATTGCTACACTTAGAGGCTCCTCTCTTCTTGTTTTTACTCAGTTGTGACATGACGCTACTCTTATATCAAGACATCGCTTGTCTATCAAGGTAAAATTTATTAAAACATTTTGCTTGTCTTGCAAAACACTCTCAAACCAAGTTAATCTCAAACCAAGGTTTTACTGTATATTTGTTAATTGAGAAAGGGTTTTGGAGTTGTTTAAACAACCTTGTCACCTACTGAAATATATGCCATAGAACAGGGTTTCTCACCTTTCAGAGAAAAGTAAGTATATTTAGGAGTTGTCAGCTTGCAAAGTTTACACATACACATCGTTACCCTTACCCCATTCCAATCACTACAGCTTTAGAACTTGGAAGTCTTCTTCAACAAGAGTCAGAAGGCAAAAACAATGTAAGAATTTGAAGACATACAGTAGTAGTCATTTGTGCAGCTGGTTAGTATTTTGCTACAGTCGATTACAATTTGTATCCACAACAGAGAGATTTCTGGAATAGGAATGCTGGAATAGGCAGAATGCATGGCAAGGCAGGTGTCTCTCTGGAACTCCAGATGTACTTGGCAACAGGACAAACAGGAAACAGTAGTGGAAGCCAGGCCAAGGGTCACACATGGAGGATCAGTCAGAAGTAGAGGAAGGTACTGTAGCAGAAACAGGAACAAGCCGAGGTCATACACAGGTGAACAGGTAAGTAGTAGAAAAGTCCATAATGCAAGCCAGGGTCATACACAGGTGATCAGACAGCAGCAGAGTTAGTGAAACAAGCCAGGGGTCAAAGCCAGAAGCGGAGAACAGACAGGTCAAGTGCAAGCCAGGCCAATAACATGAAACATGTACAGAGGCTCAGGCACACAGGTAGGCTGACGACAATCCAGCAATCTGGTGAACACAGCAGCAGTCTTTTATAGGTCAGTGAATGCCCACATCTGTCACGTAGTGGGTGCGCCTTGCGCACACGCATTCGCTGATTCACGGCATGCGCCAATTCATCATTTTTACACCAGTGTGCATGGATGCACCCATTTCTAGTATTTCCCTGACAATTGGTAGCATGTAGTGGAATCACCACATTTACTGAGACTGGCAGCAAGGGGCAGTAGTGCCTTCAATTCTACATTGAAGATATACAGCTATGAGACTGTAGTCATAGAAGTGCCTAGGCACACTCACATACCATGAAGTACACTGTTATGTGCACTGCAATTTACAAAGAATTCAAGACAAAAAAGGTACAATTTTCATGTAAAAGCTAACAGTTAACATTTTTAAATATTCCCTAAAACACAGCAACTTTTTTTAAGTACACTTTATTAAGATTTACTTTGGCTTTTGGTAGTTGGTGTGTCAATTTTTTTTAACAAAAACACTGTGGCCTTTAAATCGGTAATGCAATGTAGTTTTAAGAAGGCACTCATATGATTTCTATATTATATATTTTTTTCAGTTCCCTCTGAGCCTTAGTCCCAACTGTAATGCAGAGGTAGTGAAGTCCATTTCTTTCTTAACAAAAATATTCTCCATACACTAATCTGATGGTCATCTAGTATATCATTGGACATGGTCACGGGTAATCTTCAGAGAGATTGGAGGTGTTTTTTTTTGGTAATATAATGTTCCTTCACAGAGCTGAAAATATACTATGCTCCAGATTTTTTCTTAATGTTTAAAGATAACACATCCCAATGGGAATGACCCTATTTCCTTTCTGAACATCACTGCCTTTGAAATCAGTCTTTTATTACTCCAGGACTGCTATGAATTCCTAACATAAAATGTAACATAAAAAGTGTAGGCATGAATATAATATACAGTATAAAATACAACTTTTTTTTTCTCTTTTTTGTTTGAATAATATATATACTTCCATAGGCACAATATCTAGATTTAAAATAAACAATTATGAGAAGAAATTTTCTTTCTTCTCTGAAACCAAGGTTGATGTGCAATATGGCTATGATTTGCTCCAAAAAGCTAATTTAGTGTAGCACGAAGGACAGTTTATTTAGATACAGCACTGTTATACCACACACTTTACAAGGAAACTTTGATGGTTTTTGGTCAAATTTTAATTACATTGTCAGTAAGATTGAATAAAGACACCAGTCTATCCAGTTCGACCTGCGATTCCAGGTCTCATATCTCTGTATATTGCATTCGCTAAGATGCCCAAAGTTTTTTTTTAAATTATCAACTCTCCCCGCTGACACCACCAACTATCAAAGGGAGTTCCACATACTTACCATTCTAAAGCCCCGTACACACGATCGAAAATTTTGGATGGAAAAAGTCCAACTGACTTTTTCCATAGGAAATTCCGACCGACCGTGTGTATGCCGCATCTGACTTTTTTCCGAGGAATTCCGTCGGAGTTTAGGTAGAGAACATGTTCTCTTTTACTCCGATGGAATTCCGTCAGAATTCCGATGTGAGTTTGGCTGGGCAAAAGCCTGATCGTGTGTACGGGGCATAACAGTAAAGAATCCCATACGTAGTTTAAGGTTAAACTGCTTCTTATACAACTTCATTGAGTGG
Source organism: Rana temporaria (assembly GCF_905171775.1). Classification (NCBI taxonomy): domain Eukaryota; kingdom Metazoa; phylum Chordata; class Amphibia; order Anura; family Ranidae; genus Rana; species Rana temporaria. The sequence continues at coordinate 156,459,622 of NC_053494.1, read as the reverse complement.
TTTTATAATAGACCTTTGACTGAATAGTTTTCTATTCTAGAATTTCTATTTACGCTGTAGATATTTGTATATCTTGATCATATCTCCTCATAAGTGTCTCTTCTCCGGGGAGAATAAGTTAAATGTTTGTAATGGTTCCTCATAACTGAGGTCCTCCAGCTCCCGTATTAGCTTAATTGCCCTTCTCTGGACTCTTTCCAGATCTAGTGCATCCTTCCTTAGGACTGGTGACCAGAACTGGACGTATACTCAAGATGTGGCAGAACCAGAGTTTTGTAAAGTTGTAGAAGAATTATAGTCTTATATTTTAAGTAAATACCCTTTTCACTGCATGGTAATAGTTTGCTGGCCTTGCATGCTGCAGCTTGGCATTGCATGCTATTGCTGAGCTTGTGATCTCCTAGGACACCCACATCCTTTTCCATCTTCGATTCCCCCAGAGGTTGCCCCCCCCCCCCCCATGAGTAACTTGCATTCAAATTGTTGGCATCCAAGTGCCCTACTTTACATTTCCAATATTAAACCTATCAATTAGTAGTAAAGAACCACTTCAGACCCGGAAGGATTTACCCACTTCCTGACCAGGCCATTTTTTTTAGATACAGCACTGTGTTACTTTAACCCAGTGTTTCTCAATTCCAGTCCTCAGGCCCCCCCAACAGGTCAGGTTTTCAGGATTTCCATTATTTTGCACAGGTGATTTGATCAGTTTCACTGCCTTAGTAATCACCACAGCCTTTTCATCTGTTGGAAATCCTGAAAACCTGACCTGTTGGGGGGGCCTGAGGACTGGAATTGAGAAACACTGCTTTAACCCCTTGCTTACTGGGCACTTAAACCCCTTCTGCCCAGACCAATTTTCAGCTTTCAGCGCTGACGCACTTTGAATAACAATTGCGCGGTCATACAACACTGTACACAAATTACATTTTTATCATTTTTCCCCACAAATAGAGCTTTCTTTTGGTGATATTTGATCACCTCTGCGTTTTTTATAAAAAAAATAAAAATACAGATTTTTTTCAAAATAAAATATATATATATTTTTTTATATTTTGTTATAACATTTTGCAAACGGGTAATTTTCTCCTTCATTGATGTACACTGATGAGGCTGCACTGATGGGCACTGATGGGCTGCACTGATGGGCACCGATAAGGCCGCACTGGTGGGCACTGATAGATGGCATTGGTGGGCACTGATAGGCGGCACTGGTGGGCACTGAGAGGTGACACTGAGAGGTGGCATTGATGGGTGGCACTGATGAGTGGCATTGGTAGGTGGCACTGGTGGGCACTGAGAAGTGGCACTATAAGGTGGCATTGATAGGTGGCACTGATAGCTGGCAGTGATGGGCACTGATGGATGGTAGTGATGGTCACTGATGGGTGGCGGTAATGGGCACTGATAGGCAGCCCTGCTAGGTGGAACTGATGAGGCATTAATAGGTGGCACTGGTGGGCATTGATAGGTGGCACTGGTGGGCATTGATAGGTGCCACTTGTGGGCATTGATAGGTGGCACGCATGGGCATTGATAGGTGGCACTGGTGGGCACTGTGGGCACTTGCAGGTGGCACTAGAAGGGGTACTGGCAGGTGGTAATTGTGGGCACAGAGGAGGCATATGTGCCTCCTTCCTCCTAGGGACCGATGTCCCTTTCAAATAAGCCAGTGACCAGCTTTTTTTCTCCTCACGTTATCAGCGTGAGGAGAAAAAAAATGATTACCGACTTTTGTTTATATCACGTGATCAGCTGTCATTGGCTAAAAGCTGATCAAGTGGTAAGGGGCCCGGGACTCGGGTGATCACAGCGCGTGTCTGACGCGCCCCACAGGGGCACGCGCGAAGGGGAGGGAGTCTCTTGACGTCCTCCTGGTATTTGGGGTCCGCGATGTAGCCTTCATTTGGCTATAGCGTGGGCGCCAACTGGTTAACTGATAGTTGCGTGGTCGTGTACCCAAATAAAATGTATGTCCTTTGTTCCCACAAATAGAGCTTTCTTTTGGTGGTATTTGATCACCTCTGCGTTTTTTTTCGCTATAAACTAAAAAAGAACGACAAATAAAAATATAAATATATATATATATATATATATATATATATATATATATATATATATATATATATATATATATATATATATATATATATATATATTATACAACATAACCAATTAAAAAAAAAAAAAAAAAAGTCTTCATAAGTTTAGAATAAAATGTATTCTGCTACAAATTTTGGGTAAAAAAAACCCACAATAACCCTACTATTGATTGGTTTGCGCAAAAGTTATAGCAGCTACAATATAGGGGAAAGATTTATGGCATTTTTATTTGTATTTTTTTTACTAGTAATGGCAATGATCAGTGATTTTTTGGAAGGGACTGCGACATTGCGGAGGACAGATCGAACACCTAGCTGACATTTTTTACACTTTTTGTGAACCAGTGACATTATCAGTGCTAAAAATATGCACTAACATTGTACTAATGACACTGGCAGGGAAGGGGTTAATATCAGGGGCGATCAATGGATTAAATGTGTTCCCTCAGTGTGTTTCTGACTGTGTGGGGGAATGGGCTGCTTGGGAAAACATTCCGATCCGTCTTACTTCATATCAAAAAGACAGGATCTGTGTGGCATCCCCTGTCAGAACGGAGGTCTGCCTTGCATTTAGAGGCAGGAAAAAACTTCCAATACAGGGCAATCTTAGAAGAAAAACTGTTATGCCACGTACACACAGGTTGTAAAAAATACTGTTTTTTTTTATTGTCATTAAAAACGATCGTGTGTGGGCTCCAGAGCATTTTTCACGATGTAAAAAATGGGCATTAAAAATTTCGAACATGCTCTAATTTTTCACAACGTTTTTAACGTTGTAAAAAATGGTCCTGTGGGCTTTAACGACGTGAAAAAACGCACATGCTCAGAAGCAAGTTATGAGACAGGAGCGCTCGTTCTGGTAAAACTAGCGTTCGTAATGGAGTAAGCACATTCATCACGCTGTAACAGACTGAAAAGCGCAAATCGTCTTTTACTAACACGAAATCAGCAAATGCAGCCCAAAGGGTGGCGCCATCCGAATGGAACTTCCCCTTTATAGTGTCATCGTACGTGTTGTACGTCACCGCGCTTTGCTAGAGCATTTTTTTTTTCACGATCGTGTGTAGGTAAGGCCGTTTTAACGATCGGGTTGAAAAAAACATAGTTTTTTCTAGACCATTAAAAACTACATTTTTTACAACCCGAAAAACGGTTGTGGGTACGCGGCATTAGAGTCTGCAAAAGACTTGAGCCTGAAGTGGAGGTTCACCTTCCAACAGGACAACAACCCTAAACATACAGTCGGAGCTACAATGGAATGTTTTAGATCAAAGCATATTAATGTGTTAGAATGGCCCAGTCCAAGTCTAGACCTAAATCCAATTAAGAATCTGTGGCAAGACTTGAAAATTGCTGTTCAGAGATGCTCTCCATCCAATCTGACAGAGCTTGAGCTATTTTGCAAGAAGAATTTGTGAAAATGTCACTCTCTAGATGTGCAAATCTGGTAGAGTCATCCCCAAAAAGACTTACAGCTATAATTGCAGAGAAGGGTAGTTCTACAAAGTAGAAATACAAATGCACGTCACACTTTTCACATATTTATTCGTAAAAAATATGTAAAAAGCAATTACCATTTTTCTTTCTACTTCACAATTATGTGCCACTTAGTGTTGGTCTAGCACATAGTGGGGCAGATCCACGTACCTCTGCGCCGGGCGCAGCGTATCTAAGATACACTACGCCGCCGTAACTTTGTGCTTTTTTTTCGAAACCTGAAAGAATTTGCGCCGTAAGTTACGGCGGCGTAGTGTATCTTTGGCGGCGTAATGGCGCGCCATTCAAATCTCTGTGATGGGGGCGTGTTTTATGTTAATACGTCGTGACCCGACGTAAACAATGTTTTTTTTTAACAGCGCATGCGCCGTCCGTGGGGGTATCCCAGTGCGCATGCTCGAAATTAACCCGGAACAAGCCAATGCTCACGACGATGACGTCATTCTACGCAAATCCCTATTTGCGAGCGACTTACGCAAACAACGTAAAAAATTCAAAATTGTACGCGGGAACGACGGCCATACTTAACATTGAGTACGCCTCATAACAGCAGCTTTAACTATACGCCGGAAAAACCCGAACGCAAAGGACGTAAACAAAATGCGCCGGCCGGTCGTACGTTCGTGGATCGCCGTAAATAGCTAATTTGCATACTCGACGCGGAATTCAACGGAAACGCCACCTAGCGGCCGCCGAAAAATTGCAGCTTAGATCCGACGGCGTAATAAGACGTACGCCTGTTGGATCTAGCCGAGATGCCATTGTATCTTGTTTTGAGGATACAAAACAAAGATACGACGCGCAAAATTTGAAATTACGCAGCGTATCAAGAGATACGCCGGCGTAATAGCTATGTGGATCTGCCCCAAAATCTCAATAAAATACCTTTACGTTTTTGGCTGTAACATGACAAAATGTGGAAAACTTCAAGGGGTATGAATACTTTTTCAGGTCACTGTACTTGTTTCAGGTCAGTGATTCTATGTATTGTATTGAGGACCAGCATGACAGCAAAGACAACTGGTATCATTTATAGGTGGAGGGGCAACTTTTAAGTTTTTACAGGCAAAGGAGAGAGGGAAGAAGGGAGAAAAGATGAAAGAATAGAAGGTCAGCTAGTTGGAAATTATTGTAGTTGTATGGTTGTGTAAAAAGTAAAATACAAATATATGAGTTTACTTGTACAAATATTTGTAAGTTTCTGTTTTTATCTACATTATAGAATAATGAGAATGCTTCCACATTTCAATAATTTTTTTATTAATATTCTAATTGTACTTATTATGGAAAGCTCTAAGAAAATCCTAGATAACATTTTGCGTATGTTACCTGAAGGCTATGATATTTGTAATTCATAACTCCAGATACAATGGATGCCTTGGCAGAGAAGGTTTCATTAAACAATGGAGGTTATGGGCAATATCTAATTTTGACTTTCACTGTCGCTGTGGATTATTGTGTAAGAACTCTGAAGTGAATGCCTTACAGCTAATATGGAATCTTAGTTCTGCCAATTTTAGTGAAGAGCAATGGGTGTTTTTTTTAAAGGAGAACTACCAACACAGCAAAGAGATTTGTGCCCTTTTCAAGAAGGGATATATAAGGGTGGATTTATTGCCTTAATTCATTTGTGTTCACTTCAAATATCCATTCAGTAGAATAATATGAACTTGCACATTTCTTCCATTGGATGTTTAAAGCAAAACAGTTTTAAAAGACAAAAGAAAAATGTATTAGTATATTAATAAATCTTCAATTTTTTATCAATTTGGGACAACTGTAAGGCCCCTTTCACATTGAGGCGTTTTTCATGCAGTACAGCGCTAAAAATAGCGCTGCTATACCGCATGAAGAAATCATGCCCTGCAGGCTTCAATGTGAAAGCCCGAAGGCTTTCACACTGAAGCGGTGCGCTAGCAGGACCAGTCCTGCTAGCCGCATCTTTGGAGCGGTATAGGAGCGGGGTTTACCGCTCCTATACCGCGCCTTCCCATTGAAATCAATGGGAAACCACGGTAATACCGCCCCCAATGCGTCTCTGCAGAGACGCATTGCGGGCGTTATTAACCCTTTTCGGCCGCTAGGGGGGGTTAAAACCGCACCGGTAGCGAACGAATATCGCAGTAAATACGACGGTATAGCGGCGCTAAAAATATCGCTGCTATGTGAAAGGGGCCGAAGACATAGGCACCGGATGAGGCTCCATATCTGCTGCTGCATTGATCATCTGTATCAGTGTTTGAATTTACTTTACATGCATGTTCTGGGCATTTGCCAGTCATCTGCCGGGCATCTGAATTACAGCGACGGGGGTGTTTTTGGAAGTGCCTGGGCTCTAATAGGCATCCTGATTAGAGCCATAGGCTGTAATAGGCAAAATGGTAAACAGAGGGTGCAAAGCTGTGCGTTCGCTGTTTACACAGTGTTGTGTTAGGGAAGCGATTAAATTGCTTTCCTAACACTGACCCACGTCTCAGCCAATCGGGTGCTCGGGCCTGGTTACCTGTCACCTGAGTGGCTAAGTGACAGGCGCTGCGATTGGACGCCTATCAGGCGTCCAATCATAGCAGAGGATGGGAGAAGACTTTGAGGAGCGTGGAGGACAGCGCCATGACCCAAGACAGGTAAGTGCCAAGTGGGGGATGCACACTGGCAGTATTTGATGGGGCACAGTAGCGGCAATTGATGGGGCACAGTAGCAGCAATTGATGGGCACACTGGCAGAAATTTATGGGGCATAATGGCAGCAATTAATGGGGCATAGTAGCGCCAATTGATGGGCACAGTGGCAGCAATTGATGGACACACTTTCAGCAATTGATGGGTACAGTAGCTGCGTTTGATGGCACAATGGCGGCAATTTATGGGTACAGTGGCTGCATTTAATGGCACAGTAGCTGCGTTTAATGGCACAGTGGCTGCGCTTGATGGGCACAGTGGCTGCGTTTGATGGGCACAGTGGCTGCATTCGATGAGCACAGTGGCTACGTTCGATGGGCACAGTGGCTCCGTTTGATGGGCACAGTAACTGCACTTGATGGGCACAGTGGCTGCAATTGATTATTTTTTTCAGTTTGTTTGCACCCCCCAAAAATGTTGAGCACCAGCCACCACTTCCGTATCGCAAAAAATGGTCTGGTCATTAAGGGGGCAAATCCTCCCGGAGCTGAAGTGGTTAAAGGCCATGCGGCGCATTCTGGCTTAAAAAATTATCTTCCAGGAGAATATGCACATGAATTCACCGGGACTGTGAATTTTGAATCTGCAGTACCTTGAGATTTGAGTTTTTTTATTAAACCCTACTGCAGTTCTTACAGAATAGAAGATTCTGTTTTCATTGAATTTCTCTGGTTCTCTGAAAATTGTAATGAGATCTTTTTAACGACAGCTTTAGTAAGTTAATGGGGCAATAGATAAAAATAGTTTAAATACATTTTTTTCTATGTTATGTTTTACAATAAGCATACAAAACGTCAATGTTGTACTTACAGGGAACTCACGGATGTAGAATTTGAATTTGAGGTTGTGTCTTATGTGCACATTTCCCAGAAAATGTAAACATTTGCATACATAAGATATTTCTATAATCGATGATCCCGAAATTTAGTGTAGAATTTGCTATGAGATAAGATTTTTTATACAAAAAAAGAGAACATACTTCTGATTAGTAGGGATATCTTTTAAAGGGATTACCCACTTTCATCTTAAAAGCCCAATTCACGCAAGATAATGTTTCATTTTAAGGAGATGTCTGTCTGGCTGAAAAACGTTCTTATTTAATGGGCGGAACGTACCCACACCACTATGCATGCACGGCCGTGAGTCGGCCATCTTTGTTTCTGGAGATTGTGGATTGTCTGCGTTTGCAACTCCAGATTATGCTTGTATCATTTGCATAAATGTAAGTGGGCCGGATTCAGATACAATGGCGTATCTGTCCGGCCCACGTAACGTATCTCCGATACGTTACGCCGCTCTAACTTTGGGCGCAAGTTCTTTATTCAGAAAGAACTTGCGCCCTTAGTTACGGCGGCATAACGTATGTGTTGCGGCGTAAGGCCGCGTAATTCAAATGGGGATGTAGGGGGCGTGTTTTATTTAAATTTCTGTTGACCCCACGCCGTCCGTTAAATATCCCAGTGTGCATTGCTCTAAATGATGTCGCAAGGACGTCATTGCTTTCAACGTGAACGTAAATTACATCCAGCCGTATTCGCAAACGACTTACGCAAACAACGTAAAATTTCAAAACTCGGCGCGGGAACGACGGCCATACTTAACATTAGCTACCCCTCATATAGCAGGGGTAACTATACGCCGGAAAAAGCCGAACGCGAACAACGTAAAAAAAAGCGCCGGGCGGTCGTTCGTTTCTGAATCGGCGTAACTCCTCATTTGCATATTCCTTGCGTAAAAATACGGAAGCGCCACCTAGCGGCCAGCCGGGAATTGCAGCCTAAGATCCGACGGTGTAAGACACTTACACCTGTCGGATCTTAGGCATATCTATGCGTAACTGATTCTCTGAATCAGTCTCATAGATACGACCGGCGGAACTCAGAGATACGACGGCGTATCAGGAAATACGCCGTCGTATCTCTTTCTGAATCCGGCCCAGTGTATTTATGCTGTGATTTTAAATAAATGTATGGTTTTAGCAATATTACACTATTGTTGCAATTTTTTACTTTCAAGTCACGAAAATTGACAGAAAAAAAAATCTGAAGTGATGTCATGTGTTGAAATGTATTTGTATTGTATTTTCGGATGATAACTATACTGACTACATGAAAATTGTACGATCTGGTATCGTACGGGGAAAATTTTCATGCTTATCCGATCTAACAATATCGGATGAATTGTCGTGATCGGCTCTCGAAAGCTCTGTACTAATGATCAAACAATTATACGATTCTTCCTCGGACGTCAGTTTTCGTATGATATTCGGATCGTGTGTACGAGCCACAAGCTTTATATCTTGGACTTTTTCCTGTTTACATAGAAAACAGCCTATGCTTAAACCGCATCCAATTCGCATGACATTTTAAAATACATTTATTTGAATGAGGCTGGATCACATATCTGCGGTGCATTCGCACTCCTTTTTGCCCAAAAAACGTGTGCGTTTTCTAGGCAGTGCGGTACGGCTCAGGTGCGAATTCAGGCCCGTTATCTTCTATGGGCATGCATCTGATTCGCAGATGTTTTCCGTTGTGATACATATCTAAATCCCAGTTGTCTTCTGGCTGGCTACATGACGAACAGTGTCTTTCTTTTTCTTCTACAGCATCAGAGGTTGATGGTCTTACATTGGGTAGTGTGGTTGTTCTATGCAACATTCTCAGACATACACAAAGTTTCTTCAGCTCTCAAACTGTCGGCCGTATGTATGGGTATGTAGACCAGGACGATGTGAAAATAGGTTAAAGCCCTGTGCAGCTGCCAGCCATGGCAAAGGTGGACAACAAGGAACAAAAACAAAAAGGAAACGCTCTATGGGTGTAGCATTAACACTTCTAGGGGCAGATCCACAAAGATCTGCCCTGGCGCACCGTATCTGAGATACGCTACGCCGCCGTACCTTACTGCAGTTTGGTTCGAATCCATAAAGATTTCGCGCCGTAAGTTACGGCGGCGTAGTCTATCTCTCGCGGCGTAACGACGCCTAATTCGAATCGGCGAGTAGGGGGGCGTGTTTCATTTAAATGAAGCGCGTCCCCGCGCCGAACGAACTGCGCATGCGCCGTCCCTAAATTTCCCGCCGTGCATTGCGCAAGGACGTCATTGTTTTGACTTGGACGTAAATTACGTCCATCCCGCGATTCACGGACGACTTACGCAAATGAAAAAAAAAATCAAATTAAACGCGGGAACGACGGCCATACTTAACATAGCAGGTTTAACTATACGCCACGAAACAGCAGCTTTAACTATACGCCTGAAAAAGCTGACTAGAGACGACGTAAAAGAATGTGCCGGCCGCTCGTACGTTCGTGGATCGTCGGAAATAGCTAATTTGCATATTCGACGCGGATTACGAAGGGAATGCCACCCAGCGGACGCCGAAGAATTGCATCTTAGATCCGAAGGCGTACGCCTGTCGGATATAACCCAGATGCCGTCGCGGGAAATTTGAAAGTACGCCGGCGTATCAGTAGATACGCCGGCGTACTCGCTTTGTGGATCTGCCCCCTAGTGTTTAAGCAAAGTGAAAAAGTTATTTTATTGCACTTTTTTGTATAAAAAATAATAAACAACTGCTAATGTTAAAAATTTGCAAATGCAGTCATAGAAGCAAATAGATAATATAGATGTTAATATAAAAAACTATTGTTTGAGGAAAAGCTGTACCACTGTGACATCTGGATGAGGAAGGAAAACATCAACCAATCAGCTTGCAGGTGTAAATATGGGAGAAATATAGTTCTCCCTGTTGATGACACTGAAGGTCCGGTAATCGAGGAGAGATGGTTAACTCACAGCTCCCAGCTGATGGTCAGACTCTGCTGGTATCGAAACAGAGGATCATAATAGTAGGATGCTCACAAGACAAGTGGATGGCTCTGTGGATAGACAGGGGATCACCTGATGAAGTCACGTGGTTTGATGACACGCGTAGGGCTCCAGGAGCACTAGATTGAACCCGCTCTGACGGCAGGAAGACGAGCTCGCCGCTCGTATATGTTTTGTACCGTACCATTGCTACAAATGTGAGTTTTTTACTATTTATTCATTAAACACGTTTTACCGCGGAACTATACTATGTGCCTTCTTCTCTCTCTCTTTGTCAACATCCTCTGAGGGATACACCCTATAACACTTGGAAGCCAGGAGGAAGAGGAAGAGAGACACACAGGATCACTTATGAACTCGGCGTTCGTTGGAGATAGTCCCACTATTCATGTCCTCTGAGTGAGTGCATGGCTATGTGATTCATTATATTCATGAGTACCCTCACAGTATTATGCCATATATCCCTTTGCTGTTTCCTTTATATGCAAACCTGGTGCAGAGCCCTCCAGCTACAAACAAGTTTCTTGCATCACTTAATATACCTGAGTTTTTTTCTGGCTGTCCGTGCTACAGCCGTGAGGTGATCATTTAGGGCCCACAAGAGGTGTTTGCACCGAAGCTATCTCTCCTCTCAACACTCAAGTTTGGTTTCGGGAACACCTTCTAAAGACTTTATTCTATTAGCTTAAATCACATACATTGTGTCTTCGTTTTCACATTGGAGTGACATCACTTGTTTATATTTATTTTTATATATTTTTTCACGTTCTGTTTGTTTTAAATGCTTGCTGAAGTATTTATCTATTGCACTTTGTTGCTAATGTTGCGTTGATGTTTTGTTGAAGTATTCTATCATATAATTTACTTCACAAGAGGCTTTTGGTTACCTCTAGTGTTTAATTCACTTATATATAATTTAGTGGGTTGTGTATCACTGTTTATGTTCGTTTAGTTATACAGCGCAGTCACCATCACTTATTTAATAATATATATATATACATATTGTGAGGGGTTAGCTCGGTAGCGGGGTGTGTGACCCCTTGGTTGGGTTCACCACACACTGAATTTATACAGACTGGCAGTCGAAGACGGTTGAAAACAAAGTTTCTGGTTTATTTTTCCATCTTGCTGGAAAACAATTGCAAGCATCCAAACAGCATAAACAAAATCAAACATAAAATAAATCCTAGCCACTCTGGGCGTCTACCTTCCACACAGGAACCTATCTATGAAGTCTAACACAGCCTACTGCTGGGTAGACAGTGCTGGTCATACAGCACAAAACAATAGTCTTTTGATTTTTATCACACAGAAAAATCAATCCTCTCCTCACCTCCACCGAAGACCTTCTGGCACTGCTCTCCTACTCACACAGCCTTAGGAGTGATGCAGCCAATTAGTGGTAATCCTTTGGGCTACTTATAAAGGCCTTAACTGCCTCATCGTGAACAGCTGGAGTCTTTCAACGCCCTTAGACCTTGTCTGGCTATTTCTCGCAGCCGACGCCTAATAATGATTAGTGTATTGTCTAAGCAAGGCAGAAATGTATGTCCCGTTTGTGACAACACCCACAGATTTACCTGACTTCCTGTCACAATATATAAAGAATAATAAATATAAATAAATGAAAATTAATATTAACCTGGGGTATACAAAAATAAATTTATATAGCGAGACAATTTTTTCATATGTTTAGAAATAAATATATAATTAAATAAATACAAATTATAATTGTAATACATATGAAAATACATCAGGTGGTAACAATATTTAGAATTCGTGAGAGTTATTATGGACAGTATTTTTAGTGGACAATTTCATGTAAAGCCTCTTGGGACAGAATTGTTACCCGGAAGTTAGTACATGGTTTGCTCAATAATGATGACAAAAAATTATCGCAAAAAATTATCAATGAGGAAGTTTACATTTGATGAGAAAAAAAAGAAAAGAAAGACACACACAATGGGATCGCTGTTTGTACAGATGCATGTGCCATCACCTATGAATCACATTCCATGAAAACACATGCACCTGTAGATGTAAAAAAAAACAGCTCTGATGATCCAATGCTATCGATATTAGCAGTGAACTCAAAGAAAAAGCCTCAATTCAGATGTTACATAATACTCAAAATATCAAGTTCTTCATTGAGGCCCTCGGGTGAAAGGGAACCCAACCAGCAAATCCAAAATGTCTCCCTTCTGCACGGAAGGAAAAATCTCTCGTTGTTGGTGAGTGTACCCTTAGGAATGACATCAATCGCCGGGACCTCCAGGCACCTCTGAACACGGTGGATGCGTCCTAGCAATTGTTTCAAAACTTGATGCTTACTCGTTACTCAATTAAACTGACCATACCTCTCACACTCACTACGTTTGACTGCCTGCAGCAGGTTTACCCTGATGGTCACGTGTACTGCACACTTAGTGGTGCTTCTCACTATCTCTGGATAGCCATGTGCATGTGCGTGCACCTGGCCGATCGTGCCATTGAGATAACAGACCATTCACTGAACTTCTTAGGCCCCGTACAGACGACCAAACATGTCTTCTGAAACTGGTCTGCGGGCCAGTTTCAGCAGACATGTTCGGTCGTGTGTAGGCCCGAGCGTGCAGGATTCCAGCAAACATTTGCCCGCCGGGCCTTTTCCCAGCGGACAAATATTCCTGGACTTGTTTTAAAACAGTCCGCTGGAATCCTGCCCGCTCGGACATGTTCGGTCGTCTGTACAGACCTACCGTACATGTCCGAGCGCCCGCCATCCCTCGCATGCGTCGAATGACTTTGACGCATGCGTGGAAGCATTTTACTGGCAGGCCCGCCCACGTCGCCGCGTCATTGTCGCGGCGACACCGCGTCATCGACGCGGCGACACCGCGGGCACGCCCCGCGTATTGTTTACACGCGGCTTTCTGTACGATGGTTAGTACAGCCATCGTACAGAAAGCCCCGGGCAGACATGTACAGTGAAAACGGTCCGGCGGACCGGTTTCATCGTACATGTTTGCTGGTGTGTACACGGCCTTAGACACACCTCGTATACAGTGTATGTATGAATGTGAGTTAGGGACCTTAGATTGTAAGCTCTGTGAGGGCAGGGACTGATGTGAATGTACAATATACAGTATATATGTGTAAAGTGTTGCATAAATTGAAGGTGCTATATAGTACCTGAAATACATAAATAATTAAATAAATAAATACACTTGTTTTTGGGCTTGAATATACATTACTTAAGACTTTCAAACCTTTCTTTGTAGCAGTAGCAGAGGAAGTGGACTACAGCGTAATGTAAGACTGAATTGGGCACGTCTTGATTTATTGGCAATATACAGTAATTCAGGAAAAATTATGAATGAGTTTTATAACACCTTTTTAAACATCCATCATTTAATGGCACAAATAAAATTCAAAATCATTTCAATTTGCTGTTAATTACATTAATGATGATATGATAACATGGAATATTCTGCTCAGGAAATAGCAGCAATTGAAATGTTAGAGACACTTGCAGTGCCATATGTAATACTGTGCTAATAAACTTTTATGATGAAGCATGCTAAGGCACCAAAAGTTAAAGCTGAAGCAACAAAACAGCAAGAGCTCTTGTTACAACAAATTTATTTCACTTATCATCAGATAGATTTTTTTTCTTCTTCTTCTTCTTCTTGCTTATACTGTGGAGGTTAGAAGACATTTTTTTTATTATAACAGTAAAAGTACTTACAGATGCCAAGCCATATGTTAATTGTATGCTGAAACCAGAAAAAAAACTAAATAGAGAATAAAAAAAAAGACAAAAGGGACATGTATCTTTCAATATAAGGCTAGAGCTGCAGGGGATATTTGTAGTAAATCAAACTTGCTAAGAAAACTACTAGTAAATAATTGCTAGGAGTGGCAATTAATCATTTAACAGATGGAACATACTCCCTATGGCTCACTATGAATTAAGCTATACAAGTACATTTTCTTTCAAATGTGCATAGTAGAAGTATAGCCGTCTTTTTTGGGGGGATTTATTACAAAAACAGCCCTCCTCAAATAGGATATTACGCTAAACCTGCAGGTAAATAAGAGAACCAGAGCGTTTCCTAAGTGGAAGAATGGGTGCCTCCACCCAGGACAGGGCCCCTGTGATTTCCCTTCCAGGGAAATGAATTAGTAATCTAAACAAAGTCATATGAAGCAGAAGAACTACTGAAACCAACATATCACATTAACCATAAGTATATAGATGCACACCCTAGATCGGGCATCACTAAATGGCGGACCGCGGTCCGGTTCCGGCCCCAGTGGCCATTCTATCCGGACCGCAGCCCCGCCAAGTAGTTTCCCGTGTGTCCTCTGTCACCGGCTCGCTCGCCCGCCTGCCTGCCGCTGCGGATGCCGCTATATACACAGCATGGCAGGTGCGGCAGGTCCGTGCCTTCTCTCACATCGCTGCACTCCCCCCTCGCTGCACTCCCCCCTCCCCACACTGCCTGTCTTAATCACACGGAGCGCCACTGCTCTGGACAAAGGGCGGGACTTTTTAAGTTAAAAAGTGGGTGATTGGTTGCTAGGCAGCGGGGGCGGTCCCAGCAATAAATCACTCACTTTTAATGGGCAAAGTCCCGCCCATTGTCCAGAGCGGCCATGCTTCATTTCCTGTGTGATTAAGGTAGGGTTCTGTGGGGAGGGGGGAGTGCAGTGCAATGCAATGTAGGACAGGACAGGACAGGGGAGGTCTGTGATGGGGAGTCTGATGTGTCAGGACCCGTCTGTGATGGGGGTTTGTGATAGGGGGGTCATCCTGTGATAGGGGGTCTGTGATGGGTCAGGACCAGTTTGTGATTTGGGGGGGGGTCAGTCTGTGATAGGGGGTCTGTGATTTGGGGGTAAGTCTGTTATGGGTCAGGACCAGTTTGTGATGGGGGGAGGTCAGCCTGTGATAGGGGTGGTCTGTGATGGGTCAGAAACAGTTTGTCATTTTGGGGGGTCAGTCTGTTATAGGGGGTCTGTTATGGGTCAGGACCAGTTTGTGATGGGGGGGGGTCAGCCTGTGATAGGGGGCCTGTGATGGGTCAGGACCAGTTTGTGATATGGGGGGGGGGGTCAGCCTGTGATAGGGGGTCTGTGATGGGTGAGAACCAGTTTGTGATTTGGGGGGTCAGTCTGTGATAAGGGGTCTGTGATTTGGGGGTCAGTCTGTTCTAGGGGTCTGTTATGGGTCAGCAGGACCAGTTTGTGATGGGGGGTCAGTCTGTGATGAGTCAGGTCAGTCTGTGATAGGGGGTCTGTGATTTGGGGGGGTCAGTCTGTGATGGGGAGTCTGATGTGTCAGGACCAGTTTGTGATGGGGGGGTCAGTCTGTGATAGGGGGTCTGTGATGTGTCAGGACCAGTTTGTGATGGGGGGTTTGTGATGGGGGGGCAGTCTGTGATAGGGGGTCTGTGATGGGTCAGGACCAGTTTGTGATTTGGGGGGTCAGTCTGTGATGGGGGTCTGTGATGGGTCACGTCAGTCTGTGATGGGGGGGGGTCAGTCTGTGATAGGGGGTCTGTGATTTGGGGGGGTCAGTCTGTAATAGGGGGTTGGGGATTTGGGGGGTCAGTCTGTGATAGGGGGTCTGTGATAGGGGGTCTGTGATAAGGGGTCTGTGATGGGTCAGGACCAGTTTGTGATGGGGGAGTCAGTCTGTGATGGGGGAGTCAGTCTGTGATGGGTCAGGTCAGTCTGTGATGGGGGGGATTAGGCTGTAATGAGGGGTCTGTGATTTGGGCGGTCAGTCTGTGATGGGGGGGGGGGGTCTGTGATGCGTCAGTCTCTGCAAGGGCAATAGAAAACAATTGTTTTCTATGTGTCCTGTTCACACTGCAACAGCGCCCCTACGTACTGAGCAGTGTGTTGCAAAATGCATTCTGTTTCTATGCACCGCAATTGAACTGTGGTGCATAAAAATTAATAAAAGGTATTTTTACATTTCAATGAGTTCAGTTGAAAGAAAAAAAAGTGCGATGTGTGTGGGTCATAAAGGTGTGTGCATGTGTGTGGTGGTGGTGGGGCGCTGTGATGGGAGGTTGTCAAGTGGAGGATATCATGTGGTGTCATAGCACCAATTTGGCATTCGGACCTCCGCTGGAAGAATTTTCTTCCGACTGGACCCCCGTGAATTTTAATTCAGTACCCCTGCCCTAGATGAATCTTGCAGCAAAGTCCAGTTGCAGGCCAGGGGTCCCCATTAATCTTAGTGTCTGAGACCTGAATACATGATCTGTGGTCATGGGGAGATCCTCCAACTGTTGTCTAGCCAGCTTGGAACAGAGCTTTTCACCAGCAGGAATTGTGATGTGGCACTGGAACTTAGAGTCAGCCTACACTTTATTCTGTCCCTAGTAGTTTTTAATATGGCCTCAAACTAGACTTCTAACTACCAGAAGTGGCCATTGGATGCCTAACCTAGCCCTAGCCTATACTGGCTATTGAGCCCTAAGCTAAATCTAGCTATGGAATCCAAGACTAAAAGGGACAGGGTTAACTAGAGAAACATGAGTTGTATATAAACTTTATTGCAAAGAGTTAAAGGGGTTGTAAATGTTTGTTTTTTATTTTCTAAATGGGTTCCTTTAAGCTAGTGCATTGTTGGTTCACTTACCTTTTCCTTTGATTTCCCTTCTAAATGTTTTTTTTCCTTTGTCTGAATTTCTCACTTCCTGTTTCTCCTCAGTGAACTTGCCCCCATTATCCAAGCTGTTTTGGCTGGGGGTTAGTCGGCCAGAACAGCTTACTGAGGAGGTACAGGAAGTGAGAAATTCAGACAAAGAAAAAAAACATTTAGAAGGGAAATCGAAGGAAAAGGTAAGTGAACCAACAATGCACTATCTTAAAGGAACCTATTTAGAAAATAAAAAACAAACCTTTATAACCCCTTTAAAGTTTATTTTTGGCTTTTACTTCTGTCTGTGGCTCCACAGAGGAGATTTTTCCTCATTTCCTGTCCTCAGGGAGGAGAGGCTATCAGGAAAACAGAAAGAGCAATAAAAACAGTTGTCAGAATTGTTCCTTCTTCACCACTGGTGTTCCCATCATTTTCAGTTTTGACAGGAAGTTGAGATGCCTGGTCCCCTACTGTAGTCTGTGCTTTCTTTTGCTGGTCCTTACATTGCTAATTTGTCCTTCAGTGGAGTAGGGTTCAACAGATGGAACCACAGAGAGTAGCAATGGAGGCCAGAGTCCAACATATCCAGAAGCATGAAGTGGCTCCTTGTAGCAGGCTGTTTAGCAAGTTCCCGTCACATTGCCTAGAGCACATTTCTGGTTCACTTTGACTCAGGAAACACTCTTTCACAATCACAAGAGGGGTCAATCAGCTTAGAGTAGTTCCAGGCCTAGTCTGTAATGGGTCCTGCTAAACACCTGGGCTCTCTTGACCTAGGGATCCTAGGTCACGTGACACTGCAGGGTGACTCTTCCTGTTGCTGCCAGGTAGGCTGATCCTCCTCTACTAAGCCAACATCCATTTCCCTAAAGTCTCTATTCTTAAGGAATACGCTTACCCTAGTTTCCATAAAAACAACTCAGTACAATTTAAATTATTATTTTTTAGAAGGTTGGGTTTCCTTTTGTTCAAAGTTAACCATTAGCTTCTTCAAAACCAACTTTCATGGCTTAAACAATCCAGACCCATTGCCCACCACCACGGTTCTTTATGCAAAGTCCCTCCTCTCTAAGCAGTATCCAGCTATCCTGGTGGGCTCCACGTGGTAGAACAGGCTCCAGGTGCCTCTGAAGGAGAAACCACCCACTATTTTGTTGTCTTCACATGGCCACAAAATAGGCCTAAACTCCAGACTACTCTGTCTGGTCTCTGGTAATGCCTGCCTTCTCCTAGGTGGTCTTACAAGCGTTTTGTATAAGATAATTCAGCAAGCTTCTCTCTTTAGTGCAGTGGCATAACAGGCAGCAGGGATGGACTGGCCATCCCTCCGCTCCTCTGTCTCTCCCTTCCCGCAGTGCTCACCTCCTCTCCCTCCCCGTAGCGCTCACCTGGGGGGAACAGAGAAGCAGGGGGAGGACCAGAGGAGCAGGGGGGACGACAGAAGAGCATGGGGGAGGGGACAGACAGCTGACTCAACAGCTATGGCCTGGGAGATTCTCACTTCTGCCCAATCTTGTCCCATAAGGGGGGCACCGAACTGATTCTTTGCCCCGGGTGAAATAATGTCTAGCTTCCCCACTGGTACTGCCTATAAGAGTACCAGTACCAGTCGTTCTACTCTAATAAAGTAGAACGGCTAGTGGCTAGTGAAGAGGGAGAGGCGGCTTGGGTGGCCGGGAGGGGGGTGGGAGTTGTCCGGCCGCCATGGGAGAGACCTGTCAAAGTGGGCCAGTCTGGATGAAGTCCAGGGCCAAATTTTTGTCCCAGTCCAGCCCTGACAGGTAGTAGGATAAGTAATAATAAACTGTTTACTTTCTGGCCCATTTAAGCAACATATCAGTTTTTGGTAGATGTTTTCGGTGGGAACATCCAACACTCCCAGGTAGACAAGAACAGAGTTGGAAATTATGGTGGAGCAATTACAACACTGCTGACTTATCCAAAAATACAAGAGCTGAACCCATCTGGCTCCATCTACAACTAAAATATAACTTTGGGGCGGTCTGACCTTTTAACTTGTTTATCAACTAAATGCATTTGGAAAAGTTATCCAAGTGAAACATGTTAGATATATTTATTATTGCAGACTTTGTGTTTTTTTCTTTAACTCAATATAAGGAAGACTGGACTATGCAAAGTTACATTCCTAAAAGCTTTTCTGAAGAGTGACCTTGAATTAACATGACAAGATCAAATTCAGGCAGAATATACAAATAATGTTATACTGTAGCCTTCCATATAATATAGAAATAAGAGCTGTCTGATTTTATTTATCAGCTCTGGAGGAGTGAAACTGACTTTGTCCATAGAAATCCTTGTTCCACAGGCAGAGAACATTAGAAGTAAATTGTATGTGTTGTCAGCATTGTCTCTGGTTAGAAGTGAGCTTTGCAATTTGTTCTAAACTATCAAATACCTTGTTTTCATTTGTTTGATACTGTGGCCTGAAAACAGTAAATCTTCAACTTGACAGACATTGTAACCTCAACTGATTTATTGCCGAAAATTTGATCTTAAGGATAGTATTCCTTTCTTAGAAGGCTACAGAAAAGAATATGAGACAAGTATATTTTTAAAAGGTATTATAAATGTCTATTCCAGAGTAAAGAAACATGCAATATATAGTGTGATATGGGGAGCCTGGGATCACCAACCGTTTGTAGAAGTAAAACTATATTTTTTGTTCCTTCAAAATCAGACAAATAAATCAGCTTTCTTCAGCAAAACAAATACAAACAATCCATAGTTGTGGTGAATTGAAAACGATGCCAGTATACCAATCCCACAACTGCGTTAAAGTGGTTCCAAACTCAAAATGTTTTCTACCTTAATATGTTTCCTGCATTAAAGGATAAGTTCACCTTTGGGAACATGTTACCCGTTTTTAAGGTGGAACATGTAACATGTTCCCAATGCTGCAGCCGTTGCCCTATTCCCCTACCCCCTCGTGGCAGCAGTACAGGGAGAAGTTCCCTGCACTAGTTGTCACTTTTCTGTCTGTGTGTGAATGAACTACAAGCCGCGACATCCTTTGCGGCTGTTGGCTTGTAGTTCTCAATAAACAATGATTCTTCTTGTCAGATTGTATCTGCTGTATCTGCTGCCCCCGGGATGTATGGGCACACAGATACTCTGACAGATCTGAAGGAGACCTGCATGGCACCAGCGATCTGCTGATCGCTGGTGCAATGTTAAAAAAAAAAAGTTTTTACCTGCAAAAAATGTACATTTACATCCCGTACATTGTGTATACACAAATACAGCAGAGCCCACCAGTTCAGCTAGGAAGAGCCCTGGACTTCAGCCTTCCCCCTTTTTTATAGAACAGGGCCAGCCAGGAACTGAGCTTACAAAGCTAACCCTTTCCCCTGCCTGTGCCAGCTGCTAACTTACGAAAACTAAACACATTTCAATCAGCCTACATGTTGTGATGAGGGAGACTAGACAAGGCTTGTTGGCACTGTGTGCTAATGGATGCACACCGCCAAGTTTGAGAGTGTGCCCACACAGGTGCCCCCTTAGCACCCAGTTTGCTTAGGGGGCACACAGAGAAGAGAGGAGCAGAGGGCGCAGATGGAGGATCCCCAAAGAGTAGGTAAGGGACTTATTTGTGCAATATCAAGCACAGAGGAGGTAAGTATAACATCTTTTTTATTTTAAGAAAAAACAATTAGCCTTTAAAATAATTTTAGGGTTCATATCTGCTTCAGGGTAGAGGAAAAGTCACAGGAGCACAGCAAATAAAGTCTCAGTTGCCTTACAGCCCACACTTCTTCAAGTTCCTTTTCAAGCTTCCCTTGAAGGTTGGTTAACCTTCTATGAACCAAGGTCTCTGTAATCAGGGTTTGGACGCTCCTTTCCACCCAAAATCTCTCTGATACTCCAAATTCAAGGTTCCAAATGACGGCTTACCAATCCTGAGAGAACTGACAACCAGACTATCCCGAAACCCCAACCCTGCATGGGTGAGAACACCTGAGTACTCAAAAATGTGTTTTTATTGTCCCCAAAGGTGACCAAAATCCAAGTAATGGGGACACTCCCAAGCACCCTGCAATATATATACTGTATGCACATATACAGAGTGGAACTGGGCAGGTCTATGTACACTGCTTAAGATTTCAGTGAAGCAGAGAGCTTAGTAATGCACTGGATTTCTGTCAGGATCAACGTGCTTTTTTTACACTTATTGAGCAGATATAAAAAAAAATACTTCCAATGCTATTTTAACAAATCAAAAAGGGGAATATAAGATAAGCTTTTTTTTTTAGGCTTTGCATACAATCTATCTCTCTACTGTTACAGTTACTGTATCTGTTACAATCATGTTCCTCTTTCTTAGTAATGGAACACATTGATTTAGCTTCTCCTCTCCCTTGATGTGAGTCTATTTGTCTGCTCAGTCTGAAAAATACACTATAATAGATAATCGGGTGATTGATTTTTATCTCAGTAGTTGTGTTGTTTAGCAAAGGGTGAGGGATAATCTCTGATCTGTGTATAAAATACAGTCATAAAAATGTAGAATATCAAGCAGATATAAATATAATTGTGACAGTGTTTTATTTTGTTCTATTCCCTCTTACTCTCTACCTCATGTTATTCTGTGTTTGTGCTGTGTGTAGGCAATGCATTAACTAAGAAAACCCTTCTAAAAAATAGTCAAATACTTTACAGTTGTAACTTGAAATATTTGCTGAAAACACACTATAGCTTTCTATTAAAGACCAATTCCACCTACAAAAAAAATCAAAACTCTTTTCCTCCCACTCACTGAACATAGTATTGGCTCACATGGCCTACAATCCCCCCCCCCCAACCACCACCACAGTGCTTGTAGAACAAAGTGATGTAACATATGTTACACAGCAATGCCATGTGTGCGCCACCAGTGATGGCAGAATACCTGATGGGCTGATATGTAATCCAGATAACAGCAGTTGGTGGAGCCATGACGTTGAATGGAGTATCTGTGGGGGACAGCATTGAGTATTGCATTTTTTGTAAGAGGTGTTAATGAATTCAATCCTATCTCTTTACAAGCAGGGGCTGGGCTTTAAAGTAGAACTAAAGGCAAAACATATATTTTTTTTCAGTTTAAATAGAGTAAGAAAGGGCTATAATGCCTTTATTTTTGCCATATATGTGCCAATGCTGAGATTTCTCTTCACTTCCTGTTCTATAGGCAAAACAGGAAGTGAGAGGAACACCCCCCCCCCCAAGTATGAGAATCCCCATTAGCAGATGTTCCCTCAATTTCTGTTCTGGTGACAACACAAAATGTAGGATTTTCATTCACTGATAATTGCTCCTCCCAAGACTTCCTGCTCTCTAGCTCTCTTGTTACCTCCTCCCATGCTTGCCTCCAGGACTTCTCCAGAGCCTCTCCCATCCTCTGGAACTCCCTGCCCCAGTATGTCCAGTCAGCCCCTACCCTATCCAACTTTAGGCGATCTCTAAAGATCGCCTAAAGCAGCCCTCAAAATTTCCACTCGCCTACTAGCATTTGGCGAGTGGATTTAAGCTGGGGGCGAGTGATGACAGGGCTGCATGACCAATGTCCCTCCAATCTGTGCCTACACTTAGAGTCCCGATGAGATTGGCGGCCGAAGAGGAAAGGTGCATACTCAGGAAAAGTAGTCTGGGGAGCCGCGCACAGGCAGAGCAGTACACAGGTGCTCTCCTTACAATTCTCATTAAGCCATGGGACTTAACAGTATGACCTCTCTGAGCCTGCCCCCCTCCCCCGGGCCCCGACCAATGTAGCTGGAGAGCAGAAAGTAATGAGTGAGGTGGAGGATTGAAAAAATTACCACTCCGGTGCAGCGCTCACTGAAAGTTGCCCTGACATGACAGCGGCAGCCTTCTAGTTTGTGTAGTTTCTTCTCCTTGTGCTCTATGTAAGTTTAGCCTGAGCACTGTGAACAGACTGGTCTCAATGTGTGCTGTGCGCTGTCAGTGTGCGCTGTGCTATGGTGTCAATGGCTGTGCAGTTGTGTGGATCTCAGCGCTGGATTGTACTCCCTCCCGCTGTGCTGCAGCTCCTCTCCTCTCTGCCAGCCTGAATAAAAGGGGGAAGTGGGGACATGCAAGTGTGGAGCCGCACACACAGGCTCCTGATGATGAGATGAATGGGAGAGAGAGAGAGGATGGATGAAAGTTGCAGAGGAGACAGCAAGAGAATGGGCAAGAGACCCAGTTCTAGTGCCCTGTCCCTCTGGTCTGCCCCCAGTGCCCTGTCCCTCTGGTCTCCCCCCAGTGCCCTGTCCCTCTGGTCTGCCCCCAGTGCCCATTTTGTTAAAGTTGTTGTTGATAATATTTAATTTTGTAACTTGATTATGCATAAAACATTGTCATTCCATGAGATAATCTACGAGGGCGTGTTTACGGGTGCAATTAGGCGCAGGGCAGTGTATGAATTAGGTGGGGCAACTGGTGGCGAGTAACTCTTGAGGCCAGGCTAGTAGCTCAGGATTTGAAATTTTGAGCCCTGGCCTAAAGAACCGTACCCGAGGCACCTCCATCAATTCATCCCCAGCAGCTATTACCTTTTGTACCACAAAGTGACAATGAGAGAATGCTTGGAGCTTCAATGCACTTAAAGCTAAGCTCTGGGATAAGCAAATATTGTTCTATATACAAGAGCCATGTGTATTCTTAGATGAATTTCATTGTGCTTTGTGTGTTTCTTTCAGATCTGTGCAGTAATCCAATGTGAAACTTTGCCTCTTTGCAGGAGCTTCCCGTAATAAAGACCCATCACTGCTGCTCTCTCTCCTGGTACAGGGTGACTGGCCTTGTCTCCGCCCCCTCCTGTAGTTTACTGCAGGCAGCCTGTAGTACTTTGGCCTGTTTGGCCCCTCCCACAGCTCTGTTCTCTTTACAGGCTATATACAGTGCAGTGATGACATCACTGCAACATCTACACGTAATATCTAGATTTGTAAAGACATTTGGTCCATTGTGACTAATGAGGCATATACACTATATTACCAAAAGTATTGGGACACCTGCCTTTACACGCACATTACTTTTAATGGCACCCCAGTCTTGGTCCATAGGGTTCAATATTGAGTTGGCTCACCCTTTGCAGCTATAACAGCTTCAACTCTTCTGGGAAGGCTGTCCACAAGGTTTAGAAGTGTGTGTATGGGAAAGTATGAACATTCTTCCTGAAGCGCATTTGTGACTTTAGGTACTGATGTTGGACAGGAAGGCCTGGCTCTCAGTCTCTGCCCTAATTCATCCTAAAGGGGTTCTATGGGGTTGAGGTGCAGGCCAGTCAAGTTCCTCCACCCCAAACTTGCTCACCCATGTTTTTTTTTTATCAATAACAATTTTATTGGTCAAAGGTTCAAGTTTACAAAATATACAACCGTTCGGTGCAGTTAGCTAGCACAGATAAAACAGGAAGAAGTACATTAACCATGGAGCAAGGAGTGTTCATTATCTTTGCTAAATATTTATCGCTTCGCCAGCTTGCTCAATAAAGATACAGGTGTCATTGTGTTAAAGTGCAAGCTGGCCTTAGTCTTCAAGAAACATTTTGCATTCTGTGGTCAACTTGAACAACATTTCTAACTTCTAAGTAATGTAGCGGCCGGAGACACTAGTGGTCTCCCGGAATAAGAAAGGAAGGGGAGATAAGAAAAGAAAGAGAGAGTAGAACAGAGAGAAAGTGTCATCAAAGCGGACCCCGTACCTTCTCATGGTGGGTCCTCCCGGTGGTGCCACAACTCCCAGACTGCATCATGAGCCTCCAGTCGGTCCCGCATTTTGGCGGTCATTTTCTCCA
This sequence comes from Rana temporaria, assembly GCF_905171775.1. Classification (NCBI taxonomy): domain Eukaryota; kingdom Metazoa; phylum Chordata; class Amphibia; order Anura; family Ranidae; genus Rana; species Rana temporaria. Next base: position 156,435,075 of record NC_053494.1, on the reverse strand, counting down.
TGGTTTCCACGTCCTTGATCACCCATGTTGGAACAGGTAGAGGCCATCCCCAAACTGTTTCTACAAAGTTGGGAGCATGAAATTGTCCAAAATGTCTTGGTATGCTGACACCTTAGGAGTTCCTTCCACTGGAACTAAGGGGCCAAGCCCAACCCCTGAAAAACAACCCCACACCATGATCCCCTCTCCACCAAATGATTTAGACCAGTTCACAAAGCACGGCACATAAAGACACGGATGAGTGAGTTTGGGGTGGAGGAACTTGACTGGCATGCACAAAGTCCTGACCTCAACCTCATAGAAGACCCTTTGGATGAATTAAAGTGGAGATTGTGAGCCAGGCCTTCTCGTCCAATACCAGTGCCTGACCTCACAAATGAGCTTCTGAAAGAATGGTCAAACATTCCCATAGACACTCCTAAACCTTGTGGACAGCCTTCCCAGAAGAGTGGTGCCAACTCAATATTGAACCCTACGGACTAAGACTGGGATGCCATTAAAGTTCATGTGCGTGTAAAGGCAGGTGTCCCAATACTTTTGGTAATATAGTGTATTTAAATGAAATTGTTTGTGCCTGGATTTGCCTGCAGTTTTAGAGCAAACAAAAAAAAAAAAAAACAGAACACTGGGTGGTAAGAAACAATGCTTCTGGCTTACATTTGGTGTAATAATGACTAAATAGCACTGTGGTGCATACGACTTCAATATAAAGACAGTTATAGATGGTTCGGCATACTAAAACTTACTAATGCAATGTAAATGCTGCCACCCCCGGTGCACCTTCCTATATTAAGCATAGGTCACTTTGTGTGTCCCTCGCAGTCCCAGGCAATATCACATAGCTATTCCAGTACAGCTAACATCATAACATTAATACAATAAATGATCAGCACAAATGCCTCTAGTAACACAATATAACACTCATTCCTTTTGATTGCTTTCAATATATTGCAGTAGATTTATGATACGTGCTTCATGGAATAACGTTTTCTACCACTTTTATAAGCCATTCTGTAAATTTAATTGAGTATGTAATCTGTTTGTTGCTGTTGTTGTTTCAATATTTAATAAAGCTGCCAAATCGTATAAAAGGAAAAAAGAGAGAAAAGTGCTTTCCCAACACATTTCCACCCAACGATACTCACCTGAGCTTTCCCACACGGAAAGTGGCAATAAATATGCAATAAGCAGTTGTCTCCCGAGTGACAATGGACATCAAAATTACATTTTATTAATGAAATATTAAACTGCATGCAATGAGTAACTTTGAGTACAGAATTGAATTATACCAAAATAAAGTTAGTTTGTATTTTTACATAATAAAATGTATATATTGGGGCAGATTCACAGTGGACTTACGACGGCTTATCTCCACGTACACCGTCGTAAGTCCGAATGTGAGCCATCGTATCTATGCGCCTGATTCTTAGAATCAGTTACGCATAGATTTGGCCAAGATACGAGCGGCGTAAGTCTCCTACGCCGTCGTATCTTGGGTGCATATTTACGCTGGCCGCAAGGGGCGCTTCCGTAGATTTGCGCGTCGAATAGGAAAATTAGGTAGATACGCCGATTCACGTACTTGTGCCCGCTACGCCGTTTACGTTAGGCTTATGTCCGGCCTAAAGTTACCCCTGCTATATGGGGCGCAGCCAATGCAAAGTATGGACGTCGGCAAGCGTATCTTTTTACGTTGTTTACGTAAGTCGTACGTGAATGGGGCTGTGCGTAGGTTACGTTCACGTCACAGGCATTGGGCCTGGCGTATCTTATGGAGTAAATTTGACGTGATACTGAGCATGCGCGCGCATGCGCCGTTCGTTAGGTGCGTCATTTACGTGGGGTCACGATTCATTTACATACAACACGCCCCCTACCAGCCTATTTTGAATTAGGTTGGCTTACGCCGGCCAATTTAACTTACAGAGCAAGTGCTTTGTGAATACTGCACTTGCCTGTCCAAGTTGTGGAGGCGTAGCGTAAATAGGATACGCTACGCCCGAACAAAGATACGGCCAGGTACGTGAATCTGGCCCATTGTATCCACATTGTATAGTACAGGTAAAATGGAAAGTATGTAATAATACAACTCTAACATGTTGGACACGTACAGGGCAATTTTCTAGCAATTGCAGCCACTTTCAGCGTGCTTTCAATAATGAAAAAGATAAAGTGGATGAATGCACCTTACCACAAGATGTTTATATTCCTACATTTGCTTCTACGTTTATATGGCAGAGATAATGGAAGGTTAAATTGATCAGTTTTATCACTTGTATGAGTTAAAGTTGCTATAAAGATTGATGGATTGCTCACATTTCAGAGCTGCTTTGCGGTGTATGAGCGAACACGCAATGGGGCTTATTTACTAAAGGCAAATCCACTTTGCACTACAAGTACAAACTACGGGCTAGATTCAGCAAAGAATTACGCCGGCGTATCCATAGATATGCCGCGTAAATTCAAAGCTGCGCCTGCGTATCTACTTTCTGTATTCAGAAAGCTAGATACGCCGACATTAGCCTAAGATGCGACTGGCAAAATTCTCTTACGCCGTCGTATCTCAGGGTGCATTCTCACGCTGGCCGCTAGGTGGCGCTTCCATCGTTTTCGGCGTAAAGTATGCAAATTTCCTAGATACGCCGATTCACAAACGTACGTGCGCCCGGCGGTCGGTTTTTACGTCGTTTGCGTGAGGCTTTTTCGGCGTAACGTTGTGCCTGCTTCTATGAGGCGCACTCAATGTTAAGTTTGGACGTCGTTCCCGCTTCGATTTTAGAATTTTTTACGTCATTTGCGTAACTCATTCGCAAATAGGGCTGGACGTAATTTACATTTAAGTCTAAACCAATGACGTCCTTGCAACGTGATTTGGAGCAATGCACACTGGGATATGTACACGGACGGCGCATGCGCCGTTCGTACAAAACGTCAATCACGTCAGGTCAACACACATGAACATAAAACACGCCCCCCCTTACACATTTGAATTACGCGCGCTTACGCCTGGCCCATTTATGCTACGCCGCCGCAACTTACGGAGCAAGTGCTTTGTGAATACTGCACTTGCTCCTGTAAGTTGCGGCGGCGTAGCGTAAATACGATACGCTGCACCGCCGTAAGGTCAGGCGCAGCTACCTGAATCTAGCCCTACAGGTGCAAAGTGCACTTGAAATTGCACTGAAAGTGCACTTGGAAGTGTAGTCGCTGTAGATCCGAGGGGGACATGCAAGGAACATAAAAAACAGCATTTTAGCTTGCACATGATTGGATGATAAAATCAGCAGAGCTTCCCCTCGTTTCTGATCTACCCCTTAGATTTACAGCGACTGCACTTTCAAGTGCACTTGCAGTGCAATTTCACTGTGTTGCAGGTCAATGTGCATTGCGTTAAGGCAGGCCATTAATTTTGAATGGCAGTGCCATTTTATTAGCATCATGGGCCTCTGGGCAAAGTAATGCACTGGGGCCCCTAGCAGGGAGATTGTGACCTGCAGCACGCATTGCTCGATGCAGCACACAGTGCGCGTGACTAAATTATGCTACATATTGGGCATGTTTTTTTAGTTTTTAGTCAGACTAGAATTTTTTTACAATTTTTTTTTTTTAAATAATTATTTGTTTGACAATGCTGTTGTGGGATCTTTCATGAGATATCAGGGGTTAAACCACTTGCCAACCGCGCTATAATAAAATGACGGCACCTGTGATTGCGGCCGCTGCGGTGTGCTCTGTTATTGCTATCTCCTTCAGACACAGCTGATCACAGATCGGGGTAAAGAGCCAACCACAGAGGCTCTTTACCACATGATCAGTTGTGTTCAATCTCAGTTGATCTAGATGTAAACACACTTGTCAGCTATTGGCATGCCTTTCATCAGGCTGTCACAATGCAAGGAGAGAAATTAGCTATTGTGAAAGAGGACATCTGCACTGATAAACAGGGGCCATCAGTGCTGCCAATCAGTGCTGCTTATTAGTGCCCATCAGTGGCGCATATCAGTGCAGCCTCATCAGTGCCCACCAATACTGCCTATCATTTCCCATCAGTGCAGCCTATTAGTGCCCTTTAGTGCTGCCTATTAGTGCCCTTTAGTGCTGCCTATTAGTGCCCATCAGTGCCGCCTATCAGTGCCCATAAGTGCCGCATATCAGTCCAGCCTCATCAGTGCCGCCTCATCAGTTCCCATTTGTCCAGCCTATCAGTGCTTCCTCTTAGTGCTGCCTCAACAGTGCCACCTCATCAGTGCAGCCTATCAGTTCCCATCAGTGCTGCCTATTAGTGGCCATCAGTGCAGCCTCATCAGCGCACATAAATAAAGGAGAAAAATTACCTGTTTGAAAAATTATATAACAGAAACTATGTAAATTGATCTTTTTTTTCAACATTTTTGGTTTGTTCAGCAAAAAATAAAAACCATAGAGGTGAATAAATATCACCAAAAGAAAGCTCTATTTGTGCGGGGGAAAAAATGTAATTCTGCATGACCGCGCATTTGTAGTTAAACATACCCCTGAAATATCACTTTTGAGACAGGGAAAGGGACTGAGGAAAAAAACATTCCCCAGTCCCTTTCTCTGCAGCCTCAACTGCACTGCAGATGAATAAACGGGAGACAGAGGCTCCATTCATAAACTGAAGCATAGTAAACAAAGCTTACTATAGTATGCTTTAGTTATGGCCCTGCAGGGCATCGTTCTAAGGTAGATATTTCATAATGAGTTAGTAAGCGATGCATACTAGCTCATTATGCCTTTGTCTTGCAGGGTTTTTTCTTTTTGTATGAGGTTTACAACCTCTTAATACACCGCAAAATGTTTGATACCGGCAGGGAATGGCGATCTGCAGCATAGTTTTTAAACAAGGGCTGCTGGAAAGGTACGTATACATAGGGGTTGATTTACTAAAGGCAAATCCACTCTGCACTAGAAGTGCACTTGGAAGTGCAGTCGCTTTAGATCTGAGGGGAAGATCTGAAACGAGGGGAAGCTCTGCTGATTTTATCATCCAATCATGTGCAAGCTTTTTATTTTCCTTGCATGTCCCCCTCGGATCTACAGCGACTGTACTTCCAAGGGCACTTTCAGTGCAAAGTGGATTTGTCTTTAGTAAACAACCCCCTGAATGTTCTTTTACAGGGTGTCTTTACTTTGCAGGAAATAGTGACAGGGGCTTTTTAACCACTTGGCGCCCGCCAATGACATATTGACGTCGGCAAAGTGGTTGTAGAATCCTGACTGGTTGTCATATGACGTCCTCAGGATCCTGAGCCGCTGCGCGCCTCCGGGGGCGCGCATCGCGGCGATCGTTGTTGCAGGGTGTCAGTCTGACACCCCGCAACACCGATCAAGGTAAAGAGTCTCTCACAGAGACTCTTTACCATGTGATCAGCCGTGTTCAATCACGGCTGATCACGATGTAAATAGGAAAAGCCGGTAATCGGCTTTTCCTCACTCGCGTCTGTCAGACGTGAGTAGAGGAGAGCCGATCGGCTGCTCCTGTGACAGGGGGGTTCATCAGCACAACCCCCCCCCCCCCGAGGATGCCCACTGGACCACCAGGGATGGCCATATAGACCACCAGAAAAAAAAAAAAAAGGATGCCACCCTAGACCACCACGGATGAGGAGGACACAAAAAATGGATGCCAATCAGTGCCGCAATGGATGCCAATCAGTGCCCACAATGGGCATCACTGATTGGCAGGCATTGTTTGGCACTGATTGGCATCCATTAGTACAACACATACAATAGTGCCCATCTATGCCCATCCATGCCACCTATTAGTGCCCATCCATGCCGCCTATCAGTGCCAATCCATGCCGCTTATCAGTGCCCATCCACGCCGCCTATCCGTGCCGCCTATCCGTGCCCGTCCGTGCCGCCTATCCGTGCCCAGCCGTGCCGCCTATCTGTGCCACCTATCCGTGCCCATGCGTGCCACCTATCCAAGCCCATCCATGCCGCCTATCCGTGCCGCCTATCAGTGCCCATCCGTGCCGCCCATCAGTGCCGCATATTAGTGCCCATCAATGCCACCACATCAGTGCCACCTCATCGGTGCCCATCAGTGCCGCCTTATCAGTGCCCGTCAGTGCAGTACCATAAGTGCCCATCAGTGAAGGAGAAAATGTACTTATTTACAATGTTTTATAACAGAAACAAGAAAAAAAAATCGAAATTTTCGGTCATATTTTTATTTTTTTTGCAGAAAATAAATATCCCAGAGGTGATAAAATACCACCAAAAGAAAGCTCTATTTGTGGGTACAAAATTATAAAAATTTAGTTTGGGTACAGTGTAGCATGACCGCGCAATTGTCATTCAAAGTGCAACAGCGCTGAAAGCTAAAAATTGGTCTGGGCGGGAAGGTGTATAAGTGCCTGGTATGGAAGTGGTTAAAGCGGATGTGCCATGGGAACAAAATATTAAAAGTCAGCAGCTACAAATACTGCAGCTGCTGACTTTTAATATTAGGACACTTACCTGTCCTGGAGTCCAGCGCCGATCGCAGCAGAGCACGAGCGATCGCTCGTCACTCTGCTGCTCCCCCCGCCATCCACGCTGAGGGAACCAGGAAGTGAAGCGCTGCGGCTTCACTGCCCGGTTCCCTACGGCGCATGCGCGAGTCGCGCTGCGCCCGCCGATTGGCTCACACGCTGTGTGCTGGGAGCCGAGTGTTCCCAGCACACAACGGGCGACAGACGGGATGTGACGGAATGCCCGTCTTTCGCCCGTATCGTGTGGCCGGAAGTGGGTGCAAATACCTGTCTTTAGACAGGTGTCTGCACCCCCCTCCCCCCTGAAAGGTGTCAAATGTGACACCGGAGGGGGGGAGGGTTCCGATCAGCGGGACTCCACTTTAGGGTGGAGGACCGCTTTAAAGATGTTTGAAAAATGACAGAGCTGCATTAATCTGTCTTTTAGAGTTTTAATATAACCTTCATTTTCTGCACCTGTACTCTAAACGTTACTAGTTAGAAATGTTGCAGTTCTTTATTGCTTCACAAGATGTTTTAGATTCAGTCCTGTACACAGATATAGGTTGGTGTACCTCCTTAATCTGAATTGCTTTTCACTTTCAGTTCATTGCTGGAAGTACATGTAATAAGATCATGAAAATGAGGGCAGCCTGCCTATCCCTGGAAGACTGCTGCACTATGCCAGAGCCTGCATGGCTTTTGCATGTATTTACGCCTGGCTGAGTTTCCTCATTCTTTCAATTTGTAAATGGCCCCCACGGACAGGAATAACTCATACTTAATATGGAAGAATGAAAGAAAAGAAAAACAAATGTCTGTAACCTCAATGAAATTTAATTTGGCTGATTTTAGCACTGCAATGTGTAGGCAGCCATCCTGAAAAATGTCATATTCAACTAACATCATTAAGACATTTCAGAGCTGAATGGCGAGAAAAGCTAAATGGACTGCAAATGGCTGCATAATAGACTGTGATAAAGGGCAAAATGCATGTAATGCAAAAACTAATTAATAGATATTGTATGTGTCAGTTATACCCGTTCCCCGGACAAGAGTCACATTTCACAATAGCAGTTTTTACAGATGAACAGATTGGTTTAAAAGAAACCTGTACTGAGAGACTGACATTGCTCACCACCTTCTGAAAATGCTAGTTACTTGGCTGTCTCCAATTCTAGCGTTTCCTGAGACCTGGAACAAGCATGTAACGAGCATTGTCACAGTGACGTCAGAACTCTTGGGCCTAGTACACACGAGAGGATCGATCCGCGGAAACGGTCCGGAGGTCCGTTTCCGCGGATAAATCCTCTGGCGGATTTTGATCTCGTGGTTGTACTAACCATGAGATCAAAATCCACGCGGAATTCCATCCGCGGTGACGTGTCGTGCCGTCGCCGCGATGATGACGCGGCGACGTGCGCGACGCTGTGATATAAGGACTTCCACGCATGCGTCGAATCATTACGACGCATGCGAGGGATGGATTCGGACGGATTGATCCGGTGAGTCTGTACAGACCAGCGGATCAATCCGTTGGACTGGATTCCAGCGGATCGATTTCTTAGCAAGTTAAGAAATTTTGATCCGCTGGAAACCCATCGGGCCGAAAAATATCCGCGGATAAATATCCGCTGGATCGCACAAACCAGGGGATCTATCCGCTGAAACCGGTCCCCGGATAAATTCCAGCGGATAGATCCTCTCGTGTGTACGGGGCCTTAGTCTGCGTGATTGTTCCAGGATTTAAGTTGGCCAGTTTAGAAAAGAGATTGCAATGTTATGCCCGGTACACATGATCCGATTATCGAACGAATGATCGCCTGTTTTTTTTTGTATGCTAATCTCACGTTGAATCTGATGAATTTACAAAAGTCACAAAAATTCTCGTACGACAGAATAAAAAATCGGAAGTGATGTCATGTGTTGTAATGCATTGTTTTGCATTTTCTAACGACAGCTGTACTGATTAAACGAAAATTGTACGATCTGGCATCGTACGAAAAAAAAAATCCGTGCATGTCCGATAGAATAATATTGGATGAACTGTCCTGATCGGCTCTCGAAAGCTCTGTACTAACGATCCAATTATTGTACGATCATTTCGAAAGCGGCATTTTTGTACGATTTTCGGATCGTGTGTACGGGGCATTGGTTACAGTACAACGGGAATACAAACTATATGGGAGCCAGCAGGGCCAGCACAGCATGGCCAAATTATTTTCTAATCATGCAGCAATAAACATTCGAAAATAATTCTGGCTCAGGTCTCAGTAGGGTGTTGGTTTTACAATGGTGGTTGGAGAGCCCTGAAACCTGTAGTGGTATAAGTCAGTGGTCCTCAACGCTCAGGACTCACAAACAGGCCAGGTTTTATATGAGATGCAGACTAGAATACTGCAATCACTGAACAGCAAATTATATCACCTGTGATGTATTTCATATATCTTGAAAACTGGCCTGTTAGTGGGTCCTGAGCACAGGGTTTATGACCACTGGTATAAGTGATACCCTATATTGAAGAATGCATTTTGTCATTAATAGGCGGATATCTCTCCTACTTCAACAAATACAAGATCAGCTCATACTTGTAATGATTACTGGTCATGTATCCGACTCTAGTATTTCCTGAGACCTGGAACAAGCATTCAACAAACATTGTCGCAGTGAAGTCAGAACTCCTGATCCGCATGATTGTTTCAGGTCTTAAGCTGGCCAAAATTTAGCCAGTTTAGCAGTAACTGGACTGGCTCAATTTGGGCTGCTAAACTGGCTGAATTTTAATTAGTGTATGGCCATCACTCCTTGATAGAATTCAATCACAGGCTACCTGAAAATGCCAGCCATTCCAGAACACTCTCTTATGCTTGGAAATACTACTTTTGTACCCAGACCAGAACCATCAATCTTAAAGCCAATTGAAGCCTCACACCTTTTTATTTCTGTTTAGACCTGTACCCCTGCATGTTTCTAGGCAGGTGCCTAAATTATGTTATTTTTGTAATGTTGTTATATTTAGTTTTTTTGTTGTTTGAATCACTTCTGTTTTCTTATAAATTAGCACTTATTTGCATAGGGCTGACCTGCATAGTGGCCCGGAGGACGCCGTCACATTACTGGCCTGCACAGAGTCCTGGAGGACACCTCAACACTTTCTATTATTTATATATTTTTATAACACGTTTCCTTCTTTGAACACATATAATCAAAGGGTAACAGGCCTTGGATATAATTGCTGGCCTGCACAGTGTCCTGGAGGACACTCCAACACCTCTTAGTATTTATATATTCCAAAAAAAACACTTTTCTTTTTTTTTTAAACACGCTTAATACTGGGGAATAGCCTTGGATTTTATTTCATAGAACTTGGGACTCGTCCCCAATCTGTTTATGCATTAATTGCACACAGCACATATTTTGTGGTTATAAATTACATTTGCATAATAGCACTTCACACAACCCCCTCTGATGTAATCACTTAAACCAGGAAAGGTTTACACAGGATATCATCAAAATAGAAATCCAACCCATCAGTTGTCTTCTCATCTCAATCGGACACATTTTTTCACCGGAGGAACCAATACACTATTGGGTCACCAGTGTTTATCACAAGCAATAATAGAGGGCAGCACCTGCACACTTGGGACGCAACAGTGTGTAGGTTTAGGAGACCCATCTCTATTGGTCTCTCCTATCAATTGAAGCTCCCCTACAAGTATTTCACATTATCATAGGACACCTTGTGGAACTCATTACTAAGTAAAAGCAGCGCCACCATCCCTTCACTTTTTCCTGCTATATTTCTTTAATTGTTGGCTGGGGCATGCAAGGATTAAATTATTTTTGTGACATGTCTTCCTCTGTATGTGTGAGGCCCCGTACACACGACCGAGTTTCTCGGCAGAATTCAGCCAGAAACTCGATCGGAGCTGAATTCTGCCGAGAAACCCGGGCGGGTGTACACTTTTGGCCGAGGAAGCCGACGAGGATCTCGGCGAGGAAATAGAGAACATGTTCTCTATTTCCTCGTTGTTCAATGGGAAATTTCGGCTTGCCGAGATCCTCGGCGGCTTCACAAGGAACTCGACGAGCAAAACGATGTGTTTTGCCCGTCGAGTTCCTCGGACGTGTGTACGAGGCCTGACACTTTCTTATTTGGGGTTATATAAGCAAGGTAAACTGACTCTGTGGTAGGAGCAGTACAGTAATGACTTGTGTAATAAGTGAACTGTACTATCTGTGGTATTAACCTTTAATAGACTCTCACTAAACTCAATTAACAAAAAAAGAAAAAAAAGGATTTAATGATGAAATTATGAAAAATGTATAGTGACTGTAACTACAAGGTGATCTAATTTTTTGCCACTTTTTTTGGTAAGAAAGAAACTTACCAGTACTGAGGGGTCAAACACAGAGGATGGAGAAAAGAAGGGGTTATTGCACTGGCACATACAGTGGCAGGATAGATATAAAGCGTTTTATGTTCAGATGAGGGAGATAAGGAAGGTGAGGGTCCACTACATACAGATCACTAGAGACAGTATTGGAGATAGTATGTGTAGAAAAAACGGGGGGCAAAAAAAGTAAAAAAAAATCCTGTTTTACTTTCAAAGAATACATAAATCTACATCTGCTGATCCATTCTTTCCGACCCCATTGATAAGTACACAATCTCTCTACTTCCTCTATTGAGTGAGAAAGGGGAGGGATCAGCACTGTAAACAGTACCATGTGATCGCTGTGATGACCAATCACAGCGATCAGCCAGTACCCAGTTTCTCAAATTGGTTGGGTACTGTGCCCCTGTGTGCCAAGCTGTCTAATGACAGCTCGAAACACAAGGATCACTGGGCAGATCAGCCGCCTGATGGCTATTTATTTATCCAGTGTTGTTAATATAAGGCACTGGGTAAATGAAGGGCCACTGATTCACTGTTGAAAGACATACCCCAGTAGAAAAGGGGTTAATGTACCTTTATGTCTCAGTCAAAATGATGCTTTCTTCTTCCACTCCAGTGCTCTATGGAAGATACTGTATATAGGATGTTTAGACTCACTGTAGACCCTGTAAATATTTGTTATGTAGATAATGGCAACAGAATAAAAGTTCTTACATGTTTGAATTTTTATGAATGTATGAATTTGATTTTTTTTTATATTTTTTTTAATTTTGCTTTTAAAGGACATAAAATACATTTTTAGTTCAGTGAAAGCACTGAATCTTTTCTCTCCCACTCTATGGCTCTATGCAGGTACAGCTGAGTAACAGCCATGTCATGGTGTCATCCTGTTCTGTCCCTGAGTACTGATTACTGAGTGCACTTGGTCAAAATCTAGTGTCTACTGAACTGCACAATCACCGTTATACTCTCTGTACAACTGATGTGAAAAGAAAGAGAAGGTAAGGCCACGTACACACGGTCTGTCAAAACCGATGGAAACGGACTGAAGGACCGTTTCATCGGTCCAAACCGATGGTGTGTGGGCCCCATCGGTCAGTTATCCTTCGGTCAAAAACTTGCTTTAAAATTGAACTGATGGACGCCTAACCGATAGGTCAGAACCGACGGTTAGTATGCAAAAGCATCGGTTAAAAACCCGTGCATGCTCAGAATCAAGTCGATGCATGCTTGGAAGCATTGAACTTCATTTTTCTCAGCACGTCGTCGTGTTTTAAGTCACCGCATTGGACTCGATCGTTTTTTTAACTGATGGTGTGTAGGCACATTAGACCATCAGTCAGCTTCATCGGTTAACCGTTGAGAACGGTCCTTCGGACCGTTCTCATCGGATGGACTGATCGTGTGTACACGGCCTAAGACCACAAAAATGGAGGTTGTTAGTACAATGTTTATCTGGCTGAACATATATTTTTTGTGACTTCATTTGGGCATTTAGTAAAGAAAGTCAACAACATACCTGAGTGTGTGCATGTGATAATCATTTGTGAACAAATCTTAACTGAAAAGTACCTGCCAGTGGGGAGAAAGGGGTCCTGGCATGAGTGTTCAGGGATGTGTGTAGATTATGTAAACATATAGGCACCCCTTATCACATCTGGCTATCTATAACATGTATATAATTAGATTGTTTTCACCACAGTCCTTCTTAATTGCTTCCTATAAAAACTAACATTTTAATTTGAGAGACTCATTTCAAATATACATGCAGAGAGCCTGTAGCAAGGAAGTTTGAACAGTCATTTTTAAGAGCATAATGTGAAATTAAGCACGATTGGTTGCTCTGGGCATCATTTGGACTTTGCCTTTCTTTCATTACTCAAGAATCCTAATTACGGTACCTTTAAGCTGATATCGAGTGGTAATTAATGTAACAGAATTCTAACCCCCCCTGATATTATTATATCAGCAAGAAGTTTTGTACATTTAGAAAAACACATAAACAGCTTGAAACACTTTACTTCTTATAGGGAGAACTAATTTAGAGCTAAGATTTTTGAGGTTTTTCTGACATGTCAGCTGGTTCAAGTACCCATAGTGTTCTTGCATAAAGGATCTAAAAGTTTGTAGATATGTTTAAAACTTTGGGTCTACCTTAAGGATCACTAAAGATATATATATATATATATATATATATACAGTATATATATATATATTTTTTTAAATAACAAACATGTTATACTTACCTCCACTGTGCAGCTCATTTTGCACAGAGTGGCCCCGAACCTGGTCTTCTGGGGTCTCTCGGCGGCTGTCTCGGCTCCCCCCGCAGGGACTCAACACCTTCATGCGAGCGTGCTCGCGTGGTGTTCAGTTCTTGCTCCCGTGATACAGCCGGCGGCTATAGCCGCTCACTGTATCACTCGACCCTGCCCCCCCGACACGCCATGTCATTGGATGTGATTGACAGCAGTGCAAGCCAATGGCTGCGCTGCTTTCAATCCATCCACTGTAACCAATCAACGGCCAGGCTGAGCAGCGAAGAGGATGTCGGGGGCGAGCGCGGGACTTTTGAGGGGTCAGGTAAGTATAACGGAGGGGCTGGGGGGGCCGGTATTGTCGGATGTTTTTTCACCTTAATGCATAGAATGCATTAAGGTGGAAAAACCTTTACCTTTACAACCCCTTTAGCCACCTTTCAAAAATGTACCTTGTTTGTACATTCCATAATAAAAAAAACTGTAAATAGAATTGCTTTACTGTTAAAGAAACAATCTGTTTTTATATTACTGTGTTATAGTGTGAAGGACCGTAAGCTCATTCACCTTCTGCATTATTCCTTTATACCATATAAATTGCCAGATAAGAGCAAGCAATGCTCTGGATTTAGATCATCTGTGACAACTGGACCATTTCTCACCTAGATGAGGATAATAACTAGTACCTTAAACCACTGAAATATGTCAATGAGATATTTTGACTGAAAAAGCTATAAAAAAATAAAAAGGAAATTGAGTGAAAACATATATAAAACATACAGTGGCGAAAATAATTGTTTGATCACCTGCAGATTTTGTATGTTTGCCCAATTACAAAGAAAGGAAGAATCTATAATTTTTTTATAGGTGTATTAAATGATAGAGACAAAATGTCAACCAAAAATCCAGAAAAAAACACAATACAAGTGATATAAATTGAGTTACAGTTCCGTGAGTAAAATCAGTATTTGATCCCCAAGCAAAACATGACTTAGTACTTGGTGGAGAAACCCTTGTTGGCAAGTACAGAGGTAAGACGTTTCTTGTAGTTGGTTATCAGGTTTGCACACATCTCAGGAGGGATTTTGGTCTACTCTTCTTTACAAATCTTCTCTAAATCATTAAGGTTTCTTGGCTGTCGCTTGGCAACTCGAAGTTTCAGTTCCGTCCATAAATTTTCTATGGGAAATTAACTTGACAATGATCCAAAACACAAGGCCAAGTTGACCTGTCATTGGCTGAAGCAGAATAAAGAGAAAGTTCTGGAGTGGCCATCTCAGTCTCCTGACCTTATTGAGCCACTCTGGGGAGATCTCAAACGTGCAGTTCATGCAAGACAGCCCAAGAATTTACAGGAACTGGAGGCTTTTTGCCAAGAGGAATGGGCAGCTTCACAATCTGAGAAGATAAAGAGACTCATCCACAATTACCACAAAATATTTCAAGTTGTCATTGATGTTAAAGGGGGCAATACACGGTATTAAGAACTGGGGAATGTAAACTTTTGATCAGGGTCATTTGGTTAGTTTCTGTTGTCATTATGATTTAAAAAAGAGTAAACACAGTTGATTGATAAAAAATGGCTTCAGCCAAACACTAACCATGAGTGAAAAAAAAGTTTTGGAGTTATCATTCATATTCTCAAAAAAATGGCCAAGAAATCATAAATTCTGCTAGGGTATTTAAACTTATGAGCACAACTGTGTGTGTATATATATATATATATATATATATATATATATATATATATATATGTGGAAAAACAATTCCCCTTGGCATTTGGACTTTACCAGCACTTAAATAGGTATACAATTGTGAAGAATGATTAAAACAAATAACATGGAGTATACATTACAATAGCAACTTATAGTACAACTTACGCAAAATGATGATATGCGTAAGCTATCCTTCACCCGACGCTTTTTAGAGTCTGTTATAGACACTCCTTTCTCAGGGGTAGGTAAGATATCAAATCTCTACAAACCCAAAAGCCGCGTGTGTGTGTATAAAGTATTTACAGAAGTCGAACAGAATACATACATGTCAACTTATTAGTTTAAATACGAAAAACACTTCATACATTCATAGTAATCACTATGACAATATGGTTATCTACAGTATCTGTACAAAGAATCAGAGCATAGGTAAGGCAAAAAGAGAAGGGAGGAAAGAGACCTATTCATTTTTCCATGCCCCCAGATGCAGAGCTCTCTAGAAAGTGCTTATAGTGGGGCTTTGCATCGGGAGCATGGAAAAATGAATCGGTTTTAACCTATATGGAGGGTCTGCATATATTCAACTGTAACAACTGTAAGTTTAAAATGCAAATGTATACATATTTAAAGGAGTTGTAAAGGAAGAAAAGTTGTTTGCTGAAATTACTGTTTACAGGGTATAGAGACATAATAGTTAACGGATTCCTTTGAAAAAAGGGTAAAAATAAATAAAAATCAATCATATAATGTACCTGTAGTTTTTTAGTTTAGTTTTTGCATGTTATCCTGCCTCTGTGCTATACAGAGCCATAGAGCAGTGATGGTTTGGAACATGAAACTAGAAACTCCCAGTACTGTGGTCATCACGAAACAGACAACCAGGAAGTGTCCAGAACAGAGAAGAATTACAGCAACATGAGAGCAAAAACGAACAATGAGGACATGAAACCAGGACTGCAGTAAAGTAAAGGAAGCTATTTAGCTAAAAAAAATCCTTTAGTGACCCTTTAAGCATGGTGTATACACATGTACAAATATTGATTTTCTGTACTTATATTTGATATCTTACCTACCCCTGAGAAAGAAGTGTCTATAACAGACTCTAAAATGCGTTGGGTGAAGGATGCTATTGTAATGTGTACTCCATATTTGTTTTAATCATGTATTATCAATAAATATATTTTTTACTTTCTTTCCATTGTATACCTTTTTAGGTGCCAGTAAAGTCCAAATCCCAAGGGGAATTGTTTTTCTGCTTTATACTAAGGATGTTGGCACTATGAATCAATCACTGATATTCTTCCTGTATATTATGTGGGGGGTTAGATCCGAATGGGGATCACCTTCTCTGGAGAAAAAGGTAGTCCAGACGGCAGGTCTTTCTTAAAATCTTACTTGTAGCCAGTTTTATTAAAAAGGTTGTGTGAAAATCAAACAAAACAGAAAATAAATCTTTGCCATCCAGTCACAAACTAAACACTTCAGGTTCCTAACTCACAGTCACCAACAAACCAAACATAATGCAAACCTTTTTTATTTCTCTCACAAATCAATCTCCATATTGATAGCTCCCTCAGGTTTGGCTTCCTGAATCCCAGGCCAGGAGAAACCTCTTGCTCCAGTCTTTTCTTATTTATACCACTTGGTGGTCACAAGTGGACCGCAAAATCTGGTCCGTAACCAACCCTGCCAAGGTGGCGTGGAAAACCCAGACTGGATTCCACCTTAATTTTCTGCATATGAACGCATGCGAGGTGATACATAGCATCTATCAATCACCTCACCTTTTATAATGTCACAATATACAGTACATATATTTGATTTTGATGGCCAAGTTTGTATTGATCTATTATTGGTAGCCAGATTTGTGTATGTGTATGTATGTTAGCTCTTACCTGGTGTTATAAGTAATGCCGCGTACACACGATCAGAGTTTCCGTCGGAATAAACTCAGACAGGTTTTTCAGACGGAATTCGTTCAAGCTGTCTTGCATACACATGGACACACCAAATTCCGACCGTCAAAAACGCGGTGACGTACAACACTACGACAAGCCTAGAAAAATGAAGTTCAATGCTTCCGAGCATGCGTCAAATTGTTTCCGAACATGCATGTTTTTTTCTCCATCTGAGTTCCATACAGACGAACGGAAATTTCGACGGAAAAAAAGAGAACATGTTCTCTTTCTAACTCCGTCAGAATTTTCGATTAAAAAAGTCAGATGGGGCATACACACGGTCAGAATATCCGATAAAAAAATTCCGTCTGACTTTTTCCATTGGAAATTCTGATCGTGTGTACGAGGCATTATACAAATACATGAACTTAAATACTGCTAATATTGTTTACATATTGTCAATTATAATTTGGGTTGCAGGAGGGAATGGAATTCTACTAGTATTCTATGGACTGTTTATATATACAATTTCCTAAAAGGAAAAAACATTTTTTTTTGAGAATTTGAGCATATTTTTCACTACTTTTTATTTTTGTGCACCTCACTGGTTTAATTAGGTGCTTTGTATGTGGAATATGGCAAGCATTATTTTTTTGTTTGTTTTTTGTACTTTGATGGAACATTTTCCCATGGATGGAAATAATTCTGAACTCATCTGTAGAAAAAAGTAAAATATCGAAAAACTGACTGGGCAGTGTTAAACAGGATGTTGGGATGGGTTTTGGTATTTTCATCCTTCTCAGAGAAATATTTGATAACAATGGGCACCTTACAAGACTGCAAAATCTTCCACCTTTTGGATTTCAGCTAAATTACCTAATATGTTGTCAACTTCTCCAAATTCTGCATCTGTGTCCTATTGCCCAAAAGCTTTTGGACTGATGATCCACTGCCGGCATTGCTCCCCTACTTCCTAAGATATTATAGTGTGTAATCTCATCCAATTTCTGTACCACATTTGTACACCCTATTAGATATGTTTTAAATAAATTCACCTTCTATATTACATTCCTACACCCTAATAGATTATAGATTGTAAACGCATCCACTGTCTATTTTATAAAAAAATATATAATATGGTTTGTAAATTTATTCACCATATATTTTACTTCCTTTTACCCTAATGCACTATAGACAGTAGGTTTTGTCACCCAATGTCTTATTCTTTTATACCTGATAGACTATAGGTTGTATGTTTTATCATCATAAGTCTCTCTTCCTTATACCCTAATATACTATAGGTTGCATCTTCATTGATATCAGAATGTTGTATTGATGGTAACTATAAATTATGTTACTGAGTAATGTCAAAACCCTAATTAGCATGGGCCAGCTGGCTCCAGCAGAACCTTGTTAGACCATGTGAATTTGTAGTGACTGATTGCTCTGATAAATTAGTTGTAATGACATGACATTCTCCTCTTGATCTCTCTGGGGATATAGTTAGGTTTTACTAGGGAAGTAGATCAGTTACTGATGGCAATGTGACTCATCAGCATAATACAGGTGGACAACACATATCATGGATGGTATACTCATGTCAATGTGATTTGTAAAATACTGCATATTACTTTCTTTAGACATATCACTGCAAACAGAAGAAATAGACTCTGACAATGTAAGGGACCTGGCTATGAGACCTTCTATATTGTCTATAACTGTGCTTTGATCTTTATCACTCCCTCGACTTTTCCTTTTAACCGCATTTATTAAGTGGAATGTTACCCAGAACAACTTGATAAAAAATAATGTTCTTTAGCAAGGAACATACATTCCACATTAATATTTATGCTAACAAAATTAGTGTGTTCTGTAAATTGCCTCCAGCATTGCTGCTGTTTCTTCTTGCTGGAGGTTGACACTTTGCTGAAGCCCAGAGTCCCTGAACAGCAGTAAATCAGAAAGCAGATCTGAACCCATCGATTTAACAGTTTAAAATACATTGCTAACTATCACATTTGCTTATGTTCTCAACCAAACCGTTAAACCATCAAATAGCTGATGTCATAACTGATCACATAAGCAGCACCAGGGCAACCACAGATCAAACAGAGGCTAAGATAGCAACTTCCTTGGCTGTAAAGGATAGGGTGATTTAGTTCTACTTTAAGGCTGCCAGCAAATAATCCTCTACAAATTCATCAGTGGCTAAAAATGAGCAACTGGGCATGTGCAGAGCATGGTGAGACAGTGTATTACTGGATTTTGGAAGCACAATTCGATTTTGTTTTAGGCTGGGTTCACACTACTACACTACTTTCATCCTACTTTGCTCTGCTACATTGGTCCTACATTTATCCTACATTGGTCCTACATCCATCCTACTTTCATGAACAGGATACTACTTTGGTCCGACTTCAATGATATTCAATGGGCCTGAAGTAGGATCAATGTAGGACCAAAAGTAGTACAGGGAGCATTTTCAAAGTCGGACCGACTTGTGTAGGACACTACAAGACGCTCTCATAGGGAAACATTGAACACAGAGCAAAGTAGGATGAAAGTAGTGTAGTAGTGTGAACCCAGCCTTAGTCTTAGGACTAAAATGGCATTTTAGTTTCAGTCCCATTTAGTCTTCTGCAAGTGTTTTAGTTTTAGTCATATTTAGTCGACTAAATCTCCAGTACATTTTAGTTGACTAAAATCTAATGGGTTTAGTCACATTGTAATGCATTATTTAAGCTATTCTCTACAATTTCCAATCTTGTATACTCCTGGAGTGACAAAAATCTAAAAGGTTATTATTTATGGTATTAAGGTTTGAACATGCACCACAGACACAGATCTAGACATTATATAAGGTCTTTAAAGTTTCGTAAAAGGAATATTGCTTTTTGACAAAAGTGCAGCCTTAAAAGAAAAAAAAAAACCCTCTTTGCATGATAATGGTACCATGCAGTGCACATTTACATTAACATGTCTGCTTTAAGAAAATATATCATGTTGGGGGGGGGGGGGTTATGTAATCTTCAGGTCTAAATAGATTTTTTAACTTGGATGCAAAAAACAGCTCGGGCACCAGAAGGGTTAATCCTGCACAGATCAGACAGTGTGCTCCTCTCCCGTAGTGAACAGGCTCTAAAGCCTATTGAGAAAGAGCAGGTCTCCTTCAGGGGGCCTCTATATGCCAGTATGAAGTGTGAGTGTGTGACAGTGTGTGAGAGGGTTAACTACACAGCCAAGCCCCGCCATCCTAATAGAACATCCCCCTTCAGGCTGCAGATAACAGCCATTGATAGTCTAACCTTCCGCGGACAGCCTCCTATCTACAAACGCCGGGCTCCATCCAGAAGAAGCAGGCGGAGCTCCATGGAAACCAGAAGTTTTGAGTTCTGTAAACAAGAAAAGAACAACAAAGGAGCACCAGCCTAGTGTATTACCGTTATAGCAAATTTATTAAAATGCAATGTAAAAGACCTACTCACAACTGTGGTAGAAAGAATCGCAGTAGGAGGCTTATTCCACAAAAGCTTCAGCATGCAGACCCCGAACCACACTCCAACTGGTCATGGAGGAAATAAAGAGGGTCACTCCCGGCTGACGCGTTTCGAAACTTCTTCCTCAGAGCCCAGCAGTGGCACATATGATACATTGGAGATATGAAGAGCTGATATGCATATAATTGACAATAATAGATAAATTCATGATTGCACATAGAACATAAAATTCATACATATACACATATATATGTATATATATATATATATATATATATATATATATATATATATATATATATATATATATATATATATATATATATAATTTGAATACAAACACATATTTGAATAAAAACTGCATCTGATAAGCTCAACGTGTTTTGTGGATGAAGCTGCACTACAAAAAATATATATGAGTTTTCTCAAATAAAATCTGACTGTAGGCCATTCCTGGTGTACGTGTTCAAATACACGTTCAGGCAGGTGATTCAGTGATCTGCAGTGCATAAAATATAAATACAGTCTCCTACATATATATCCACTGCATTCTAGTGTAGCCAAGCCTATACCTGACTGCAGGCCATTCCTGGTATACGTTTTCAAATACACTTTCAGGCAGGCAGGTGATTTAGCGATCTGCAGTGCATAAAATATATATACAGTCTCCTACATATATATCCACTGCATTCTAGTCCAGCCAAGCCTATACCTGACTGCAGGCCATTCCTTGTGTACTTTTTAGGAGGTGTTTTTAGGAGGTGTTTTGCTAATCTAATAGTACAGTATGTCTGGAAGGCTACCAAGGAGAGGCAGACGCTCACAGGCCACTATAAAGGGGGGTTGCAGGCTCTGTGTCTACAGCCAACGGCGCTGGTCATGGCCATGGGGCAATATTGTCCTTTTTTTTTCGGCAGCTGGCCCTGTTGAGCCACAACATGCAGAAGAGTTGGTAGAGTGAATCCAGGGGAGGGCTGGCAGCCTTAGGCCTGGGGGGCAAGTCCAGTCAAGTGGCCCATAGAGCGTGGAAAAGTGATGGATCGAGGAAAACAGTCTAAGATTTTTCATGATCACAAGAGTCCGCACAGAGGCCCCCCTTACATCAGAGTCCGCACAGAGGCCCCCCTTACATCAGAGTCCGCACAGAGGCCCCCCTTACATCAGAGTCCGCACAGAGGCCCCCCTTACATCAGAGTCCACACAGAGCCTTCCCTTACATCAGGGTGGACTATTGTGTAAAGAGGGTCTCTGCTCACCAAAGCCTGCCCCCCTCCCCTTTAACAAAGTCCACAGAGCACCCCTTTTTTATACACTGGGAGGCAGGAGAGACTAGTGAGGGTGAGCTTACCAGGATGGAGGCTGAGGCGCAGGCAGGCTGTCTGATGCTTTTTTGGGTTCAAATTTCCTGTCCAGTGCCCACACATGCCCGGGGAGTGTGGGCAGGGCAAACTCAGAAGGAGGAGGAGCAGATGACCTCTATCTCTCCTCATGTCTGTGCAGAGAGAGAAGGGGATGTCAGTGCTGGTGTGCGCTGAGGCTGAGCTATGTGTGAGACGAGACATAGCTCAGCTCTGCAGCCATCTACCTCGGAGCTGACACAGGCACGGCTGCACAGTGGGAGGTGAGCAGCGAACGTGACCTGTGTTAACAGAGCTCCAGCAGGCATATTTCTGCTCTGCAAAAACAGCATTTGGTAGTGGCGGCCCATGGCTGTGCATAGTGTCACCAGCCCGGGGGGAGATTTCCACCCTGCCCCCCCTGCCAACCCTCCCCTGAGTGAATCACAAAGCTGTCCTCATCCTCCTCATCCTCTCTCACCCAAGCTCAGAGTACTTTGGCTGCCAATGCAGCTGCCAAAGTGGCCTATTACATCGGCTCAATGTCATCAGTCACTCTTTCCCTAGCCCCACCATCATGCCCTGAGGAGTCTCCCAAACTGTTCAACCACAGTGTCGGGTACATGCTGCAGGAGGATGCGCAGCGTTTTGAAGGCTCCGATGATGGTACCCAGGTTGAGGATGAAGGCAGCAATGTGTGTCCAGAGAGAGGGGGTGCCCAAGAAGAACAAGAAACTGGCAATCATGTTCCACCAGCTGCAGCATACTGCCAGGTTTGCTCCAGTGGCGAGGAGGGAGGGGATGATGAGGTCACTGACTCACTGAGGTCACTGACTCTACGCCACCACATCTCCAACGAGGCAGGAGGCCAGCTTAAGGGCAGACAACCGACTGCCTCACACCTCAGAATGTCATGCTGACGTTTTTTCGAAAGTTCTTTGGTGTGGACCTTTTTTGAGACGTGTCTAGCAGATCGCACCATTGCTGTTTGCAACATATGTCTGAAGTGTATAAAGCTTGGCCAAAATAGCAGCCGCTTGGGCGCCACATGCTTGACCAGACATATGTCGACCCCCCATGCAATCCGTTGGCAACAGTACTTAAAAGACCCACACCAAAGAACAAGGCAGTCCTCTCCTTGCTCCTCATCAGCTGGGATCTCCAACCCCACTGTACCTTCAGTCCTCTCAGAGACCTGCACTGAGAGGAATGAAGGTGTAGAATTAGGTGTCCCAAGCACTTTCCAGGGAATGGATGCCTAAGCGCCCAGAGGCGATTCAGTTCGCATGTGTTGGGCTATAAAAGTTTTCTCACTCACTCACTTGCAGGCAATCTGCTAGCGGTACACCTAAATCCGAATGTAGCAGGAAAATTTCCCTACCCCAGTTGCTAAACCGTCAAAAGAAATTCAGTCCCAGCCATCCACATGCTCAGGGGCTGAATGCTAGTTTGGTTAAATTGCTAGCACTCCAACTGCTGCCTTTTCAGCTGGTAGACTCTGATCCCTTTCGAGAATTTGTGGAATGTGCGGTACTTCAGTGGCAGGTTCACAAACGCCATTTTTTTTCTCGGAAGGCCATTCTGGCTCTCTACCGGCATGAAGAAGGCAATGTCTTGGCCTTGTTGGACAGGGCGGTCAGCGGTAAGGTGCATATTACTGCTGACTCGTGGTCCAGTAGGCACACTAGACCACAATCTTTCACGGCACACTGGGTAACTCTGCTGGCAGCTGGGAAGGATGCAGGAGGCATGGTGGCGGAACAAGCTCCAACAATACTGCAATTTCTTTCATGGAGCACTGGGTAACTCTGCTGGCAGCTGGGAAGGATGCAGGACAGGATCCCAGCTGCCAGCAGAGTTACCCAGTGCGCCGTGAAAGATAGTGCAATATTGTTGGAGTTTGTTCCGCCACCACGCCCCCAAAATGCTGGTAGTGGTGATTCTGCCACACCTCTTCCCTCCACCCCCTCCTCTTCTTCCTCTATGGCCTCTTCCTCTGCAGATTTGTCCTTTCAACCAGCGGTGCTCCGTAGGCATTCTAGGGGCAACGCAAGCACTCAGGCAAAAAATGCCATGAGGTGCTTGAGTTGGTCTGCTTAGGGGACAGGAGCCACACAGGGGCAGAGATTCTGCCAGCTCTGCAGGGGCAGGCTCAGAGGTGGTTGACGCCACACCAGCTTCAGCCAGGAATGGTTGTTTACGACAATGGCACCAACCTCCTCTCTGCCCTCCGACAGGGACACTTGACCCAGGTTCTCTGTTTGGCTCATGTCCTTAATTTGGTGGTGCAGCAGTTCTTGTGCAGGTACCCGGGCTTACAGGATCTCCAGAGGCAGGCCAGGAAAGTCTGTGGGCATTTACGCCGGTCATATAATGCCAGTGCTCGGCTGGCTGACCTTCAAAAGGAATGCAACCTGCCCAAGAACCGCCTCATCTGTGCAATGGGCCATCTATTAGTACCTGTGCGAGTATGACACCAGGACAGGGTCAGGGGAGCTTGTCTTTTGTTTTCGCCACTCCAGTGGCTACTGATCAAGGATGCATGCACTGTCCTGTCACCATTTGAGGAGGCCATGAGGATGGTGATCAGTGACAGCGCATGCATCAGTGATACTGTCCCTCTTGTCTTCCTGTTGAAGCACACGCTGGGTGGAATAATGGACAGGGCACTTGAGGCAGAACAGAGGGAGGAAGAGGACTTCCTTACCTCTCAAGGCCCCCTTTATCCAGACAGTATTCTTGTGGGCCCGCCGATCACACAGGAGGAGGAGCAGGATTGTGTCAGCATGGAGGTGGAGCCTAGCACTCAGCATCAGCAGCAGTCTTCAAGGTATTGTTTTCAGTCCCCAGAAACCCATGAAATTGTACGTGGTTGCAGATCATGTCATTCTTAGTGACCCAGAGGACTCAGGACCGAATGCCTCAGCAAACCTACCCTGCATGGCTTCCATCATCCTGCAAAGCCTGCAAAAGGCCTGGCCTGCTTAGTCCCTGGCTTGACACACAAGGCTGCTCTGCAAGAGTCACCTCCGCTGGCTGGGTCCCTGACTTGATATCCACTGAATTTTCCAGATTCTTCACTGTCCCCAGTTGGTAAGAATACTACTCCGGTACTTGCTTGACACCGTGGTCCCTGGTAATAAGGTATAGGTCCCTTAGTGGTGACAGCGTCCCCTCTACCTCCGACCATGACAAGTTCTCTGGCCGGCAGAACCGTCACTTCTGGTTGGACTGCAAGCCGCAATCCCAACCCTGCACTGCTCTCTTCAGGTCAGTGGCTTGGTAAGCGACTCACTGGTCAGTGGCTTGGTAAGGGACTGAGACTTGTAGATAGGTTATTTTACTTCAGGAATCTAAAAATGATCTTCCACACGAGGGCAGTACTGAAAACACAAAATGTTAGTACCCAATATGAATACTTACCAGAGAGAGGGAAGAAAGAAAAGGAGAAAGAATTTGAGAAAGAATTTAAAAAGAAATAATTTTTTATTTTTTTTACAAAAATACTATAAATATCTTTTATTGACACCAAATAGAGAATAAGTTGTGCAACCCTATATTATATGTAAACATAGAATAAAAATTCTAATTGGACAATTATTGATGACAACTCGGATTTTGTGCTAATTTTATTTCTTTTGGCTCCCATGAATCAGCCCCAAATGACTTTTTCAGTGCACATGTTTAGCATTACTTTACTGGGAGAAAAAAAAAAAAGATATCTAGACCTGGTATTCTATAACATTGACAACAGGGCTTGGGATGACATTGTTTTAAATATGCTACTTCTGTGACCTCAGGCAGCTACAAGATACACAGTAATGGCTGGACTAAAAATAGTGTCTGCACCTGCAATAGCTCACACGGCTGGAAACAGACGTAGAATATTCTGATACAGAAAGAAGCCAGTTTAGAGGTTGCTCTGGCAGTTTGCAATGGGAAAATTTTAGGATAATTAAAAACAAAATTGTGGGTGCAGCAGTGTGGTGTTGAAAAATTAATTCCTAAGGCCATGTTTTCATTCTTTCCCACCAAAGTTCTCCCACCTACTCAGAAAAATGTTCTACTTAACCACTTCCTGCCCGCCAGACTATATACGTTCCGTCTTTGGAGAGGAATACCGTTGATATGGTAGCAGCTACCCCAGTATCCTCTTCAAGAGCCGGCGGTTCTCTTTCAGATAAAAGTGGCCCCTCCCGTCATGCACCGGTGCCCGTCGGTAGCGGCGGAGTCGATCCAGACTTTTCCCTAGCCTGACATGGAGACGAGGGGAAGATGGCCACCCATCTCCAAGTTATTGCAGGGAGGAAGCAACATCAAAACGTCACTTCCTCACTTAGCTCTTAAAGGGCCATTGTATTTTATTTATTTTTTCAAATTGCATCTTAGTATAAATATGAGATCTGAGGTCTTTTTGACCAGGTCCTGTCATGCTTTTTTCTATTACAAGGGATGTAATGGGAAAGGTAAAACAAATAAGAAAAAATTATTTAAACGCGCCCCGTCCCGCCGAGCTCACGTGCATACGTGAGTAGCGCCTGCATATATAAGCGGTGTTCAATCCACACGTGAGGTATCGCCGCGATCGGTAGAGCGAGAGCAAAAATTCTAGCCCTAGACCTCCGCTGTAACTCAAAACATGCAACCTATAGAATTTTGTAAACGTCGCCTATGGAGATTTTAAAGGGAAAAAGTTGGGTATCAATTTACTCGGCTTAACATTATCTTTCACAATCTAAAAAAAAAAAATCAGCTAACTTTACTGTTGTGTTATTTTTTTAATTCAAAAAAGTGTATTTTTTCCCCAAAAAAGTGCACCTGTAAGGCACATACAGTGTGACAGAAAGTATTGCAACGACCGCTACTTTATTCTCTAGGGCACAGGTGTCAAACACATGGCCCGCGGGCCGAATCCGGACTCAGCCCTGCCCCCCGCTCACGTGTCACAGGATTTGAGTGACAGCAGCAGCAGCCAATGGTTTTTGGTGCTATTAATCTGTTCAATGAGGAAAGAGACAGCAGCTAGAGTCGCTACGCTCATGCACATTGCTGGATCAGATTTAGCTCAGGTAAGAAAAAGAAGTGTGGGGTCTGGGAAGAAGCTGCAGCACAGAAGGTTTTTCCCCTTATTGCATAAAGGTGAAAAGCCTTAAGGGTTTACAACCACTTTAATGCAGCACAAATATGAAGCAGGTCTAAATTTTCAAAATCCTATCAGTATCTTGACCCTTTCATGCCTAAGCCAATTTCTGACACTTGTTGCTTACAAGTTAAAATCAGTAATTTTTTGCTAGAAAATTACTTACCCCCCAAACAATATATATATTGTTTTTAGCAGGGACCCTAGAGAATAAAATGGTGATTGGTGCAATTTTTTTGGGCGCAGAGGTCTTTTAAACGCATTTATTTTTAGAAAAAAATACACTTTCATGAATTAAAAAAAAATAAATAGTAAAGTTAGCCCAATTTGTCTTGAATAATATGAAAGATGGTGTTACGCAGAGTAAATATACATCCAACACGTCATGCTTTGAAATTGCGCACGCTTGTGGAATGGCGAGAAACTACGATACTTAAAAATCTCCTTGGGCGACGCTTTTGAAGAAAAAAATGTTGTTACAGAGGATGCCCTATGCTAGATCTATTGATCTTGCTCTAATGATCACGGCGATACCTCACTTGTGGTTTGAACACCGGTCGCATTTGCGGGCACGACTTACATATGCGTTTACTTCTGCACACAAGCACGGAGGGATGGGGCTCTTTAAAAAAAAAAAAAAAAGTAACAGTAATAGTCAGTGACAGGTACTCTTTAAGGAGTATCGCAAATCCCTCCTTTGCACTTAAAGGTATTCAAAATGCCCAAATCAGCGTTTTGGAAAACTGTTTTTTTTTAATTAATTGGTGCCATTGGCAGCCAAGTAAAGTGAGGTCATGGCATCGCTTTCAGGTTACTAGATAGGCGACCCGATCAAAGCAGAGTTGGGCTTTATTCAGGTTTTCGACAAGCTGGTGGATGTGTTAGGTGGTCGCTCGGACTTCACGGTGGGATGGGAGAGCCGAGAGAGCCGTGGGGGGGAGACTTTCCCTCCCGCTCCTTAGGATTAATAGTTAAGCGGTTTTACGCCACAGTGGTTGTTATTAATAAAAAGCCAACCGCTTTAAAAAAAAAACTGGACCAGGGCGATTCCTGCAGCTGCAGTATAACCCCTGCAAACCGAGAATGCGTATTTGCGTAAGGTCAGTGTTAAGGGGTTTAACATACATTGTACATAAACACTGAATACTGCAGTAACAGCATAACTTGCTTATCAATATTATTGAACCTATTTTCTAACTTATGTCAGCAGTAAGCAAAATAGACATCACCCTTTTTTTAATCTTTATTTTATGCAATACATACAGAATAGTCAATGGTACATAACCTCCTGGTATTATACATTGTACAAAATAGAATGTTCTATATACTGTATGTTGAGTTATGGTACATGGAAACTTGGTGGTCATATTACAGTTATTAGGGCAGGCTCTGATCAGGTTAAAATAATACGTAAATCCCAACATTTCATATTCTTATTTGCCTTCTGTACTATGATTAATACTGTTACAGCAATCGTTTGAATGGGCTTGCTTTCTGTTGACACAGTGTGATTGGCTACAGCTAATCACATGATACAGGCTGCAGCGATTGACCCAGGTACCATGTGATAGCTGTGGGCCAATCACAGCACCACTACAGAAAGCACAACTGTAATGAATGAAACTCATTGATAATAGTTGGGTATACATTTTGATCAAATAGCGCTCACGTGAAACCCCCCGGCCGCTCAAATCGGTGGACACATCGGTTATTGGTGTGGCACGCCAGTGTGCATATGCAAAGCAACATCCAAAACATTGCTGAGCCTGCTCGTGCCACTCGCCCACAGTAAGGCTGCATTCACACCCGAGTGTTTCAAAGTCGCACGTTTTTTAACCACGATTTTGTACGGGTCACCAATGTAAAAAAAAAAAAAAAAGCAGAAAAACACCTGTAATCTGCCTCAAAGAAGCTTATGTTCTATTTTAAGCTTAAAGCATTTTCCAGGCATTTTGCTTCAGGTGACAAAACTCTCAGATGTGAACAGGTGCCATTGAAATGAATGGGATTTTGCTTGATGGGCATTTTTCAGGCGTTTTTCCGGGTGTTTTATGAGCTGAAAACGCTCAGGTGTGAATGCAGCCTTAAAGTACTGTGAGCGGTCCTAAAGTGGATAAAGATGCAAGCTTTCAGGGATTCCTTATATCCCTTTCTTCAGGCTTTTTACAATTGTAGAAAGCCTGAAGCAGGGATCTAAAGCATTAAAGCATCCCTGAAAGCTTGCAAGAATTTAAGCTAGCCAATAGAGGATATAATTTAAACTCCAAACTTTCTGTATTGATGGCTAACAGAGTATACTCCTTTACTACAAACAAACTAAATTATATTATAAGAGAGAAGAGAACATCTCTTAGTTATCACTGGAACAGATGCTCCTAATGGAAATGCTTCCTTGGATTCCAGGACTAGTAACAACTCAAAATTATGGAATTTCCCTCACCAAGTCTTGGTGACAATGGTCACCAGAACACAGAGATAGTGATTATCCGGACAGAGGTTTTAACCCACCCACAGAGAAAAATGCTTCCCAGCATGCGTTAACTTGATTCTGAGCATGAATGTTTTTTTCTCCGTCGGAGTTCCACACAGACGATTGGAATTTTCATGGGAAAAAAATAAAACATGTTCTATTTCTAAACTCCGACGGAAAAAAGTCAGATGGGGGCACACAAACGATCGAAATATCCGATGAAAAAATTCCGTCTGACTTTTTTCATCGGAAATTCCGATTGTGTGTACAAGGCATAAGACTATATAAAGCAAGCACTTGATTGGATACCATGGACAGCTCATATACTTTCCTTCAGTTTTTTATAGATGATGCACAGACTATACTGGCAAAACAGCTAAGCACTCCACCCAGTGTAATGTATGATTAAGTAGTAAAAATAACAGGGAGCTTTGCCATAAATATAATTATGTAGTATGCTAAATATAGCGGGTGACTAAATTGCTTTATGCTATTTCTATCCATAACCTTTAGAAAACATATAGATGGATTAAAGTGATAAAAATATCCTCAAATATATTCATCGAGGAGAGTTTGAAAAATGCTTCAAGGTCAAAATCCTTGGTGTTAAAAAATCTGATTAGAATTAGGATTTTATTTGAAATTGCATGGGACAAACAGGTGTTTAATTTAGTGTCACATATGTAAAATGTGGCCAATATTCAGAACTGATAGAGAAGCATTACTTCAATAAGATGCTATGCTATCATAGTAAGCACCATAATATATTTATAATAATTAATCAGCTCCTACGCATTATGATGGCCTGATGTATAAAAGGATACTATAATGTTTTAAGATGATTTTTACAGGTTTTGACTCCATCAGCTGTGTATGTATTCAGCAATGTAAACACAATATTCATTTAGCTAATAGTGAGTTGTAAAAAACCTAAAAGCTCCACGTGGCTGCATTACTGCAAATGGTACACATGAATGGGTTGATTGCAGCATCTCATTTTACCCAACTCTTCTTCCTTCTTGAATATGCAATCTCAAAAGATAGGAGAATGGTAATTTTCTTGACGTGTTTCCCAGTACAAGCCTACTTCCTCCAATACCATGCATGGTATTGTACTATATTAGATATGCATTTCCCCCATACTTCTGAGGAAGCAGGCTTGTTCTTGGAAATGCATAAAAAAAATTACCATCCGGGAAGGAAGAAATATATATGAGTATTATTTATATGAATATGGTAAAGCATAGTGGGCGTACGTTATATTTTATGAGATTGTATGAAATAAATGAAGATTCTTTTATACATGATTATGGTATGCATGACCATTGTTGGGTTGTATACTAAAACTGTAACATAGGGAAGTGGCGTCAGTACTCATCTTTAAAGCGGTAGTAATGTCTGTATTTAAATGTGTACCTACAGGTAAGCTTACAAACAATCAAGATAGGCCTAATGCAGGCATCCTTGAATACAAGAGCAGAAAGTCTCCAGGATGGAGGCAAGCAATGACAGACCAGGTGAATTTCATACATACATTTTGTACCTGGAGAAGAGGATTGGGAACCTTTAAATCCAGTATGGGGCAAATACCCACTTTTGCTTTAAGGATGATATTCAGTTTTGGATAGAAACTTTGAAACTTCTTTTTTGGAGAGAGAGGAGCAGTGTCAAAGAAGCGTGAAGGTTCACCAATCTTTGTGGAGATGTTATTCAGTTTGATAAGCAGGAGCGCAAACTCACGAAGGAGGACTTGTTTGTGGAGCTGTATGGCTTGTATATTCCTCCCCCCAAACGCTTGCCAAAATGGCTCTCCCCATCAAAGGGCATATGCAAGAGACATTTCTACAGTGTTAAAGCTCTGCAGACAAATGGTCACAGGAGGCTCATTCTGGAGACTTGGTTAAAAATATCTGCTACTTTGACTACACAATAGAGTAAGGACACATGCAAGAGAACCAGGATCACGAGACATCTCCTTGGACCAGACATCTAAGATCTAGCAGATGGACATTTTAACAACGGAAAGTTTCAGAAAAGGGCCTGCAAGTGAGAACAAGGCCTCGCTGGGCAAAATGCTTGGGAAGAAAGGAAGAGTCAAAGATTGGACAGGATTAGGCCAGTCACAATTTAAATGGGCTGTAAAGGGGAGTGTACCGGAAAGCTTTTATCAGGTCATGGACTTTTCAGTAAAAGGACGTATTCACTGCTTTAATAAAGACCAAAAAAGCATCCTTAAAAAGGAGAAGTCCAGGCTAAGCTCGTTTGGCTGGGCTTCTCCTAAGTGTCATAGGAGTTCAATCCATTTTGCACTCCTGTGACGTCACAGGAATCAGTCCATTACCGCGTCATCACGATAATGGAAGTCAGGATTCGCCAGATGCCTGGACTGACACCCGTCTCATCCTCTCAGTGAACCGCTGAGAGGAACGCTCATTGCCCCTCCACAACTCAGTGCTCCAGTCAGCAGCTCTCTGTGCAGGGAGCTGTGATAACCGAGCCATCGGTGATGTTCGGTCGCTTATAGTGTACCGATGCTGCATCAATTTAGGCAAGTATGATGGGGGGGGAAAAACAAAAACAAATCCATACTTCTTTTTAAGCTTAGGGGATATGTCAGTGGACAGATTTCTTGTGTACCAAAAGAATGTGGGTATGCCCAATTGCAGTGGCAGCGTTCTGAGACAGTCATCCTGGTTAACATTTTCCCCCAAACTCAGGTATCTCAGCAAAAAAACATTTCCTTTATAAGAGGAGGGGGCCACCCCTAAAGAGGTTAAAGGAGCCTCAAGGGACAGTGGTCAGGGGCATTGTTGTCAGGACCCCTAAGAGAAGCACTGTAAAATCCCTCTGCAGCTGTTAGCAGGTCATAAGCCAGCAAGGCTTGCAGGGCAGCCCACTTGTGCTTATGATCTGCCATAGGAAGCATGCATGTGATGGATTCCCACAAATAGCACTCACAACTATAACTAGTCACTGGCGGCAGCAAGGAGCCCGACTACGTTAAGGAGATCAGGGTGCTGATCTGATCAGGGTTGCTGCACAGATAGCGGAAGAGAGTGAGCCAGTCAGCATGTCAAGTCTAAAATGACACATGCATATGCAGCACAAACAACCAGAAAGAGGCTGCACAGTATCAGTGTAGACACATGGACAGCGATTCTATCCAATGGCAACAAATTCAAAAAGTGGTTCCTCTTCTGCGGTGATACTGCACATTCAGGCCCACCTAGAATACTAGCAGTTCTGCAAAATTTTATGCAACACGAATCTCTGGTTAGTTCAGAATAGACTCTGTTTCCCCCCTGGATGGGTGGTATAAGCCACAACTGTGGCATTACTGATTAAACCTAGATAAGATGGCCAATCAGAAGGGAGAAAGGGGGGTATCCAGCAAAGTAAAAAAATATGAACAACTCCAGGATAGTAACTGGAATCATTAATTCCTTTGGAGACCAACAACCCAGAAAAAAAAGGTCCTTCCAACGTAAGAAAAAAAAGATTGTGCCTTCCGACAATGCCAGAGACAAAAGACAACAGACATATCTTCGTTTGAGGAAGAAAGTGGATTTAATTAGCTGACCATGCTGGACTTTACCACTTGCCCACTGGGCACTTAAACCCCCTTCCTAACCAGGCCAATTTTCAGCTTTCAGTGCTCTCAAATTTTGAATGACAATTACACAGTCATGCAACGCGTTACCCATATGAATTTTTTGTCCTTTTTTCCACACAAATAGAGCCTTCTTTTGGTGGTATTTAATCGGCACTGGGGTTTTTTATTTTTTGCGGAAAAATATTTTATAAAAAAAAAAAAATGCATGTTTGTTATAAAATGTTGCAAATTAATAATTTTTCTTAATAAATTTGGGGAAACATTTATACTGCTACATATCTTTGGTAAATCTAGCCCAAATAAATGTATATTATTTGGTCTGTGTGAAGGTTAGATTGAGGACACCTGATCACACTTGATGTACAGACAGCCTCTCTCTTGAGACACTAACAAACCAGGACAATACAAATATCCCCCCCCCCCCAAACGACCCCTTTTTTTGAAGGTATATATTCTAAAGTTATCTAGTAAGAGGCACGGTGAGTTGAAGTTGTATTTTTTCCCCACAATTCTTTGCATTCCCCCACAAAATTGGCATATTAACATGTTATTTCTCACACATGGCATGTGCATGCCACAAATTACACCCCAAAATACATTCTGCTACTCCTGAGTATAGAGATACCATGTGTGAGATGTTTTTGCAAGTAGCACCTCTAGTTCTTCTAGTAGCATAAATTACATATCTAATCTTCTGACAACCTATCGCACTTTTGAAGGCGCTGGAGCACCAGGACAATGGAAACGCCCACAAAATGACCCCATTTTGAACCCCCCCCCAAGCCTTTTTCTCCCACGCCTACTCTGAACAAAATAGTCTAAGCAACCTCTACCAAGGGTCTTATTTCTATGCATGTGGCTTTGCTAGATACATTTCTACTAAAATTCCCCTATCCTTCGTGGGTAAGGAGGGAGCAGGATATTGGCCCCATCTCTAGGGCAGAGGTGGTGGGTACACTTAATGGACTCTTGGTGGTAAATATTCCTGTTTAACCAATTACATACCTACTGTGCTACCTTGACTCCTCCTCCTATGTGATTGTAAAGTCTTGTTTACATTCACATAAGTGATCTTTTTGTGGCTCGTAGACAAATTCCCAAGTGGAAATCCCCACACCCTCCTAGTTCATCTCTGGACCATAATAAGCTCATCTCCTATGATATCCGACTTTAATAAGTCTATATGTATTTTTTATAAACATACGTATTTTCTAGAAACGCAATGCGGAACTTTGATGCAATCTGGCTTAAGTTTGTGTGTCTCACACTGCGGTAGGTTCCCTTTGGTTCTAAGCATTGGTGTACATGTATAGGGTTATATGCCATTTTTCCTTATTGATGTCTTGTTATCAATATCAGTCTCTAGTTGATGCCACTCTAATACCGCAATTACCCATGTGCCTTCTGTCTGTATGCTCCAAAGTATTGCTATTATGTTGTTGCTCTTGAGACCCTACATGGCGTGTTCTGTATGTCTTGTTTAAGATTGAAAAAATATTTTCTAAATCAAATCTGATAAAAAAAATGGAGGTGGTAATAACACCAGGGGTAGTTGATCCAAGGAATACCGGATTGCCTGCTGGGGGATCTGGAAATAATTTTGTATCCCCCACTGGAGCGAACTGGATCATGTGTTTTACAATGATGCCCATAGCAAGAGAATAATCAGCCAGCTGCTGCTCTTTCACTGTCCAGTCTTTGGACTGGCGGTGGAGTGAAGAAACCCCTGTATTCGTCCTACATACTAAAACAATAGCAGAGAAAGTGGTGTCACCAGACTCATGCAAATCTCTGGATTGGATGGATAGAAAAAAATGTTTTGGCAAGTAAAACAGTCCGCCACCCCCCAGGTATTTTATTTGACAGCTTGCCTGGAGTTTGGTTTTAAGTTGTACTTAATCTACCAAATACCATTCTGGATTTTAAAAATTCTCAAGAGAACACCAACTCTTAAAAAAAATGGTTTTAATGAGACATGAAAATATAGGTCCACAACATAAAAGCATACATTTCACGTCACAGCTGTTAAAATACAGCTTCTGCATATTAGTACGGTCCATTGATGGCATCCAACTTCCAACAGCGTTTTGTGTTAAAAAAAAAAAAAAAAGTGTCATTAAAAATACAAAAAAGATCATCTATGCGATCTTTTTGTGTGCTTATCAGACTTTTTGTCCGATTTGCTTGATCCTCTATTACTGGGACTATCTTTGTGGTGTTTTTTTTCTTTATGCCTCTCTTTGTGGTGTTCATCCCTTGAACCTGCTTTGTGAGGTCGTTCTGCACTTCTGTCCCTCTTTGAGGTCTTTTCGTTCTCCTTTCTTGATGCCCTTTTCTTTTTCCTTGAAACATCTGAAGGGGGGAAAAAAAAAAAAAATTAAAACACAACAAATATTAAATTACCAAAAAAATAATATGATTAACAATAAAAAAGGGTCAAGAACCAATGGGCCAGAAAGGAAAGGAGAGGGATGGGAAAATAAGAAAAGGAAAAAAGAAAAAGACCTGCATAGGCCCAGACAATAATTACAGGCAACTATGTGGAAAGCGACTACAATTTAACAAATACAATAAAATTAATTCCACTTCACATATCAAGATTACAGCAAGTGCTCCTATTTAAAGTTCTAACTTGAGAACAAGCAGTAATTTGACTGT
This sequence comes from Rana temporaria, assembly GCF_905171775.1. Taxonomy (NCBI): domain Eukaryota; kingdom Metazoa; phylum Chordata; class Amphibia; order Anura; family Ranidae; genus Rana; species Rana temporaria. Next base: position 156,399,610 of record NC_053494.1, on the reverse strand, counting down.
TGGCTTGAGGCATGACCACTAATTAAAAAAAAAAAAAAAAAAAAAAACACACACAACTGCATGATTCAGCGGTTTAATCATGTAAAAAAATCACGGGCCATAAACCAGGGGTAGGCAACCTTTGAGAGGTGGCGATCTAGCTGAGCAACATGAAAAAGATGGACGATCACTGGGGTTCGGCGCCCTGTTTTTTTTTTTTTTTTTTTAAAGAAATTACCTAGCAAGGCTTTACTAAATGGTGAGGAAAAGTTTTTAAAAAACATAATAAACCAAATGTCACTGTAAAAATATATACTTACACTACCTTAAAAGTGGACAGTGTCAGTCAGTGGGCGGTGTCAGTGGGGCAGTGGACGGTGTCAGCAACCAAGGCATGCGATCTACCCGTCACCTGCCCCCGATTAACAAACTCCCTTAAACCACCTTTTTAAATAACATACTTAAAGTACCCAATGTTCTATGATCTAAAGTTCATAATGGATAGTACGGCGTCTAATAAAATAAAATACAGGCCCTGTTTGCACTATTGGGTAATACGTATTTTTTAGCAGTATGGGTTAAGCGAAATGTGTCCAATCCCTATTTGCAGCTCCTGATAATAAAAATAGTTTCTACACAGAATACAGTTTTTCATCCCTTATTCTCACTGTAAATGAGCACCCATTCTGCTGCAGTGATCACTTTTTTTCTTGGTGGAGGGTGTGCAAGCATGTCAAACATTGGAAACTGCTTTCCACTACAGAGAATCCCTTTATCTGGAGACAAACTTGTTCAATTTCTTGATAAACCTGTGGGCTATGAGGTCCACATCCAAAGTCCACCATATATGATGCATGTCCTAGGACACCTTTGTGTGTACAGACACTGCAGGTTGAGAAATCTGTCTGCCAATTGTCAGCACCTGGAATATACACGTCTGACAAGGCTGGAACAAGACATTCTGCCCAAGACACGATCCAATCTAACTCTTGCAAAGTCTGGTTGCTGCTCCCTGATGATTCATGTCTCCCCCCCATATGCAGCCATGTCCCCCATATGCAGTCATGTCTGTCCCCCATATGCAGCCATGTCCCCCATATGCAGTCATGTCTCCCCCCCCCCATATCCAGCCATGTCTCCCCCCATGCAGCCATGTCTCCCCCCCCATATCCAGCCATGTCCCCCCCCCATATCCAGCCATGTCTCCCCCCCATATCCAGCCATGTCTCCCCCCCATATCCAGCCATGTCCCCCCCCCATATCCAGCCATGTCCCCCTTACCTGCATCCCGCTGCCGCCGACTGGTTAATACGCGCGGGGAACATTACAGCTTTGAATAGCTGTAATAATTCGCGCTGCGTATAGACACTCCCCCTCGCTCGGGATTGGACAGTTCACCCGAGCAAGGGGGAGTGTCTATACGCGGCGCGAATCATTACAGCTATTCAAATGATAGCTGTTATGTTCCCGGTGCGTATTACACAGTCGGCGGTAGCGGGGATGCGGCGGAACGGCGGCGGGCAAGTATTCTATTTCGGTATCGGGGGTATTTGCAGGAGTACAAGTACTCCCGCAAATACTCGGAATCGGTCCCGATACTAGTATCGGTATCGGGACAACCCTACTTTAAACCGACTAACTGTAAGCACCTTTAAATTGGAGGAAAGAGAAAAATGAGCATGCATTTTTAGCCATCACATATTTACATTCATAAATCACATACTGGCAGATTGTTGAGGAATGAAAGTTATGAAGAGGCTTGCCCTACTCAACCCAAAACACGTTGAGTAAATTACTGTATAGTACACTTGTGCCTTTCTGCAAATGTTATTTGTGATAGTAGGTATGATGGCATGTGCAACATAAAAATGTGAAACTATCATCTTTTTAGTCTAGAACAGTGTTTCTCAACTCCAGTCCTCAAGGCGCCCCAACAGGTCATGTTTTCAGGCTTTCCATTATTTTGCACAGGTGATTTGATCAGTTTCACTGCCTTAGTAATTACCACAGCCTTTTCAACTGAGGGAAATCCTAAAAACATGACCTGTTGGTGCGCCTTGAGGACTGGAGTTGAGAAACACTGGTCTAGAATATGTCTATTTTGAAAATATTTGCGTTAGGGATTTAGGGTTAAAATCAGGTCTAAAATTTACATTTTAAATGCATTTTTTGTGTGTGTGTGTTTGGGGGGTGGGGGGTGCTATGAATTACTTGCATTTGAAAAACAGGTTCTGCCTGGTTGAATTTTTTTTTAATTACTTCCAGCTAAAAAGGTCTTTATTGACATTTTCCTGGATATGTCTGCCTGAAAACAGAAGGCAAGTTCACATTAAAAGCACTATCTGGCCCTTTTATAGAGGACAGTGAAATGAACTATATGGCTCTGACCACTAATCAACAACAAGATTCCTGTTCTTTAGGACTGGTGATAGAAGTGATGCTTTTTAAATACCTGTTGTAAGAAGGCCTTGGTGCACTTAACAGTATTTTACTGGACATCTTTTGGATTGTTTTTGGCAAACCTCTTCATAAACGGTATTCTGAATAATCTGCCAGTATGCGATTAGTCTATGTAAATATCTGCCATGGCCAAAAATGCATGTACTGAAAGAACGACACAAACAGCCAGTCAGACAGTAAAACAAATCCCTAGGCCGCGGAGCTCCTTTATTTACCAGCTGTAACCTTTTGAAGGATATAAATCAATGTGTTTCATTATTCTAGCTTCATCTGAGCTGAACCGCTGTCAAATTATTTACTAAAAATGACCACCATGGGGCAATCTTATATAGTTTTGTCATTACAGAGTAAATCTTTCTTGAGATTTAAAACAAGATATAGATTTCTGGACCAACAAAGAACACATTACTCACATGAGTATTAGTAGCAAGTACAAATACAAAAAATGTACGCCTGTATGTGATGTCAGGCAATCTTCAAAGCGAAGAACATTTTCTCAGTAGCCCCAAACATTGCAGTGTTTTTTTTTTTTTTTTTTACAGGAGAGCCGCCATAGCAAGCAATAATCTGGCTGGAGCTCCTTTACCAGACAACATCCACAATGCAGGCATTAAATAACCCCCGACTCTCCAGCCCCCCCCCCACCACTGCAGTATATTATAATTACCAAGCCTTGTGTCTACTACTGCACTGTTGTTATAAATCAAATTAATCTCAGATCAGCAAGATCCCCTAAATACAGAAGTTCATGCTGTTTTATCATCTGCTCTCTAAACAATCTGTATAAAAGCCATGGTGATCTATGAATTAGACTGAGAAAGCACTTTTTAAAATTGCCAATGCTGTTAATAGTAATATCTGTATGCAGTACAAAAGAAGTCCCATTTTTAGCATTCACAGATGGAAAAGTGCCTACAGAGGCAGTTCTACCATTGTCTCTCTTAACCCAAGCTGCAGGAGCCCACATATTTCTACAAGCACATGTTTTTTCAGGAAACAAAGAATACATTTTTAATCCGAAGTTACATATAATGTTCTTGTATGATCAATATTTTACATCCAAGAAGCACACACATTATAGTGATGAGTTAACCATTCCAGAGCTTTCGGCTATCGCCCTTTTACCCACAAACTAATAAATGTGCCTTACCCCAATTACTGCATTCTTTATCACATGAAGCAAAATGGAACAAGCAAAAATAGACCACTTCCCTACACAGCCATCATATTGGCTGAAACATGATAGTGGGTAGAGATGAGCTCTGGCGTGTTTGCACAGGGCACGTGCAGAGCCCGCCAGGAAGTTTGCACGGCGCTGCGCTAATCACAGGCAGGGAGACATATTCCCGATGCTCGGCTGCAGAGATCGGGAAATGTCTCCCTGCTTGTGGTTAGCGCAGCGCCGTGCAGACTTCCTGGTGGGCTCTGTACGTGCCCTGTGCGAACACGCCGGAGCTCATCTCTATTAGTGGGGCTCAGAGCTTGGGAGACCTAACTACAGGAGAGGCACTGCATATCAAAAAAACTATAATTAGCCAGTGGAAGCGGAAACATTTTCTGTGAAGATGGTGGTCCACAAGGGAATATATTTTTAAGTTTTCCTAAAGAGTGGAAAGCTCCTTTAAAATATGCTTACTAATACTGGCTGGAACATGGTGATCCAAGCGGAAGATCGTTCCCCTCCCCAGAAGCCATCTAGGACACATTACAGGTCCCAGAAGACTGCGGGACCATTCACAAAGTGCAGCGCAGCGGGAAGCCAGCTATGAAGCCGCAAAGCTTCACTACCAGTTCCTCTTAGTTAAGATGCCGACGCCTGGACCTGAAGCCATTTGAAGAATCTGCTCATGTGAGGATGGCGTTGGATCCTTGGACAAGTAACCTTATATTAAAAGTCAGTCGCTACAATATTTGTAGCTGCTGACTTAATTATTTGGGGGGAAAATGGAACTCCTCTTTAAAGTGCAAGTTCACCTTTATAGAAAACTAGCTGAATACCCGGCGTTGCCCGGGCTTCCTATCTTAACCTTTTGGGGAGGAAAATCATAGTAATATAAATATACCCATCTTTTATATAAGGGTGTAGGTAAGGATTAATTTAACTGTCATATATTTTTATTTGGCATATAAGTAATATGTGTACCAGGTATTATTGAAATATCTCCAGGCGTACAGAAGTTATGTGGGAACATACATTTCCCATTGATTTGCATGGGACTTTAAACAAAAACCCCGACCCTCACAAATGGGGGTAGTTAAGGGATAAATTAACTATCCTATAGTTTAAGTGGACATATAAGTAACATGTGACCAAGTGTTATCGAAATATCTACAGCCGTTTGGAAGTTATGAAGTAACATGTATTTCCCATAGAGTTGAATGGGACTTTAAAGGAAAACCCCGACCATGGCAAATGGGGGTGGGTAAGGGTTAAACCACCTATCCTATGTTTGTTGCTGACATATAAGTAACATGTGTGCCAAATTTCATGTTAATATCTTTAGCCGTTTGGACGTGATGCTGGAACATACATACACACACACACACACACGTTGAGTTTTATATATATAGATCTGTAAGATGAAATTACACTGTAATTTTAGTCCTGTTGTCCATAAAGGAATAGAAGGGAATTGATGTGTTTTAAGCAACACTGAGTTAATATTACTTGAATCTCAAAGAAAACCAGGCTTTGGCTATCAACCCTTTAGTTATATTCACGATACTATATACCAGGGTTTGACAAATTTGCTTGGAATCTAGGAGCCAGCTAAAAAAGTTAGGAGCAAGAAAACGCACCCCGTCCCGACGTGCTTGCGCGCAGAAGCGAACACATACGTGAGCAGCGCCCACATATGTAAACAGTGTTCAAACAACACGTTAGGTATCGCCGCGATTGGTAGAGCGAGAGCAATAATTCTAGTCCTAGAACGTCTCTAACTCAAAACATGCAACCTGTAGATTTTTTTAAACGTCGCCTATGGAGATTTTAAAGGGTAAAAGTTTGTCGGCATTCCACGAGCGGACGCAATTTTGAAGCGTGACATGTTGGGTATGAATTTACTCAGCGTAACATTATCTTTCACAATATTAAAAAAAATGGGGATAACTTTACTGTTGTCTTATTTTTCAATTAAAAAAAGTGTAATTTTTTCCAATTTTTTTCCCAAAAAAGTGCGATTGTAAGACCGCTACGCAAATACAGCGTGACAGAAAGTATTGCAACGATCGCCATTTTATTCTCTAGGGTGTTAGGATAAAAAATATATATAATGTTTGGGGGTTCTAATTAGAGGGAAGAAGATGGCAGTGAAAATAGTGAAAAATGACATTAGAATTGCTGTTTAACTTGTAATGCTTAACTTGTAATACCAACGGGCACCACCAGATGGCGCCAGCTCACAGAAAGAAGAGCTGGGGACTTCACAAGGCCGCGGCCTCAATTACCGGACATCACGGGCCCCCCCGCGATCGAGCGGCGGGGGAGGTGGGGGCCTGGTCCGCCGCGATCCTGGGGAAAAGGCGCTCTGCGGACTAGGCCGAAGCCGCGGCCTCGCCTAAAACAGGACTCTATTTCTAGTCGCCATGGCTACCTGGTGACCGGGATTTGTCGAGCCCTGCTATATACCTCATGATGACACTTTAGACTAGATATCAAAATACATCAAAGTTTATTTGATATTCCACTAAAAGCATAAACAAATTAAAAACAGTCTAGCCAAGAAACACATGCACCGGCACCACTGCTAGTATGTTAAATTCTCACATAAGCAATGCAATACATAAATAAGGATCAAAGCAGGGATTGATAGCCAAAGCGTGGTTTTCATTTATCACTTATTGAGATATACAATATGATTCTCTTTCCTTGGCGGCTCCCCCCTTACTGCTTATTTATGATTATTGATCATTTGGTGAGGGTACCTTAATTAAAAATTTGGGTTTTGAAGGTAATATTACATTAAATAATATTTGTATACAAATACATACACAAAAATATACAATGATACAACTTGGATCCAACTGGTTTTCTGTAGTCATCTTCTAGCAGTCACAACAAATGACTTGAGTCAATAATTTGTACACATGAAGTTAAAGTGGAACTAATCCTCCTACATAAGTTGTACATGTTTATTTACAGCCATCTTTCCCCTACATCCATCCAAAGTGCAGAATCCCTCAGCTCTTAAAAGCAGGGGGGCAGAGAGCTAAAGTTAAATCGGTGAAAATAACTGATTAGGACACATTCCTCTTCACACAGCACACAGGAACAGTGTTAAGGATGTCAATCAGCTGCAGCTCCCTCCGCTGTCACCAATTTTCTCTTAGTTTCAGGTAAACTTGTCAGAAGTGACTCATACTTACAACAGAGGAGCGAGGTAGCAGACAGAAATTACACTTAGTGCCCTGGATTAAAACAAGCACACAATCTAGAGAGGTATGCTTTGTTCATGTTTCATATCTGAGGTTTACAACCACTTTAATGAAATTAGTTTAGAGGTGTAGTTTAGAACTACTTTTGATTGATAAAAGACAAACTTTTTAAGATTGTGGTTGATCAGAAGCACCAGCTGAACCATGCCTCACAAAAAGAAGCTCTTTGAAAACATTCGATCAAGAGTAATTCATCTGTATGAGACTGGAAAGGGATACAAAGCAATCTCAAAGTGTTTAGCTATCCATCAGTCGACAGACAAGTTGCCTATAAATCGGAGACAGTTTAGTACTGTGGCTACTCTTCCTAGAAGCGGCTGCCCAGCCCAGATAACTCCCAAGGCACAATGTAGAATTCTCTATGGAGGTAAAGAAGAACCAATAAGTAACAACTAAAGGATTAAAGACATCACTGAAAAAAGCAAACCTCTCTTTTCATGAGTCAACCATATGCCAGTCTTTGAACAGTGTGTCCATGGCAGAATACCATGGAGCAAACAGCTGCTCTCCAAAAAAAAAAAGTTGTCACGTGCGTGAAGTTTGCCAACAAGCACCTTGGCAAACCGCACCACTACTGGGGAAAATGTTTTGTGGACTAATGAAACAAAAGTTTAATTGAAGAAAAGCATTACGTATAACACAAAAAGAGCACCAGCATTACTACATCATCCCAACTGTGAAGTATGGTGGAGGGCACATCATGATTTGGGCTTGCTTCCTTGCCTTAGAGCTGGACCACTTGACATCACTGAGGGGAAATGAATTACCACATTTACTAAAATATCCTACAGGATAATGTCAGAGTGGCTGTGCCCAGCTGAAGCTTAGTAGAAGTAAGGTGATGCAGCACAGGACAGTGACCCTAAACATAAAAAAAAAAAAAATCCACCACAGAATGGCTTCAGTAAAAGAAAATGCACTCAGACTTTAACCCCATATGCTGAAATGCTGTGGAATGACCTCAAAAAAGCCATTCACACCAGACATACATTCTACAAATGAGTCTGAGCTGAACCAAAGAAGAATGGTCAAAAATGGGCAGATCTTATACAGAGCTACCGAAAGCACTTGCTTAAACTCACTGCTGCTAAATAAAAGTTCAACCAGCTATTAAGGGTTCACTTAGTTTTTACCCCAGCACAGTGAATGTTTAATGGGAGTGTTCAATAAAGACACAAGAAATTACAACTGTAAATTGTTGTGGCTTAGATGAGGATCACATTTTATGACAAATTACTGCAGAAAACTAGGTAATTCAAAAGGGTTCACATACTTTTTCTTGCCATTTTATATAGAACACAAACTTTTTTTTAATTCCCGATATATTTTAAATGTGTACATTTCCTACAGGAACATTAGTTGAGCAACTAATTATTTTGTTGTGAATAATGAGATGAAACTGAACTCCAGGGAAAGTTATCACTGCGTGGACCCAACAGATAAGTCAGAGCGGCAGACATAAACAATGCTACTTAGGGAAAATTGCTCTTGTTATTGTCTTGTATATTACAGAGAAGCTTGGATCTAAATGCATTTTAAAATATTAGCAATGCCGAGAAAGTATAAAAGCATTATAAAAATAGACTTTTAAAACTTTTTTAAAGCCACTTTAACAAAGAAGTGATGAATAACACCCAACACCAAATGGAGCTTAAAAGGGGGAGTAATCAGGGAACCAAAGAACATTTAAAATAGGGCTGCAAGTCACATTCCTTCAATTTACCTTTGGCTTGAAACCAAAAACGGATATAAGAGAGATTGATGTCATACGTACATATCACACAAGTTAAAGTGAAATGAAATTGATTCCCAACCAGCAGAATTCAGAAGCCACATAAATATAGCTCTCCGCTTCTTCTAAAGTTGCACATGGAACACTCATCAGCTTCAAAACACATGTATTTTATGAAAATGTTATGTAGTCTACACTTTTTATAAGAACAAGCTAAATGAGTAAACATGAATCCACAGGTAAAGCTTTTCCGTTTGTTTTATATAAAAATAGCAGAAAGGTTAAAAACGTCATGTCAGTTTTTTGTGTCCCTTTTGGGGAAATTTCCCTTCACACCCTTCCCCAAAGACACAACAGGAAGTGGCGAGGGGAAATCCCCCTATGACACCGGTATCCTCATTAGATTTCCCTTCACTCTAGTGCCAACTTTAAAATACTTAGCTTCCCATCAGTTTCTGGATTTTGTCAAGGTGACAATGGTACCCAGGACAGAGACAAGAGAAATACAATCCCTAGTCGATCGCATAAAATTACTAAACACAGATAACAGAACAGCTGGTAATGTGCACACTAAAATTAAAAACACTTACATTTTACACTTTTCCCCATAAAAAAAAACGTGCTTCGCCCACAGTTTTTATTCAGGGAATGGCTAAATGTCAAAGTATTCAGATTAGATTAGCTTCAGCAGCCAAGTCAAGACAATGGTCCATCTTAAACATTTCATGTGATCTGCAATACCAGCATTCCCTAGCACAGACAAGGTCGCTAGGGGGCAGAACAATAAATCTGACTATTCAAACATTTACTGCAGGTAAATCTTCCAGATTCATGTGTTTTACATGAGAGTAATTGATCTACCACCAGCTAATATTTGGTGAAAGTCACATTCACTGCTTTACACATATGCCCCCTAAAGCGGATCTCTGCCGAAAAAATAAATATTAAAAGCCAGCAGCTACAAATACTGCCGACGTTTAATATTAGGGCACTTACCTGTCCTGGAGTCCAGCAACATCGGCAGCAGAGGACGAGCGAATGCTCGTCACTCTGCTGCCCCCACCGCCATCCTCGGTGAGGGAATCAGGAAGTGGAGCGCTCCAGCTTCACTGCCCGATTCCCTGAGGCGCATGCGCGAGTCGCGCAGCGCCGTCCGCACTGGTCCCCGTGTGTTCTGGGAGCTGAGTGTTTCCCAGAAGACAGCGGACGGGGGCATGAAGTGACGTACTCCCCGCAGAGTGGACTCCCAGAAGTGGGTGCAAATACCTGTCTTTGACAGGTATCTGCAGCCCCCTCCCCCTGAAAGGTGTCAAATGTGACACCGGAGGAGGGGGGGGGGTTCCGATGAGCGGAAGTTCAACTATAGGGTGGAGCTCCGCTTTAATATCCATGAGGTAGGAAGGGGGGGGAAAAAATGATATACCATCTCTTTTGTCATATGTACACTGCACAGTGCGTGTGTGGATGGGCAAACCGACTGTAAAGCACATTTTAAAACATAGACTGGTTCCCTTGTCTAATAATTAAAGTTGAAGCTTAGCCTAAATAAAAATCTCTACATCTACTTGCAGCCACATTCCAAGACTAACCTAACCCTGTAAAGCAAAAATGTGTGTATATAGAGATATATATTTATATTATCAGTGGCGGAACTACCGCCATAGCGACCCACGCGGGCGCTATGGGGCCCGCAGCCGAGTGAGGATCAGGGGGGCCCGGTGAGGATAAGAGCATCGCCGGCATGGTCTCCCAGCCAGGGGAAGAGAGAGGAGAGGAAGAGGCGAGCTGTTCGTATCAGCAGAGAGTGGAATTGCCCGCTGTAATAGCTTTCATTTGAACTTCCAGTGTTCCCGGGGCTCATGTCACATAGCTCCACCTCTTGGCCCGGCACCTTTGATCGACAGAACGCCGGTCCAGTGTGGGACATGTGACATCATCAAAGGCGTTGGGCTAAGAGGTGGGGCTATGTGACGATGAGCCCCGGGAAGACTGGAAATTCAAATGAAAGCTATTACAGCCGGCAATCCCGCTCTCTGCTGATCCGGCCGGCTTGCTTCTTCCTCTGCACAGGTGAGGCTGTATTGGGCACAGGCAATGCTGTATGGGGCACAGGCAGTTCATGCTGTATTGGGCACAGGCAACGCTGTATGGGGCACAGGCAGGCCAGGCTGTATTGGGCACAGGCAATGCTGCATGGGGCAAAGGTCACGCTGCATGGGGCACAGGTCACGCTGCATGGGGCACAGGTCACGCTGCATGGGGCACAGGTCACGCTGCATGGGGCACAGGTCACGCTGCATTGACACTAGGGCGGCTGGGGGGCCCCATACAACATTTTGCTATGGGGCCCTGTGATTTCTAGTTACGCCCCTGATAATATTATATATATATATATATATATATATATATATATATATATATATATATATATACACATATACATATACATATACACACACACACACACACACATATACCTTTTCTGAAGCCAGTCTAGTCTGGTCCCAAACTGAGCCGTCAGCGGCAGACTTGTGTGTAGGAAAAACACAATGCTTGATTTATTTAATACAGTTTTACCTGCTTTTAACCAAGTCCATGAACCAGTCAGCACCATATTGTGCATTAGTACAGAATGAGGGCTATTTGAACTGCCTGGATTTATCGTAATCACTGACTGAAACAACAGCATCGCAGCAGGGATTTAGTCACCAGAGCATGTATTGCTCAAGGATTTAGCCGAGACTGATATTATGACGGCTGCTGGATAATAGGACTAGTCTGCTGCAGGATCGGGAGTAACCTATATCATATAGACCCCAGATGTATATTCATATGTCATATCGGCTGTAGTTGTAATTTGGGACAGGTTACTCAACTCCATGGCATCATCCCTACACTGCAGGCCGGACCTCATATGCCTGTGGTGAGTCTTCTACTCTCAGTATCTAGATGGGATGTATGGATTGTCTCTGCAATCCTTACCTCAGTTTCACAACTGTGACAGCATTTGCAGCTCAGCAGCAGCATACTCACCATACAATGGAATATCCCCCCTCGCTGCCCATATACATATGTCGCAATTTATTGGTACCCGACACTGTTTTACCAATATTTGTTCAGCAACATCACTTTAGGTTGTGGGTAATATTGTAGTGCAGGTGTATTACAGGTAGGGGGGGGGGGGCCATTTGGGAGGGTATCCACCAGCTCCCACTTGGGTGATGCATGTGCCTTAGGTAGGGTAGATGGTTGGGTGGGGATTTAGTACGTTAGGTAGGCTGTGGTTTTGCTGGGATAGGGGGGAGTGGGTACATGGGTGGAGGGTTAGATAGGATTTTTAACCATGATGCTGGTATTTTTATGCGGTTTTTGCTAATAAACATTTTGGAGAAGTTTACTTAATAGGGTTTGTGTGTCATACTTTTTTTTGTTTTTTGATATTTGTGTGTAGGATGGTTTAGAAGAGACAGCCGACAATGGAAGTCCCATAGTAACTCTATGGGCAATGACACTTCCCAGCCGTTGCCAGTTGTCTTCTGAACACAACTTCCACTGCTGAAGAAAAGGTATGTACGAGGTGTGTATTAAATAACAAGACTGTGATCCCACCTAGTAAACAATGCAGTCAGAAGTGGTTATAACTGAATGCGTGGTGACCCTGAACAGGTTTGAACCTGCATGAAAAGCAGCAACACTATGACGATCAGGTTATTGTGAGTCGCCATTTAGTATGGTTGCATTTTCTGTAGCGTGCCGAAAATATGTTTAAAAGTTGAAGTTGTCAATTTGAAATTTGTAGTAAAATTGCACAAAACACCAACAAAATGTTTTCAAATGCTTACTACAGCTTTTGGGAATGACGGCCTGTCTCGTGCGCATGTGTTTGAGTGACACAAAAGGATTCAGAGAGGGACGTGAGAATGAATTCCCAAAATTAACAAGTTTTGAGTCGGTTGATGCTGTAAAGAGGAAAACGGCGGATGTGTAAAAACAGCCAATAAAGTGATTTTCGCCATGCCTTCGACCAGTGAAAAACAAGACTACAGCAATGGATTAGTGCAAATGGAGACTATATTGAAGGGGACAAGCATTAAATTTGTAACACATATAAATAAAAGGTGAGTTTTTTAATCAGTCTCGTTATTTATTAGACACACCTCGTATAGCAATTTTTACTTTATAGGGTTAGATAGGCAAACTGAAGTTTTTTGGCATTTAGAAAAAAAAAAAAGTTTTTCCAACTTCTTCATTAAAACGACGTTGCCCACACACCATCGTTTTAAAAAAAATGCTCTAGCAAAGCGCGGTGACGTACAACACGTACGATGGCACTATAAAGGGGAAGTTCCATGCGGATGACGCCACCCTTGGGGCTGATTTAGCTCATTTCGTGTTAATAAAAGACGATTTGCGCTTTTCTGTCTGTTACAGCGTGATGAATGTGCTTACTCCATTACGAATGGTAGTTTTACCAGAACAAGCGCTCCCATCTCATAACTTGCTTCTGAGCATGCAAGGGTTTTTAACGTCGTTTTAGCCCACACACGATCATTTTTTACAACCCGAAAAACGACATTGTTTAAAACGTTGTTAAAAAATGTAGCATGTTCGAATTTTTTTTTTGTTGTTTTTCAGAACTCGAAAAATTAAGTGAAGCCCGCACACGATCATTTTAAATGACATTTTTTAAAACAAAGTTTTTTCATGCCGAAAAATGATCGTGTGTACGCGGCATTAGTAGATGCAAAAAGATTTATAGGTTTTAGGCTGAATTCCACTTTAACCGATTGATTCAAAAAACCTCAGTAAAGCAGCAAGGTCTAGACTTTTCCTTTAATTTATAACTGAAATTTCAGGAGAACTAAGCAAACTTTAGTGGGCTTCATGTACGCATGTACGTGCACTCTGTAGTCTACATAGGACAAAAGGGATAGCATATACTAACTCCTTTTTACCCTTCCTACCTTAAAGAGGCATATTTATAAAGCAGCGAATGTGACCTTTACCTAAAGAATTATCTGTGTTGACGATAACAAAACATTAAAAAATCTCCATTTCATGTCTATAACTTAGGAAACCAGGAATGTATTGGGTATGGACAATCAAATTTTATTTAACATAAAAGAAGAATATGCTAATAAGTACCCGGGCCACTGCTGGAGCTGGAGGAATCACTGTCACTGGATGAGCTGGATTCAGACGATGAGTCTGAAGATGAAGATGATTCTGACGACGATGAAGAATCAGATGATTCAACATTTTGCTTTTTGGTCATTATCATTTTTGGTGCATTTTTCAAATGTTCACGCAGTTCATCCCTGTTTTGAAAAAAGCAATGGCCTACTTAGTATAAAAGAATACAGTGTAAAAAATGTGCAATTATAAAGGGCTTATTGAAATGAATCTTACGTCAATCCTCCAAGACCTATGGAAGTGAAAAAGTTAATAGCAAAGCGAGTGTTTTTTGGGTTGTCCATAGGCAGCAATCCGCTGAAGAATGGTTGAAGAGTCCTGAAAAATGAGGTAGAAAAAGTGTGATCAATTATGTAACTCCAGAAAAAAACACTTTAAGCCGACCAAAAATAACCACTAAAACTAATATGAACAAAGTTGTAGTTATGAAGATAATGATGCAAGGTGGTTGTAAATTTAAGCCTTGCTTTTTTCAGGCAGTTATGAAAATTACAGAAAGTTTAAGATATGCATTATACAGCCCATGTGTTTTACCAGTAAAGTGGAATAATAATAATAATAAAAAAAGCTTATAGGTAGGATTTTTATAACATAAGAGAGCCTATTGGTCTCCTCGGACATACATTCTTCTTCAAAGCCCAGAAGGAAGACGGGAAGAAGATGGAAGTACCTGTGGCCAGCGGGAGCACCAACAGCAAATTGCCTAAGGGAATCCCTTGACAGGTCTGTCATAATGTGCTACTATGAGTATGCTGTGCATTGAACACCACATTATGGCCAACAGCTCGTGGGGCTCATTAAAAAAAAAAAAGAAAGTTGCAGAGTTTTCGACCTTGCCTAAAATATTTCTAAGATTACAGCAGGAACCTTGTAGTACCTGCACGTATATGTATCTCTAGGATTTAATTGTGGTCTGTATCCCTGCTGGGAAGTATCACCAAGTTGTGTAGACCACTGTTGCTGTAAAATATAGTAATCCAAAATATATTGTTTTCACAGGAACTGGAAGTAAGGGGAAATCTGTGACAATTGTCTAAGAAGAGACTTCCCTTGACATCAAGTCTTTGGGACAAGAAGGTAAAGAAAATCTCCCCAACAGGACAGAGACAAAAAAAAAACCTTAAAGGTTTTAAACCCTCCCCTACTATAGCCCCCCCACACCTCTGTCAAGCTACAGTCAAATGCCATCCTACTACCAGTGTTGCTCATCTTCCTTTAAAAAAGTAATTAGTTACAGTTACAAATTACTTGTCCGATAAAGTGATTGAGTTAGTGACTCAGGGCCAGATCCACAACCAGCGGCACAAATTAAGTTAGGCAAAACTTATGTCATTTAAGTTACGGCGCCCTAATTTTGTGTCGTAAGTGCCGTATCCACAGCGCATTTGCGCACAAAATTGCGCAAGTGTAACTTAAATCCCGAGGCGTAAGGCGGGGTTATTGCAAGTGGGAAGGAAGTGGGCGTGCTCAATTGTAATGAGCCATGACCCCATGCAAATGAAGGGCCGGTCGTACTGCGCATGCGCGCACGAATCTGGACCTCACTGGGCATGCTCAGAACTTGGCTCGGCGCAATCAGTGAGATAGGTAAAAGGCCAAGCGTACTTAGTTTGAGGATTGCCCTGTATATAAATAGCCCCAGACAAACAGACTTCCCTTGCAAAAGTAAATCCCTGTGTTCCCCTTTTCTAGAGCAAGTTGCTTCTGCTCTGTCGTTTGTTGGTGTGTGTTGGTGAGTTGAGTGTTAGAGTAAAGTTGTGTAGGAGTAGTAGATATATTAGGTGTGTTATTTTTCTAAGTGTTTTTTCTGTCTGTCTTTTTTCTGGTGTGTATTTTCAGTTTTTTTTTCTTCCGTGTTTGTTTTTGACTTTGTAGTAGCTGTCTGCTTGTGTGGTTTGATTTTTGTGTTTGTTTGTTGTGCGAGTATTTGTGTTTGTTTGTTGTGCGAGTATTTGTGTTTGTTTGTTGTGCGAGTATTTGTGTTTGTTTGTTGTGCGAGTATTTGTGTTTGTTTGTTGTGCGAGTATTTGTGTTTGTTTGTTGTGCGAGTATTTGTGTTTGTTTGTTGTGCGAGTATTTGTGTTTGTTTGTTGTGCGAGTATTTGTGTTTGTTTGTTGTGCGAGTATTTGTGTTTGTTTGTTGTGCGAGTATTTGTGTTTGTTTGTTGTGCGAGTATTTGTGTTTGTTTGTTGTGCGAGTATTTGTTTGTTTGTTGTGCGAGTATTTGTGTTTGTTTGTTGTGCGAGTATTTGTGTTTGTTTGTTGTGCGAGTATTTGTGTTTGTTTGTTGTGCGAGTATTTGTGTTTGTTTGTTGTGCGAGTATTTGTGTTTGTTTGTTGTGCGAGTATTTGTGTTTGTTTGTTGTGCGAGTATTTGTGTTTGTTTGTTGTGCGAGTATTTGTGTTTGTTTGTTGTGCGAGTATTTGTGTTTGTTTGTTGTGCGAGTATTTGTGTTTGTTTGTTGTGCGAGTATTTGTGTTTGTTTGTTGTGCGAGTATTTGTGTTTGTTTTTTGTGTTTGTTTTTTGTTGGTGTTGAGTGGTGGCTGTGATGGCACCCAAGCGCAGAAAATTAAATTTTTCCAGCATAGAGAAGCAGATTCTTTCTCGGGGCATCGCCCAATATGGGCGTTATTTGCATGGCCCTGAGAGCCGGAACACCTCCCCAGGCCCAGAGGAAGGAGATCATCCAGAAATTAACGGATCAGATCAATGCGGCGGGGGGGGGGGGGGGGCGGTGGGGGGAATGACCAGGACCCCCCAGTGGGATACAAAAGAAGATCAACGATCTTAAGAGCCTGGTCCGGGAGAAAATGGCCAGGATAAGTGCCCATACCACGGGCACTGGAGGAGGACCACCCTGCCCCATCAGGCTGAGTGAGGAGGAATGGGCAGTGGCCCGGTGTTTCCACCCACAGCAGGTGGTGGGCCTGCGTGGCTATCAGTCTGATGTTCCTGTGAGGCCAGGTAAGTTTTGGCTTTTTCTATCTGGTGATTAGCATGTGTGGGTGGGGGAAGGGAAGATGTGCCAAGTGTGTGGATCCTCCAACCTGTGATTGTTTTGTGTCCTCCACAGATGACCAGGAGGTTGCTGGGCCATCAGGCCAGGCTGCTGCACCATCCCCAGGACAAGAGGCTGCTGAGGAGTCCCAAGAAGGGCAGGAGTCCCCAGGGGAGGGGAGTGGCCACACCTCCCCTCGTGGGGAGGTTGAGGGGAGGAGGATCAGGGGGTGGAGGATGAGGATATGGACATTGCAAGGGAAATCCTTTTGGCCACGGAATCGGTTACCCCTGTGGCTGGCAGCAGTCAGGCCACCATCAGGGGTAGCCCCTCCCACAACAGGCCTCCCCCCACAAGGGTCTCTCTCCCCCCTCCTCCCAGGCCACAAGCCTCAGCTCCAGCCAGGATGGCCACCCATGAGACCAGGGGGGTGGCCGAGCGTCTGCCGGCCAGTCTGCAGAGGGACAATGCCCGGCAGACCTGCCAGCTGGGTCAGATCAAGCAGACTTTGACCCAGATGGAGCACAGCCTGGGCATAATGAAGGAGTCACTCACTGATGTGGCCACAAACTCCGTGGCGGTCATAACCTGCATTTGCGAGCTGCAGATCGCCACAACAGGCGTGGCCCAGGAGGTGAGTGCCCTCACCCAGGCTGTCCAGGACAACACCCGGGCTGGCCAGGCCAATACGGCTGCCCTCACTGTGTTTCTGAATAGGATAGCAGTGGCATTGGAGGGCAGGCCAGCAACAGGACAGTCACCAGGGGAGGCTCCTCCTACCCCTGCTTCACCCCCCCCCCTCAGGAGCCTCCCCTGGTTGGCCGTGGCAGGCCCAGGCGAAGCTCCCGCCGCCGACATTAAGTTTCGGGGTTACTTTTGATTTTTTATTTGTATTATTTATTTTTTATTATACTGTACTTATGATTTGATTTATGTGTGTGAATGATGTATGAATGTGGGGGTGGCATTCCCGATTAAATAAGGGTGTCACCCTCAGTTTTGGTGGAGTAGGGATCCCCAGGACCAGGGAGAAGTTTAATCCCAGGTCCATGTGAAAGGTGTATGAATGCACAGTAACAGAATTGGAGCCGTGGCGGGGCGTTACTGCTCCCAAGTACCATTGGGGGGGTACTTGGATCTAATCCAATTAGATATGCATATGATGTGTCTGTGCTAGGGACCACAGTGGGTGTGCATTCATGCATTCTCATTGTGACATTATTAATGTGTGTGTTTACTGTGCAAAGATGCATTCTGTGAGGCGTCTCCTGACTGCTGTTCCCTCAGAAGAGGGGGTACTCTCGGTTACTAAAGTCACTAGTCTAGCTATGCGCATGGATGCCCCTGGCATGGTGGCATTCAGATTGTTGTCCTGCAAGTGTGTGTGCCCAGCTCTTCCTTAAAGCGGGAGTTCACCCATTTGTAAAAAAAAAAATTTTCTCCCCTTAGCTTTCTGCTCGTTCGGTCTAGGGGAATCAGCTATTTGTATTAAAATATGATCAGTACTTACCCGTTTTCGAGCTGCATCTTCTTCCGTCGCTTCCGGGTATGGGTCTTCGGGAGCGGGCGTTCCTTCTTGAGTGACAGCCTTCCGAGAGGCTTCCGACGGTCGCATCCGTCGCGTCACTCGTAGCCGAAAGAAGCCGAACGTCGGTGCGGCTCTATACTGCGCCTGCGCACCGACGTTCGGCTTCTTTCGGAAAATCGTGACGCGATGGATGCGACCGTCGGAAGCCTCTCGGAAGACTGTCAATCAAGAAGGAACGCCCATTCCCGAAGCCCATACCCGGAAGCGACGGAGAGGATGCATCTCGTAAACGGGTAAGTACTGCACATATTTTAAAATAAATAGCCGATTCCCCTAGTAAAAACGAGCATGAATCTAAGGGGGAAAAGTGCCCTCTAAGGGTGAACCCCCGCTTTAATGGTGTTGCTTTAGCTGACATTTACACGGCATGTGTAAATTTAGGGCACCTTTTAAAAAGTGTAACTTTACACCATGAAACTAACAGATGCGCACAGGGCGTAATCTACGCCGCACACACTTAATTTTGTGGATCGCCTTATCTCCCTCATTTGCATCTTTGCCTATCAAAACAGCGGTGTGTCTAGCGTATTTTGCGCTCGGAGAAGCGCCGGTGTAATTTATTTAGGTAGGACGGAAAAAAAAAAAGATTTCAGGAGTAACTCGTTTTGAGAATCAGGCGCATAAATACGCGCGGCGCATCTTTCAATTACGCCGCGCATCTCGAGTTAAGTCGGCGCAAGTGCTTTGTGAATCTGGCCCTCAGTTACTACATTGGCAAAGTCATTAGTTACTCAGCAAAGTAACTGTGGCAATAATAGCATCAGATTCAGTGTGCAGCCACTCCAGCCTGTTTATAATTAATTATATCAACTCCACCTGCACACAGTGCCCAACTGCCCAGGCTGCGCCAGCAATACTGTACATCATCAATAATATCATCAGATTCAGTGTGCAGCCACTCCAGCCAGTGTGTGTCACTCACTCACACTACTCTACCTCCGCTCCACATGCCCAGCCCCAGCCGTAGACTAGGCCGCTCCCCCCCTCCCAGACACTCCAATCAGATGGCGCTCGGCTCTTCACCTGCGCAGTGCCACGGTCGGTGCACGGCTGGCGCTCTCAGCTGGCTGAGTGGTGGGGAGTCCTAACCCGGACCAGTGGTGGAGCGGAGCCTCCGCGGGGGAGATGTCGGCGGCTGTCGGCTAAGGTGAGGAGGTGAGCCAGACTCACTCCCTGGTGACACACTGCAGGCGGGCGGGAGACTCCAGGCCGCACGCGTGCATGCGCCAGCGCCACCCACGATGACACATGACCCGGCCGCCGGCGACAGTGTGACCCAATCACAGGCCAGCTCAGGCCTGTGGCCACATCCCGCCCTAACAGAGTGACAGTGACATGTCACATGACCCCCTCTGAGTCAGAGACTGCCCCCCCCCCGCGCTCAATGTAATTTCAGTAATGCCGCCCAAGTAATGGGAACGGCGTTGCCGAGAGGGAAAGAGTAATCTGGTAGATTACTCGTTACCCTCAAGAGGCCCATCGTTGGGTAACGGCGTTTATTTAAACGCTGTTACTTACAACACTGCCTACTACCAATTGAACTTCTGGTGCCAAACAGCAATAGAAGGTAGGACTTTACCAATTGTAACAAGGCCTTATGTATAGCCTCGGCCTACAATCCAAGTGGGCAAAATAGAATTTAACACGGGTACGTGCAGGCAAAACATGTTGCCTGAACTTTAGCAGTACCGTTATGGTTTTAGTAGAGTTTAGGTCCATTTTAAGCGGATGCCTATCATCATCTATTTCGTAAATTGCATTTGTTAGGAGAGTTAGAACTTAAAAGGAGAAGTGCAGCCAAAGCTGTCGGCTGAAGCATGCTGTGGGCTGACGTCACAGAGCCGATACAGGCTGGGGTAAGATCACAACCATATGACTGTGATTCGCCCACAACTCTGGCTTGGTATGTGGTTTAGCAGCCAGAGCCAGCAGCTCCCTCCCCCTCCACAGCTCAGTGTTCCAGTGAGCATCAGGAGGCAGAGCAGACAGTCATCGGCTCTGTGCTCACAGAGCTCTAAGAACTGAGCGGTCAACAGTCTTTGATCACTCGGTTCTCAGTCTTATGCCACGTACACACGATCAGAAATTCCGACAAGAAAACTGTGGATTATTTTCTGACAGAATTTTGGCTCAAACTTGTGTTGCATACACACGGTCACACAAAATTCCGACCGTCAAAGTTCAATGATTCCGAGCATGCTTGATGGGAAGCCCCGGGCAGATGAGATATTCCTACAAGATCGCTGGACCTAGAGGGACCTCAGGTAAGTATTAGGGGGCTGCTGCACACAAAAGACATAAGTTAAAAAACCTTCTGCCTTTACCATCACTTTAAAGCCTAGGTAAAGGCCAATATAGTAGGAAAGCAAAAAAAATACAATACAACTCATCTTGAATAGCACAGATAAATGCAAAACAGTACAAAAAAAACAAAAACAGTACTGCGCAAAGAAGAAAAGCTTGTCAGACTGACTGTGCAGGTATTTTCTTTCTCATTTACAGTGAGGAAAATAAGTATTTGAACACCCTGCTATTTTGCAAGTTCTCCCACTTGGAAATCATGGAGGGGTCTGAAATTGTCATCGTAGGTGCATGTCCACTGTGAGAGACATAATCAAAAAAAAAAATTCCAGAAATCACAATTTATGATTTTTTAACTATTTATTTGTATGATACAGCTGCAAATAAGTATTTGAACACCTGTCTATCAGCTAGAATTCTGACCCTCAAAGACCTGTTAGTCTGCCTTTAAAATGTCCACCTCCACTCCATTTATTATCCTAAATTAGATGCACCTGTTTGAGGTCATTAGCTGCATAAAGACACCTGTCCACCCCATACAATCAGTAAGAATCGAACTACTAACATGGCCAAGACCAAAGAGCTGTCCAAAGACACTAGAGACAAAATTGTACACCTCCACAAGGCTGGAAAGGGCTACAGGGAAATTGCCAAGCAGCTTGGTGAAAAAAGGTCCACTGTTGGAGCAATCATTAGAAAATGGAAGAAGCTAAACATGACTGTCAATCTCCCTCGGACTGGGGCTCCATGCAAAATCTCACCTCGTGGGGTCTCAATGATCCTAAGAAAGGTGATAAATCAGCCCAGGACTACACGGGAGGAGGAGCTGGTCAATGACCTGAAAAGAGCTGGGACCACCGTTTCCAAGGTTACTGTTGGTAATACACTAAGACGTCATGGTTTGAAATCATGCATGGCACGGAAGGTTCCCCTGCTTAAACCAGCACATGTCAAGGCCCGTCTTAAGTTTGCCAATGACCATTTGGATGATCCAGAGGAGTCATGGGAGAAAGTCATGTGGTCAGATGAGACCAAAATAGAACTTTTTGGTCATAATTCCACTAACCGTGTTTGGAGGAAGAAGAATGATGAGTACCATCCCAAAAACACCATCCCTACTGTGAACCATGGGGGTGGTAGCATCATGCTTTGGGGGTGTTTTTCTGCACATGGGACAGGGCGACTGCACTGTATTAAGGAAAGGATGACCGGGGCCATGTATTGCGAGATTTTGGTCAACAACCTCCTTCCCTCAGTTAGAGCTTTGAAGATGGGTTGAGGCTGGGTCTTCCAACATGACAATGACCCGAAGCACACAGCCAGGATAACAAGGAGTGGCTCTGTAAGAAGCATATCAAGGTTCTGGCGTGGCCTAGCCAGTCTCCAGACCTAAACCCAATAGAGAATCTTTGGAGGGAGCTCAAACTCCGTGTTTCTCAGCGACAGCCCAGAAACCTGACTGATCTAGAGAAGATCTGTGTGGAGGAGTGGGCCAAAATCCCTCCTCCAGTGTGTGCAAACCTGGTGAAAAACTACAAGAAACGTTTGACCTCTGTAATTGCAAACAAATGCTACTGTACCAAATATTAACATTGATTTTCTCAGGTGTTCAAATACTTATTTGCAGCTGTATCATACAAATAAATAGTTTAAAAAATCATACATTGTGATTTCTGGATTTTTTTTTGGATTATGTCTCTCACAGTGGACATGCACCTACGATAACAATTTCAGACCCCTCCATGATTTCCAAGTGGGAGAACTTGCAAAATAGCAGGGTGTTCAAATACTTATTTTCCTCACTGTAACTGTATGAGAGATTACAGTAAGCTGTTACACAGATTTTAGGTACTTGTATTATCTGTTGAGTCTAGAAACTCTTAAGCACAAAGAACCAAATAATGGAAAATAAAAAGCATAATTTTAAAAGAGAAGTATGGGTTTGGGCTTTTTTGCAGAGGGGAGGGGGCAGAGCGGCCGTCTCAGTCTCTCAGCGGCTCACTGAGAGGCTGAGCTGGGTGCCAGTCCAGGCACTTGACAGATCCTGACCTTCCATCGTTGTGATGACGCGGTGCCTGGACCGACGTCTGTGACGTCAGCAAAGAGCGGACTTCAGCCCTCTCTCTGCTGAAAACGGGTCATAGGAGTGCAAAATGAATTGCACTCCTGTGATCCATAGGAGAAGTACAGCCAAACGAGCTTTGGCTATACTTCTCCTTTAATAGTTACGTTCTCTTAAAAAACATGGAATTCATTTTCCAAGCATTTCAATTAGTGGTAATTTAAAAGGTACTTTCCATCACGACAACTTCAGAACCAGAATACTTACATATCCTTAAGTCTGCCATTTAGCTTGGGGAGTCCCATATATTCGCACAGCTCCTGGAAGAATATTTTCACAAATATACGACTAGAAGATGTTGTCGTTTCTTCGCTAAGATTTATGCATTCAAGAACCTAAAATATACAAACATTTCTTATCCTCACCAATGGAACAAAATCACAAAGATACACACAAGCAATGCATGGGGGCTACTGCACACCTTCATACGGAGTGCAATTTAACAGCATATAAATGTATTGACTTGAGCTTCTGCAGAATACTTCCTTCTAGGCCACATCTTTTAAAAAAAAGAAAGCAAGATCATGAGACCATGTTACCCAATTTAGAAAACAATTTAATGGCCTACAAAATAATGTTTTAATGCTTGTACAGGGTTTCTCTATTGAACTTTTTTTTTTTTGGTTTCCCGATATCTGCTTCATTTGACACGGATTAAAAACACTTAAAAAAAAAATACTAAGATTTAGGGAACTATTTGGCTAATCCGATACAGACCCAATCCCGTGTTCTACCCAGAGTGCACAACCTATCAAAAATAAATACAAAGAGAGCAAATAATCGCTACGGTAAGGGGTTAATTTTTTTTACTGTTGGACAGTGAAAGTAATATTTACAGTAGCGATTTGTTTTTTTGTACTATAAAGGGCCAACTTTAGTTTTTTTAACCCCATTATGTTACTGGCCGATTAATCGATTATGAAAATTCTAATCGATTAATTTCATAATCGATTAGTTGTTTCGGCCCTAATTCAAATTAATTATTCTATGTTGCAATCATGAACACTGTACCACATTCTGGGCTGTTTGGGTCTTCCCTGTTGGAAGGAACAATTTTTCATATCTTTGAGTGCACTTTTCTTCTACACTGATCTATCCATCTCAAGATGCAATTCACTTAATGACATTTTAAAATCTAAACCTGGAGAACAATTCACTAATGACCATTTACAACTGAAGTACAGGTGTATTCTGTACAATCTGAAAAGGACTAATGAGACCTGCCCATTTAATACCAGCTTGGCAAAGAAAAAGCAGATACTTACACTCCATGGAATAGAGTCAGTATACAAAAGGTGGGCAAACATCTTGGCAACATTTCTTAATTTGTTTGTTTCCAGCCGGTGGATGGTCTCATACTGCTCTTTGAAAATGACTTCAAAAGACTCCATGTATTCTTTCTTCAACAAACAGAAACGCTACAAGAGAAAGTCATGTAGACATTACATGGTGAACACATACCAATGAAAAGCTTAAGTACTGGTGATATACAAAGGAAAAGATTTATGAAGAGTTGCACAGGGCCTGCCCATGCAAAATCCAAATACAAAATGTAATGCATTAACAGCATGAAAAAAAATCAAACACATTGGGCAAATCTCCTCCGCTGTTCAGTATCAATTCAGAGTCTGTACGTGCAAGTTTACCAAATACCGTTGTTTTAAAAAGCAAATCTGGATGTCTGTATACTTGGTTTGGTCCACTTGCTGGCCAAGGCCAGAGCAATGAGAACACTGACTGGGCTATTGTTATTTTACGCCCGCAAAGCCATCTTGCTTAAATGCAAGTCCCTGACCAAACCTATACTTGATTTTTGGAAAACCCTGGTCAATTCAGCAACACCACTGTATACATTTATTTATGAGTCTAGGGGTTGCCCCCTGAAAATTTGCAAAAATGTGGGAAATCTGGGTGGACTCCTTGACAACAAAACCTTTGGGCATACCCCCAACATGATTCACTCCCCCTCCATGACTCTGCTCTGTAGATGCTCTCATTAGATCAATAGAGTAAAGACAGATTGAATGATATAATTTATGGATAGGTCTGTGCCAATCAGCTATATTCAAATCAATCACCTTGGTTACCAAGTGAACAGTTAAGCCAACGTTTTTTGGTTCTTTATTTTTGCCTCCCCTTTTTTGTGCATTTACTGTGTTAACTTATAAACCTGGGTATGCCCACGGGCTATTTTTGGCATCTCAAACTCAAATTACTTAAATAAAAATAAAATAAAAGAGGATCATCCTCCTGGATTATCCTGGCAAATTTGTCAGACCACCTTGATAAGGTTTACTGAAACACTAGCACTGTGCAGCTGCAATTTGAACTGTGATGAATATACAGTATAAGATTAGTGAGAAAGAGCGATGTCAAGTTTGATCGGGACCAACATTTTCTAATATTTAATTTCTGCAATGAATTATTTATCATGTGCAGTAATTATTTTTTTTTTCTCTTCTCAGTAAGGGCTTTTTCACATGAGTGGCAGTCTCTACCGCCCTCTGAATATGTGGTGGACCTTTTTTTTTATAAATAAAGCAGGGGCTACCATAGATAATAGTGAGGAGGAAACAAGCATCAGCAGAGATCCATGGACCAAGACTACAGTATTTATAAAATCCCAACATATTATATAGAGCTGAACAAATAGTGCCAACATTTTTTATAGAGCTAACCCCATTAGTCCCTATCCCTAAGGAGCCATTTAATTAATATTATACCAGATTTATATAGCGCCAACGGTCGTCCTTACAACAACCGTATAAAAAAAGTCAGTATGGTTAGCAGCATAATTTAACCAGAATGTACTTGGATTAGAGAAGGAAGCAGAGAAAAACACCTAATGCTCATACACTCTATACAAACACTGCCCCTTTGAAACCCAGAAACTCAATACTGTAAAGTCAAATTGCTAAACAATAAGCTACCAGGTTGTAGTAAAAAAATGTCTGTAACATTTATTTCAACCCATATTTATACGCACGAGTCTAAAAGAGTCCAAGGGGTTGTAAGTTAGGAAATTAAATGACTGAACAATTTACTTACCCCAGCAAGCAAGCCAAAGAACTTCTCGTACGTTCTCTGCTGAGCACAGCAATCCAGTATCATATTGCAAAGTTCTTTCTGTTTAAAAATAAAATTTAAATATTCAGTAAGCAGATTTTCTTTCCACAGCTGCAGCACAATAGACTGCAAGTTAAATGTGCAGAGAGGCATTTCCCATTTGTTTTACTTCTTAAGTAACCGTAATGAATACAATAAAATATGATTGCGCTAGGGCTTTGGGTAAAATAGCAATATATATTGATGACAATGCATTATCAAGCTCTTTAATATTATACATGACATTGTATCTGGAGCACATTCAGCACTAATAAATGTGTTTAACACAGCAAATGTTCTTAAAGGGGCAAGGAACCCAGACTGCAAAGTGACCAAAAAACACACATGCTTCAAATTACTTTAACAAAAATATTCTGAAAATATTTTTGGACCAGAAATATTTGTAATTAGAGTGCTGAAAAGAGAGAGATTTTACTATGCCCATCTGACTTTGAGTACCATTGGCAGACAGAGACAAATTCCATTTACATTTTAACCGAGTTTGGAATGGCTGGGAATTTCATGCCCGACAATTTGCACAGGTGAAGGACCCTCTACATATTTGTGAATATTTACAAACTGTTCAAGCAAAGCAGCTTCTATTTTACTGAAACCAATTTTTCTGGCAGCTTTTAGATTTGTAAATGCAATATAACCTAACAATTTTGTGTGATTTTTGCAAAAATTTCAATATTTTAAGTTTTTAAATTATTATTTTTACTGTGTAGAAAATATATTTTAATTAAAACTTTTTAAAAGATCAAAGCTTAACTATCTCCACTTTGAAGACATGTGTTTGCTGTCAGCTCTGCATGCAGCATCAGGTACTTACAGTGCTGTGCTCCAGCAGCGGTACAGGGACTTCCCAGTCCATTTCTGGAACCAGAGAAGGCTCAGCCCTTCGCAGGAAGCTTTGTAACTTATGAATAAAACCCAGGTTTCCCCTGATGGCACGCTGAGGTGCAGAGGCAGTGGGATGATATCAGAATCTCCACTTTAGCCAATCAGAGAAAGCCTTATATTCACTTCTTAAAAAAAACCTTGCTATAAATGGATGAGCAGCGCTGGGACCAATTCGATTTTGTTCCAGTACAGCAGGGGTGCCCAACCAGTGGCCACATGTGGCATGCGGAGCCCTCTGATGTGTCTCGCAACCGCCTGCTCTGGGATGGCGGGTTGGCAAGTCCAGATTGTGGGTTGCCGACTCGCCATCCCAGAGCATCAGTATTGTGAATGAAGCAGGCGGTAGAGGACGCAAGCGGCAGCAGAGCTGCACAAGGTGATGCTTCCGGTATAGCACCAACTCCTCTCACAAGTGGAGTGATACCAAATGCTCTCAGCCTGGGACAGCAACAGCCGACGATACCTGAATGGAAGACTGTTATTAAATGTAAGTCTATTACTAAAATCACAGTGTATATATGGGCATATCTGTTCTGCAGTGGTTACTGGGCTGCTTTCAAACCGATCCTCAGGTGCAGCGCAGTGCATCTGTGGGTTACCTGAACCGAGTCATAGACTTCAGTTATAACCTTTGGGTTTGGTGCACTTTCAGAAAGTGCCCCAGACCTGCAGAATATAATAGAAGTCTATGGCAAAAGTGCAGCAAACCAACAGGAAAGCCACAATTGCACTATCCTGCACCCCAGTGTGGGTAAATCACAGCCCATCAGTTTGAAAGCAGCCTTAGGCCCCTTTGACATGATCGGACCCTCCATTCACTTCTATGAAATGGAAAATATAAAAAAAAATATATAAAAAATGGACTTGTGGCCTACCTCCACAAAAAAAAAAACAGAAGGAGATACGATCCCCTTCCATCTGGCCAGACCAGATTGGAGGGTCCATAGAGTAAAGCGAAACATGGACCCGTCATCCGCCCGCTCCACTCACTGTGAGCACGCCAAACCCATCTCTACTATTGAGTAATTGAAACCCATTCTGGGGAAGTTTGTAGCTGCCATTGCTGAGCATCTACTGTAACTGGTAGTTGACTAGTGGCTTTCAGGCTGACCCTTTAGGCTCAATTCTTTGATATACTGACATCACAGAAGTGTACAAAAAGTGAAAGGGTCTACATTCATGTATTCCAGGTCAACGTCTTAAAATTATGAAATCATTAGATCAGCGAAATAGTCTGTCACCTAGCGTTTTCAGGAGAGATCAACACTTATATACTTTTAACACATGTTTCTATTAACAGATGAGGTAGGAACTATGCTAGCTGATCAGGTGGATGACAGGTCTGTCTATGCTCACTGTGTTGAGACAGACCTGTCAGAGCCCCCCTCTCCTCTATGGGGAAATCGGATGAAAATGGACCACCTGTCTGTTTTCATACGATCCGATCGATGGAAAAAAGGGTCACATCCGTCTGAATTTCATGGACAGGATCGGATAGCAGCGGGTGTCAGCGGACATGTCACCGCAGATATCCGCTGCTAAATAGGAGTGAATGAAGACTCCTATCAAGTCCGCCTAAAAGTCCGCCTAAAAAACTGACAGGCGGACCTTTTCGATCGAAAAGCCTGTGTAAATGGGGCCTTAGGATGAAAGCAGGCTTCATATTCATATTAAAACCATCTACCAACTGGTATAGACCCAAAACCCCCTTTGAAATTATTTGTCTTAAGAACTACCCTCAGAGACATCTGATTTCATCGTAATATGCTATGTTTTTCTCAACTTATGAGCTCACTACTGATTCTACAAATCAGAAATGAGAAATAGATCTTAATATTTCCCTTTCCAGTGAGGAGTGGGAAGTCATTTTCCGCCGTAAACATAAGGGGTCTCTTACCTACCAAAGACATGCTGGTAGGTAAATTGGATCTCGTCCAAATTGCCCCAGTATATATGTATATATGACTGTGTGTCCCTAGCGCGTCATGATCCTACGGGGTAAAAATGACCGCACCAGCCAAGCAGATACTGGCTGGAAAAAGCGTCCAGAGGCAATTCAGTTTGCATGCGTTGCGCTATACAAGTCATTCATTCAATGTTTTGACTCAGGAGAATGGCTTTAAACTCTATTCTAGATGGTATAAAACCCCTTGCATAATACACAAATATGATCCAAAAACCTCCCCTTTATGTTGGCGATGTAACCTTTCTCTAGGCTCATTATTTCACATTTGGTGGGACTGCAACCTTATTAAACCCTTCTTATTACCCTTATTACGTCTTACGTCCCCGATTTCACGGCAGCACAATATTTGTTACATCACTCTTCCTTACCTCATTCAGTATACAAAAATACGATCATTCTACACCTTATCAATGCAGCTAAACTTTGCATACCCATTAAATGGTTACAATCTTCTCCCCCTACTATCTCAGAATGGTTACGCAAAGTGCAACATATTGCTAATATGGAAGATTTAATCCACCAATCCAGGGATTCTCCTAAATGTTTTCATGACAAATGGGCTTGCTGGTTTCATTTTGCAAACTCGAATAAATTTTGACTATTATTGACTACATGAATATGACTTAATGTATTTTTATTTTCTTTGAATGCTTCTTAAGTGTATTCTTACTGTTGACATCTTATGAATATACCATATTGTATTTCTTATATCCTTTTCCGATTTCATTTGATCTGTTCGTCTCCTTCTCCCTCTTCTGATCTTTCCCCATACTTCCCTTATCCTGCCCTGCTTATATATATTTTTTCAATATGTTTATGGATACGTCATGTACCTCTTTGTAATGATGCACCATGTTTTCATTGTATATTCACAACCTTTTATGTGCCTATTTATTATTGCATATTTCTCTCTTGAAAATCCAATCAAATATTTCGGGGAAAAAAAACAAAACACATCTACCAATGTATTTATTTTTTCCACCTTGTGCATGAACTCATGCAGAGGTAGCTGCTCTATTACTTAGTCTCAATGAACCAGGCTGGATTGGGCAACATTAAATGGCTAGTAATATCTTAAGTTTACCTGATAAACAAATTTAACAATAATATTTAGACATAAAGACAACAGTGAACTGTCTATCAAGTAAAGGATAACAAGTGAAATAGATTGAGAATGTATATATTAATGTCATGCCTTTGCAGGATCTAATCATTAACTTCCTCAAGAGAAAGCAAATACACAATATGGTAACCACAAAAAAAAAAAAAAAAAAAAAAGGATCAGCAGACACAACGCTTGCATGCTACTCAATGCAGAGTGAAACATTGCGAGAAATTAATGACAATCTGGGCAGCTAAATAATCACATTATATTGTGCCAGATGGCCCACTGATTTCGGCATCTGTACACTACCACACTGTGCCCTAATTTCCCGCAGACGGGCTATGATTTTGGTATTACTAAACTTTCATACATTTTGGTGCACTAAACATAATCATAGCCAATTAATATATCACCTTCCTAAATGGTTTGGCATCTTGTTTTCAGGAGTACTAAAAATCTTTTCACTGCAATTTTGAACTCTAAAAATAATCTTAATATAATTGACAAGCTGTAAAGCATGGACCATGGAGCATTCCTCTTATCAAACGGGTGAACTGAAAGGTATAGACCAGGAATAAGCAATTAGCAGACCTCCAGCTGTTAAAAAACTACAAGTCCCATCATGCCTCTGGGTGTCATGCTTATGGATGTCAGAGTCTTGCTATGCCTCATGGGACTTGTAGTTATGCAACAGCTGGAGGTCCGCTAATTGCATATCCCTTGTATAGACTACAGAAGATATATCTTACCCAAATGAAGAATTAAGATTTATAGACTAAATCCAGCTGGTGAAGTATAAAGCACTATAAAGAACTTCTTCTCTTTACTGTATATACAGCTACACAGAATATGTTAAATATATGATTCAAGAATTTGAACATAAAGTAGAATCTGATGACAACTGTATGTGTATCTAATACAACAATACAATTGTAAGGCTGTTTTCTAATACTTTGCTGCCATGCATTTAAAGGTGTAAGCCATAGCTTTACCCATGCTGTATCCTGGCCTACGCCAACAAGGCCCAGGCTTAGGGCAGCACGAAAAGAGTGTTAGTGTAGCGCCAGTCTTATGGAGCGGACTGGGCTGAGAGGCAATCTAGTCTAGCGCCCCCATAAAGCAGCCACACTGCTTCCGGTATGCGGGAGGCTGGCATTCCCCAACTGTGGGGGGGCGCAGTTGGGGAATGCCAGCTAGATAGAGGATAGAGTAAGGGAGGGTTATAGCCCTTGTCAGTTTTTTTTTTTACCATCCCTGTCCCATTGCAGAGGTTTCCCTTCATTTCCTGCCCCATAGGGGCAAATTAAGGGAATCCTTGCCCCCTCCAGGCCCTCAAAACTAGTGTCCGCACTCGAAAAGTTCAGGCCGGGTCTTAAACAGAAAGTGGTGTGGCCTTGACAGGAAGGGGTGGGTCATTATTAAAATTAGCGGGGGGCACGAGTTTAGTCAGGCCTAGGGCAGCACAAATCCTAAATACACAACTGCCCATGGCAATGATAAAAAATAATGTTCTGTAGCAAGAAACATACATTTCATATTAACCACATCCATACCAGCCCATTGTAAAATGACGTCCACAAAGGACCTCTAACGATTCGGGTGGACGTCATATGACGTCCTGGGCTTTGTGGGGGGATATCTGAATCCTGCCGCTAGATCGTTCTTACAGGCGGCGGGAGGGGACATCCCCCCCCCCCCTCCCGCCGCCATCCGGTGCTTCTCCGGGCTCTCCCGTGCCATCGGGGGCCCGGAGAACGAATCGTCCGGCGCTGGCAGGAAGCATAGAGATGACTGGTGACCAGATGGTCACCAGTCATCTCTATGACCGTCGGAGGACCCGGGCGCGATGTGATGACGTCACGCCCGGGTCCCCGTAAGTAAACAAAGCCGCAATTGCGGCTGCTAAGCAACAGTAAGCATGAGATCGGTGAATTTTTTTTCACCGATTTCATGCTTTCCAGCCTGGAGGTCTTATTGACCCCGCATCTCTCCATAAAGAATACCTGTCACACACATTCCTATTACAAGGGATGTTTACATTCCTTGTAATAGGAATAAAAGTGATAAAAAAAAAAAAAAAAAGTGTAAAAAAATAAATAAATATGTAAAAAAAAAAAAAAAAAAAAATACAAATTTTTTTTTTTAACGCCCCTGTCCCCAGTAGCTCGCGCGCAGAAGCGAACGCACACGCAAGTCCCGCCGACATATGTAAACGCTGTTTAAACCACATATGTGAGGTATCGCCGCGTGCGTTAGAGTGCCAGCAACAATTCTAGCACTAGATCTCCTCTGTAAATCTAAACTGGTAACCTGTAAAAAAATTCAAAGCGTTGCCTATGGAGATTTTTAAGTACCGAAGTTTGGCGCCATTCCATGAGTGTGCGCAATTTTAAAGCGTGACATGTTAGGTATCTATTTACTCGGTGTAACATCATCTTTCATATTTTACAAAAAAATTGGGCTAACTTTACTGTTTTGTTATTTTTTTAAATTCATGAAACGGGGTGACAGAATCGGTGACGATCCATTGCACCCCTACTGGCGGGCCACATAACAAGGCCTGGCGGGCCGGATTCGGCCTGCGGGCCTTGTGTTTGCCACCCCTGCTGTAAAGGATAAGATGATTTAATTCTGTTTTAAAACCCCTTTCAAATAGTGGTCACGGCCGAGTTAGTGCTAAAGCGCCGCTCGTTTTATCGGTGCTTTTCGGCCACTATGGGGGTGCTTTTAACCCCAAAGAAGGGGTTAAAAACACCCGTGTTGCGGTGCTTCTGAAGCACTGCCCATTCATTTGAATCCCAAACCGCCCCAAAGATGCTGCTTGCAGGACTTTTCCTGACGTCACGCAAGCACACCGTCCCAGTGTGAAAAGACACAACAAAATGAATCAGAGGTGGTTTTCAGGCACTATTTAGAGGCTATTTCTAGCGCTAAAACAACTAAAAACCGCCTGTGTGAAAGGGGTCTAAAGGCCATCAGCAGATCGGTGTCTACAAATTCATCAGTGCCTAAAAATGGAGAGCAACTGAGTATGTGTAGAACAGGGTGCGATAATGTATTACAGAATTTTATATAAGATAGGCACTTATTCTTAATGTTTTACACGACTATACCTGCAAAAGGAGCCAGCTTGAAGTGATCTAGCAGGACTTAATTTTTTGACTAAAGTCCCACTTTAAAAATTTGAGTGAAGGACCAATTCTTCCCATGCTGATGCCACTGTATTATCCTGAGTTTGAGGCAGACCCCAAACTGGAATAATTGAATATACTTACTTTATGCTGCTCTGCGGAACATTTTTCTTTACGATTATGTAAATGACTGTCCTTTAAGTTACCTTGGTATAAAAAAAATGCACAGACCTCCCTTTTTGTTATGACTATGCGCAGTTCATTCATTTTTGAAAAATTCTGTAATACTGACAGAAAAAAAAAAAAAAAACATATCAATGGTGTAAGCCTATTGACAAACTTAACTTGGTAAGATAGCTATGTCATGGCCCAAGTCACTTTGAAAGCAATTACTACAATCAAATTCTACTTATGCAGAATTATTTTACAACTTAAATGCAGGCTGCAGGGTATTATTATAAAAAGCCAATGAATTGTGTCTTGTACAGCACAATGAAACGTGGTTTGATGGTAATGAAGTCTGCAGCAGGAGCAAAACAAATTAATTCTCAACCTAAATGTGAAAAAAGCCCTTATCCCTTGAGGTTTTTAGTAATTAAGTATTTTAACACTTTAATTAAATATGCCAAATTCTGGAGGAAATTGAAGACATTTGAAAGAGTTGACACATCTTCATGACAGGCTGAATTTGGATTGTAAAACCTACAGGATTGAACAAAAATCTGCAGTTCAGTTGTGGTTTTATACAGTTAAAGTGTCAGTTCATCCAAATGGACATTACAGTTTTGGAGGATGTTGTAGATTTAAGGGAAAATTGTTCCTTTTGAGCTGGTTCATGCCAAAATGTGGTGCAGGAAAAGCATGTTTCCCACACTGCAGGTTGCGGTGCCAATGAATTGTTAATGGATTTTGCAAGTGCAGCACCTTTGGGTCACCAAATCGCATGGTACAGCAGTAATGCTTGCACTACCTTTTCCCATGTTACAGTACAATTTTACAGCCCATTCAAATCATGGATGGGAACGCACGTGTTTCGGTGTGAACTAACCCAGGGTAGAGATGTTATCCAAATAGTCCTCCTGAGCACAACTCACCCAGTTATTTACCTTCCCTCCCTGTTCTAGCAATATTCATTGCATGCCCCTGCCTGGCACAACACAGCAATTTTACAGAAAATTATCTGGATCCTCTTTTATTGTGTGCTGTGGTCACATTCATTCATTTAGGGGCGTTGTGCTCATACCAGCTTCCAGGGCAGGGGTCCAGAGTATATCTCCTGCATGGGAAACCTGTGACCCTCAAATACACGTGTAGAAAGAAGGGGCCTTCAGGGGATTTCCCCCCCCCCCCCCAAAGGGTTGCATGGCACTTGCCAGGGCCACACAATCAATATATCTGCAACAGGGTGGAAGGTAAATATTTAACGGAGTGGGCTGTACTCAGGGGACTGGGAGCATTAAACAACTTCAGTTACAGTTGTCCTTAAAACTACATAATATTTTCTTTTATACTTTGGACAATCTGTTTGCAAGATCTCTGCGCTTGGGGCAAAGACACAGGCTTGCTTTAATGCCCTCATTCTCAGCAATATATAGTTACCTCTGGGCATGGAGGAGCATGTGACAGCACAGGGCCGTCACATGGCGAGTCCATAGCCCTGTGTAAGCTATGATTCCAGTGACTGTGGTTTGTACAGCACTTTGCTTTCACTCCTGGTGAATGAACAGAGAGGTGGGGAACTTAAAGGAGTTTTTTTTTGCTGAAATGACTGTTTACAGGGTATAGAGACATAATAGTTAACGGATTCCTTTTAAAAATGATTAAAAATAGATAAAAATAAATCATATAATGTACCTACAGTTTCAGTTTGGTTTTTGCATGCTGTTTCCTGCTTCTGTGATGTACAGAGACACAGAGCCAATACAGGGCAGTGATGGTTTGTAAAACGAAACTAATTGGTGTTGAGGGGTTTTAAACACACAGTAATCACACCTCCTTGATTAGTGACCACAGAGAGAAAGCTCCCATGACTTTTTTCATCAGGAAACAGACAACCAGGAAGTGTTCAGATCAGAGAAGGATTACAGCAACATCAGAGCAAAAACGAACAATGAGGACATGAAACCAGGACTGCAGTAAGGTAAATGAAGCTATTTAGCTAAAAAAAAAAAAAAAAAAAAATCCTTTAGTGACCCTTTAAAGAGTTATAAAAATCATTTTTTTTAATTAAAATAACAAACATGTTATACTAACTTGCTCTTTGCAATGGAGCCAAGATCGCCCTTCGCTGATTATCTTGGCTTCTCCTCCTAGTAGGTGAGGTTGAAAAAAGACACAAGTCCAACCTATGTGTGAGATTATATGTCAGCATTGCCGTGTATATCCCTGTATGTTGTGGGCGTTCAGGTGCTTATCTAATAGTTTCTTGAAACCATCGATGCTCCCCACTGAGACCACCGCCTGTGGAAGGGAATTCCACATCCTTGCAGCTCTTACAGTAAAGAACCCTCTACATAGTTTAAGGCTAAACCTCTTTTCTTCTAATTTTAATGAGTGGCCAGGTGTCTTGTTTCTTCCACAAAAAAAGTTTTTTCCTTATTGTGGGGTCAACAGTATGGCATTTGATAATTGAAATCTATCCCCTCTCAAGCGTCTCTTCTCCAGAGAGAATAAGTTCTCGGTTTGGTATGGAGGCAAACGGTGCATGCTCGCACCCGAGCTATGCGTCTATGGAGCCACGCTCTACAGACACACACACACACACACACACACACACACACACACACACAGTGGAACTTAGCCCTCCTCCTTGCTACATTTGATTGACAGGAGCCAGTGTAAAGAGGGAGAGGGGGAAAAGAGAAGCAATCCTTCTCTTCTTGGGTCCCCCGCCAGCGACATTGACACCACCTTGTCTTCGTGTTTCCCCTTAGCAAACCGTTTGCTATGGGGGCAAACATTGTCCTGCTCACTTCCATGCTGTGCTCCATAGACACACATAGCAGGACTTAGCCCCGCCCCCACTTCCTCCTCACTACATTTGATTGACAGCAGCAGGAGCTAACGTGAAGAGGAAGAGAGGGGAGGAGAGATGCAGTCGGGAACAGTGCTGGATCTCTTTTACCCTATTCCTCTTCACACAGGGAAGGGGAAAGACAGAGCAATATAAAGCTTTTTTTTTTTTTAACTACTTAATGCAATGAATGCATTAAAGGGTCACTAAAGGAATTTTTTTTTTTTTTTTTAGCTAAATAGCTTCCTTTACCTTACTGCAGTCCTGGTTTCATGTCCTCATTGTTCGTTTTTGCTTTGATGTTGCTGTAAATCCTCTCCGTTCTGGACACTTCCTGGTTGTCTGTTTCCTGATCACCACAGTACTGGGAGATTTCTCTCTGTGGTGACTAATCAAGGTGGTGTGATTACTGTGTGTAAAATGAAACTGGATTGGTGCTGAGGAGTTTTAGACAAAGTATCACTGCCCTCTATTGGCTCACTGCCCTCTATTGGCTCTCTGTACATCAGAGAACCAGGAAACAACAGCAAAAACGAAACTAAACTGCAGGCACATTATATGATTGGTTTTTATCTATTTTTAATCATTTTTAAAAGGAATCAGTTAACTATTATGTCTCTATACCCTGTAAACAGTCATTTCAGCTTAAATTTTTTTTTCCTTTAGTGACCCTTTAAGGTAAAAACATTTTTAGCTTTAGAATTTTGAAGTCAAATGAGACACTGCATTTTTCTCTGCCTTCCAACAGGTGAAAGTATACTACAATGACTACATGGAAAAAAAAAAAAAAAAAGGAGAGATTATGAAATTATATACACAAAACAGCAACGGCAAAAGGAAAAGGGAACAATGGCTCTACAGATTAGATAAAAAAAAAAAATAAGTTTATAGTACATTGTTGTACAGCAAAAAGGAAGTCAGGGTTATCTAATGCTGTACTCTCTTAGCTAATTTGCCAAATGTTGAGCATATTAGTCAAGTCCTAACTGAAAGGCTAATCTGCTAGAAGGAGCTTGTACATGATTACGGTATATATTAGTACACATATGCAAGCAATGCAACTGTAAAGTGAGATAAACCAATCACAATAAAACAGGAAACCCCTCTCGACATACATTGCTGGTACTTGGAGAAACCCTTTAACACTGTGAAGATACTGTGTACATAAATACACACAGATAAAAACAGGAATCCCCTCTTTGGACTGTTTGATGCACACAGTTATATGCTGTAGACTGCATGGTATTCTTTAGGAGGATGTCAGAAAAATTATTTTCAACATCTAAGTCACCAGAATATTTACTGAAATCTATCTGTATCATGCAGTAGAAATAAACCCCTTGATCAGTAATCACTCAAATCATTACAATTAGAAGGCCATCTGTGCCCAGTAAAAAAAAAAATTGGAAGCATTTTACTAGGCAGATGCCCATAAAATAAAAAAACCTCACCAATTCCAACTTTACTAATTGTCCTTAAACCAGCCAGCCAGCAAGCATACAGTGTATACATTTTCTAGACACCCAATCATTTTCTATTTTGTTTTTTTAGATCTTTAAATTAAGACAGCCAGTAAAGAGAAGGGTGATGCATTATAAATAAACTAGGAATAGGACATTCAAACAAATTATTTCACTTATCAGGCAACAGTACAGGGGTTCAATTTTTTCATTTACAGAGTACAGGCAGTCCACAAGTTACAAAGGAGGTAGACAACAAGTGAGAGGAAATCTCCCCCTAGGAAGGATAATTCACTCCTCTTATTATGGGGAAAAGGTGCCTCCACTGAAGCTTTATCACCAATCCTTGTTTCCACAACAACCCAACATTTTCAAAATCCAATTGTCACTGGGACAG
Organism: Rana temporaria; assembly: GCF_905171775.1. Taxonomy (NCBI): domain Eukaryota; kingdom Metazoa; phylum Chordata; class Amphibia; order Anura; family Ranidae; genus Rana; species Rana temporaria. The sequence continues at coordinate 156,361,720 of NC_053494.1, read as the reverse complement.
AAAAGTGAGGTGAAATATTCTGAAGAGGGGCACAGACAGCAAAACAAGGGTTACAGGGGTGACAACCCTTTTCTATGCTAGCCAAAAAACATAAAAATAACTTTTTGGGCTGACGTTCTACTTAAAAAAAAATATATATATAACTGTTCCAAGTTGCATACAAATTTAACTTAAAGTGGTTGGAAACCAGTCATAAAATTTGAACTAAGCACATACGGTAGATCTGCAGTGTTTACGTCTTTCTCTCCAAAGCTCTAAAGCCTAGTAGATACAAAGAGACTATCAGACGAATGATGGTCCGTCCTTTTTGCATGCTAGTCTCCATATTGAAAATTAATAGGTTACTATAGTACAACATTTCTCATATGACAGAATAAAAATTCTGAAGTGATATACAATGGTACCTTAGATTACGAGCATAATTTGTTACAGAAGAATTCTTGTAATCCAAAGCACTCATGTATCAAATCGAGTTTCCCCATCAACGGAAACAAAGATAATTCTTTCCACAGTGACTTCTATTGTCTGCAGTACCGCATGTGGCCAGAGGTGGAGGGGGTGGAGACACTCGGAAACCACTTGGAGTCGCAGTATTTCTGAGTGGCTCCGAGTGTCACCGTCACCCCACACCTCTGGCTAAATTTGGTACCGTACCTTGCAGAGGCTTGACTCCTTGCTCGCAATCCGAGTCAGGGTTTTCTTTTAAATAATAGCTTGTATTGTGAAACGCTCATTAACTGTGTTACTCGCAATCTGAGGTATTACTGTAATGTATTGTATTTTCGGACAAAAACTGTACCGATTAAATGAAAATCGTACGATCTGGTATTGTGCAAGAACATTTTTCGTGTTTCTCTCATTGGAAAATTTTGGACAAAAGCTGTGAACTAACAATCAGATTATCGTATGATTGCTTTGAAAGCGGAATTTCATTTGAATGATATTCTGATCGTATGTACGGGGTTCGGTCCTCTTATCCGCATAAGTGACTGCCGAGAAGTTTTCATGACACATGAGATACATTTGTGACAGGGAGGGAGATGAGCACATAGCTCGTCTATTAAGAATACAGCTCTGCACGATCCTTCGTTCCTCTGCGTATGTGGAAGGAGGGGGATGTCCCTTTCCTCCAATCAGCTTCCACACTGTGTATAAGAGCTGTAACTGCAGTTCTATAACCGCTGTTCTGTACTCCTCACAGATGCATAAGGATTTTATAACAAATCTTTCGAAGTAAAACTTATGTAGGAGTATTTGTGTCATCTCTGTATCATCTGCGGCTATTCACTTCACTGGGTATATGTGAGGGTTCACATCCACAAATCAACAGAACCTATCTTGTTTGTAACCATTATGACCAAGCGCTAGCATTTGCGTGAAACACGTCTACTTTTTTGTCCCCTGCTCCATCTGTCAACCACTTGTCATATGAAGCTTCAATAAAAGGATTTTGTGCACCTGTCCCAAATCATTTTTTTATGTTACAAATGTTTGGGAATGTATTCGTGCATGTGTAGATCTTCAAATAAGCTGTAAAATATTAACAAGTTGACCAACGTCTAGCAATTACACAAGAAAAAAAAAATAACACTTTACAATTTCCTTTTTAGTCCCCGGCAAAACTCCAGACAGCTAGGTGGTGTATTAAGAATGTGGACTTGTCTCAAAGTAAATCCATTCCTCAACAAAAATAAAATGATAAAAATAATGCATATGTCATTAGCAAAATAGTGGACTGGCAATGAACTATATGGTGACATGAGGAAGCCTTACTTAGACTTTCCTGTGGAAAAATAAATAAACGAAGCACGTGTAAGAAATTAGGTAAAGCAGAACGCAGAGGAAGACGCGGTACACTCAGCAGGCTCTAAACAGTACAGACAATTAACACCTCATTACAAGTTCTTTCAAGTCAAAACGAGACATGGAAAGATGTATAACCAAATATTTACCTGGAAATTTAACAAATAACATTCTAAATGGCTGAACAGGTGTTAAAGTGTACCCGTTCTTAGTCATAATAAAAAGGAACCCAGAAGGAATGGCAGAAATAGTGTGTAATGGTGAAAAAAAGGGAAGAAGTGTAGATTCTCCCAGCAACCAGATTGTTGGCTTTGTTATTAAAGTGCATCCTAAAATCTGATCTGCATTTTTTGTTAGAAAAACACCTAAATTATTATATATTTTCAAAAAAAGCAGAGGCCCTGAAGAATAAAAATGATGCTAGCTGAATTTTTTATGCTGTACACAATTTGCGCTACTGTTTATTAAATGCATCTTTTCAGCAAAAAAAGTAAGGGAAACAGATGCCAAACATGTCAAGCCTTAAATTTGCGTGCACCTGTGAAGTGGTGAAAAAGGTCAGTAACCAAAATCGTCCATCGTGGATGAAGGATTTAAAAACCTTTAGGCCAGGTTCACACTGGTACGACACAACAGCCATACTACTTAGGATCCGACTTTGCCCTGCGACTTCAATGAACAGGGATCCGACTTTGAACCCCGACAATACCAGGCACTGTATCTGGTATGAATATTTAGGGAGAAGTCCATGCAAAATGTAAAAAAAATTGCATGGACCCCCCCCCCCAAAGAGCATACAAGGCCCGGTCTGGTATGGATTTTAAGTGGAACCCCCCTATGCCGAAAAAACGGCATGGGGGTCCCCCTGAAGTCAATACCAGACCCTTATCCGAGCATGCAGCCCCTGTCGGTCAGGAAAGGGGGTGGTGATTAGCGTGCGCCCCCCCCTCGAATAACAACAGGCCACACGTCCTCAACATGGTGGATGCTTTGGTGCAGGGGGGCCCTGCGCCCTCCCCAACCCAAAGCACCTTGTCCCCATGTTGATGAGGACAAGGGCCTCTTCCCGACAACCCTGACCATTGGTGGTCGGGGTCTAAAGGTGGCGGGCTTGTCGGAATCTGGGAGCCCCTTTAATAAGGAGGCCCCCATCCTTTGTATGAGTTTGGGGTACATTGTACCCCATTCACCTGGAAAAAAAAAATCAGAAATAAAACATAATACACAGGTTTTTAAAGTAACTTATTAGGCAGCTCCGAGGGTCTCTTCCGACTTCTTCTGCCCTCTCTGGCTCTTCTTCGCTCATTTTCTGGTTCCTCTCCCTATGTTTCTGCTGGGTCTCCCCTGCGCATTAGAGCGGGAGAGAGCATCGTGTCAACATCGGAAGAAGAGCAGAGGGAAGAAGACAACGGAGAAGACCGGGCAAGAGCTGGAAAAAGAGCAGAAGATAGAGGAGGAGACCCGGCAAAAGACAGAGGGAGAAGAACCGGAGAGAGAGTGGAGAAGAGCCAGAGAGGGTAGAAGAAATGAAAGGGGCCCCCAAATTCCGATAAGCCCCCCCGCCCACAGAACCCAACAACCAACCGCCAGGGTTGTCGGGATGAGGCCCTTGTCCTCGTCAATATGTGGACAAGGTGCTTTGGGGTGGGGGCACAGGGCCCCCTGCCACAAAGCACCCACCAACCCTGTGTTGAGAGCATGTGGCCTGGTACTGTTCAGGGGGGGGGGGCGCAGGGCCCCCCCCCCCTTAAAATCCATACCAGACCAGGGCCTGGTATGCCGTTTTTTTTTCTTCTTTTGGTGTGGGGTTCCCCCTCAAGATCATCAGAGCACAAGTCGCATGCCAAAGTCGGACCAGGCAAGACGGCGATCCAACTTTGATCCAACTTCAGTGGTATTCAAGGGCTGAAGTAGGATCAAAGTCGGACCAAAGTAGCACAAGGAGCATTTTCAAAGTCGGACCGACTTGTGTCAGACCAGTTAAGACGGCTCCCATAGGGCAACATTGATTTTCACACATCATACGACATGAGCTCCCAATGTCGGAGCGTTTGTCGTACCAGTGTGAACCCGGCCTCATAGCTCATCAATTTAGAATCAAATTGTAGCCCTAGAATAATTGCTCTCATACTGGCATTTGCATCAATACCTCACAATTGTTGTTTATTTACACGTGTGCTCCGTGCAAGTGTTTGCAATCACATGTGTGCACAGGTGGACTGAGTTTATTAAAAAAATTATTAAAATTTAACACTTTTTTCCATTCAACTTTAATGCTATCTCAAGGGGGCCAACAGACCTCCTATACGATCACACAGGCAGGTGATAGGTTCTCTTTAACCACATGCCAACTGCCGCATGCTGATTTACGTCGGCAGAATGGCACAGTAAGGCAAAAGGGCGTACCCATACGTCCCTTTAACATTCCTGCCCAGCGGGTGCATAGAAAAATGATCAGACAGATTCTGTATCCACCTAGGTTAGTATAATACTTTCCTTGTTATCTTCCTTATACTACTAATCAACATTTAGTGTGCTAGCTAGATTGCACTCTTTTGTTTATATGGTATATTGATATACACCCAATATCAATTACAACACTTATCAAAGGGAAATGACTAGCCACGGAAATGCACTGGCCTTCTGTACAACCCATGTCTGATCTTGTATAGAAATAAGCTCAACATTTGCAGACTTTTATCAAATAGGAGGGGTGCTTTCTTCTCAAATCTCAATCCACAGTGGCTTTGGGAGCCGTCTAGACAATGGTATTGCACAGATAAGGCCTGCTTTTCTGGAGACCCCCACCAGTGCTCTCCACTTCTCTTCTTTGAGTGCCCCAGAGCAAGCTGTGCCATGTGGGTGCACTCCCAAACCATGGTGTGTGCATCCATAGACACAGTGTGGCTCAGACACACTCCCTCCTCACAGAATTTGACAGCCCATGGCTCCCGCTGTTTTCAATGAGTCCTGTGACAATAGGAAGTGAGGATCGGGAAAAGACTCAGGTAACCGTTTAGGGGGTGGGGGGGTTAGAGATAGGGGGTGTTGGTGGAAGGAAACAGGTAGTGGGAAATGTTTTACCTTAATACAGGGAATGCATTAAGGGTAAAAAATGTTTTGCCTTTAGAACCACTTTAAATTATACTGTTATTACTTAGAAATTCAATCCAATATATGATTATATAAAATGTATATTGCCACTTTAAATCATCTTTACAGGCAAAATTGATTTTGAAATTAATAGATGCACATTTGAGGAGCATTTAAACATTTTACATCAGATCAAAACAAATTATCCCCCAAAATAAAATAAAAAAATCAACCAAAAGTTCAAGCAAATGCAATTCCTCTTTGCTTTGAGATACCGGCATTCGCAAATCATTTTTTATATACACCAAGGTATTAAGATATTTTAAGAACTTGCTTTCTGATTTGATGGAGATATTTTTTTTACCCAGATTAGGAAAATACATAAAATCTACTTTACACATAGAATTATTACCAGTGGAAATAAAATTTCCCACATAAGTACAAAACTGCAATTTTTTTGTTGTTCAACAAAACACAATTGTGTGTGGCTTACCGTTTGACTTTCTGGGAAGGCCATCTTTATTAACTTATGAGCACATTCTTCAAAGTCTAAACTGGAAAAGAAAATGAAAATAAACATTAATCTAAAATGATTTATGGGCACCATGGCACAGCTCAGCCCTGCACAACACTTGAAAAATATACTATATCACTGTGTTATAGTGAACTCCAGGCATAAAAACCTTAACAGACACAAAGTAATGTAGCTCCATTTTTGTTAGTACATAAATTAAGGATAATTTCCATTTTTGTAACATGTTACACATGTATTTAGGGTGTAACATGTATAATGTTACCTTGGCTTAGCCCCCCCCCTGCATTCTCTATTTCCCTGCGACAGCGGACAAGTGAAGCGGAACAGAAACCAGTCACTAGTGGTGTACCACATGGCTCTGTCCTAGATCTTCTCTATTCAATCTATTTGTAAGTGCTATAACTAAAGGTTTTTATAAGCATGGTCTGACAACACCAAGGTGTGCAATAGGATTGATATCCCTGGAGGTTGTACATTGCATTGCTGTAAAATTAGTCAAAGTAGCGCAGTTCAATGTTTCTAAATGTAAAATAATGCACCTAGAGAAAAAAAAAAAATCAGTGATTCCTTGGTAGAGTACAACATTGGGGTAAAGTGTTGGCAAGAACAATAGAGGAAAAAGATTTGGGGGGGTACTTATTTCAGATGACTGCAAAATGAGCAGAGAGTTTGGACATGCAATAGAAAAAGTGAACTGAATACTAGGATGTATCACTTGAGAAGTGTTTCTCAACTCCAGTCCTCAAGGTGCCCCAACAGGTCATGTTTTCAGGATTTCCCTCAGATGAAATGGCTGTGGTAATTACCAAGGCAGTGAAACTGATCAAATCATCGTTGCAAAATAAATAGCCTGAAAAAATTACCTTTCTTGAGGACTGGAGTTGAGAAACACTGCACTAGAGGGATCGCCAGCAGGATGAAGGAGTTTCTGATTCCCCTATATAGATCTTTAGTGAGACCCCATTTGAAATACACAGTGTCCAGTTTTGGAGACCTCACTTACAAAAAGATATTGATAAGCTAGAGTCCAGAGGCCGGCAACAAAAACAGACTACAAAAACGTAATGTAGTTTGGAGCAAAGAAGGGAGAGGGGAGACATGACTGAAACCATTAAATATATTAAGAGTGAGGTTCAGGAGGGCAATATTTTCAATATGAAGCTCAGATCAAGAACACAGGGACATGACCTCAAATTAAGAAAGTTTAAAAACAAATCTTAGAAAGTATTATTTTAACAAAAGAGTAATTGATGCTTGGAACAGACTTCTAGCAGAGGTAGCGAGTCAGTCAACAGTAAGTAGATTTAAGCCTCAGAAGATGAAAATCTTTTCGAAACGTACGTCAGGCCCGTACGTGTGACGTCATTTCCGGGTGAGCGTCAGGTGGTTTTGGCTGGAGCGCACGCCACCACCGAGGATACACACGCTCGCCATTTAGCCTAGTCGGGTAGTGTTGTTACACACCGGCTATCAGTGGCTAATAGTATCGCTTTTCTTTTCTTTTTTCTAGACTTATTGTATTTTTATTTATGTTACCAGTATTTTAATTGCTCACTCCTCACGGAGATTAGTGTGACCCATTCCAGCATTTCCTGCACCTAGTGGTATATTCCACAGCAGGAGATGACACACATGTTGTTTTGAACTAAATAACATTTTTTTTTTTTATATGTCACAACGGTGTCATATTTTACCATACTTTATCACACTATCGGAGCCCCCCGTTTTTTCTTTATTGAAGAACCAAGGAAGTCGGATCATTTTACAGCAAGATATCTAATTTGGAGGAAGGAGTGAACATCAGAGTGGAGCAACAACTATTGGAGTACCTGATATATGCACTTTACCCTAAGCGGGGGCTTCTATCTGGTGAGTGGGGAACCCTTAGGGGAGCACCGGGACCACACCGCATTGCGTTTTAGGAGCACCCTTTCCACATCCAACTTACCAACTGGACTCCTAATGCTTCACCAACAACATTTATAAGTTCGTGTTACTCGCATGAAATATGATCTAGGGGCTACGGATGAACTACAGATGCAAAATCTTCTTCCTTAAATTAAGAATCTCAGACATTGACCATTTATTGGTATCTGACACTTTGGTGTCCTGTTGATTATAGTAGATATTGCATTACTGGTGTAGGTTTCTCTCCTACAGGGGGCAGCAGCCCATACATTAGCACTGCAGCCGGAATTTATATCATACTGTATGGACTTATGTGGTATCTTCCAATATAGATGTTTGCAATTTAGCATCATTTGCTTTTAGGTGCCGGATTAAGTTTTATGATATATGCTTTTTATGTAAGGTTTTTCCCTACAGGGGTCTCTTGATAGAGGGCAGTTGTCTGGGCACCTGCTATATCTATTTATTTTCTGTTTATGTGATTTATAGGGTGTTGCTTAGAGTAAGAGTCCTCCTTTTGTCACCTAGCAATATACCCTGTGATACAAGGGTATCCCACACACCTCACTGACTGGTATTACACCGTTCTGCAGAGTGCATATGTTTGTACATATGGCTACATATTCTACACAGCACTAGAGAGCTGCAGCTCAGCCACCAGAACACAGTGCCCGCCTGTAGCAATCCCAATAGGTCACTGGGGCCTACATCTACCTACGGCCCTACCTAGTTGACAAGGGACTGCACCACTCATATTGGGGCCACTTGACATCTTGTACCTACCGCCTCTAGCAGGCAGACCACCCATAGGGTGCTCAGTGGACAGGTGTCTACCCAGGAAGCGCCAACATCCCTACCCTTACACTTACTAGTAAGTAGATTTAAACATGGTTGGAACAAACATAGAACTATATTCAGACAAAAAAAAAAAGGATTTTTGTACTCACCGTAAAATCCATTTCTCTGAGTTCATAGACGGACACAGCCTTCATTGACCTTAGGGTTATGCTTCTTCCTACCAGGAGATTTAGGCAGAATTCTACAGCACTTAAGGTGTTAAAAACTTTCCCTCATGCCGCTCCTCCCAGGGGGCGTGGCTCCCCAGGCATAACCCCCACTCTGCTCTAGCAGCTTCAGTTCGTAACAAGCAGTACAAACCAAGGAGGGGTGGGTGCTGTGTCCGTCTATGAACTCAGAGAAATGGATTTTACGGTAAGTACAAAAATCCTTTTTTCTCTTTCGTTCATAGACGGACACAGCCTTCATTGACCTTAGGGACGTCCCCAAGCAGTGTCAAAAAAATTCGAGGGGTGGGAAAATAACACAGCAAAAACAGGTTACACCCCAAACAAAACCGGAGTTACTCAACGGAGGAACTCCAACCTTAAACTGCCGCCTGTAACACCCTGCGGCCGAAGGAGGCATCAGAAGATGCACTCACATCCACCTTATAAAACTTTGAAAAAGTGTGGACCGACGACCAGGTCGCAGCCTTACACACCTGTAACACAGAGGCTTGATGACGGAAAGCCCAGGAGGCCCCGATCGTCCTGGTCGAATGCGCCGTGACCCGAAAGGGAGGCGCCCGCCCCTTCAGGGCGTAGGCCTGAAGCACAACCTGTCGGATCCACCTGGAAATGGTGGCCGACGAGACTGCCAGGCCCTTACTGGGACCGGACACGAACAGCGAGTCCGACTTCCGGAACTGAGCTGTCGCCGACAAGTAAACTCGAAGGGCCCAAACCACATCCAGAGAATGTAAAATGGCTTCCTTCGGGTTCTTCGGCTGAGGACATAATGATGGAACAACAATGTCCTCGTTAATGTGAAAGGCCGAAACGACCTTCGGAAGAAAAGAGGGCTGCGGGCGCAGCACCGCTTTATCCTGATGGATGACCAAGTAGGGGGCCTTGCAAGACAAGGCCGCCAGTTCAGACACTCGTCTGATAGAGGTAATGGCTACCAGAAAGACCACCTTCTGCGACAAGGTCAGCAAAGGGATCTCCCGAATGTCCTCAAAGGGGGCACACTGAAGCGCCGAGAGGACCAAATTCAAGTCCCAAGAAGGTAGCGGAGGGCGCACCGGGGGGGCCACATGCCGGACCCCCTGCACAAACGTGCGAACCAAAGAATTCGCTGCCAAGGGACGCTGAAAATAAACAGCCAGAGCAGAAATCTGACTCTTGATCGTGCTCAAGGCAAGAGCCTGGTCCACTCCCCGCTGTAGGAACAGCAGGATCCGGGACACCACGTAAGTACGGGGGTGCCACTTCATCTCCTCACACCTAGAGATGTATGCTTTCCATGTACGATGGTAAATTTTTCAAGAAGTGGACTTCCGTGAACGCAGCATGGTAGAGATTACCGGGCCCGACAGGCCCCGGTCCTTCAGTACCTGGTTCTCCACAGCCACGCCGTTAAAGCCAGTGACCGTAAAGCAGGATGGAAGATCGGGCCCTGAGACAGGAGATCTTCCCTCAGAGGCAGACGCCAGGGGGCGTCTGCCACCAGACGTACCAGGTCCGCGTACCAAGAGCGACGCGGCCAATCTGGGGCGATCAGGATCGTTGGAATACCTTCGGCTTCCACCCTGCGCAGCAGGCGGGGTAGGAGCCTTAGAGGAGGGAAGGCGTAAATCAGGTGATATTGACCCCAGGGAGCCACTAACGCGTCTGCCCACGGGTCCTTTGACCGGGCCACAAACCGTGGTACCTTCCGATTGAGACGGGACGCCAGAAGGTCCACGTCTGGAGTGCCCCATTTTTGGCACAGGACCTGAAACACCTCCGGGTGGAGAGACCACTCCCCTTGATCCAGAGTCATGCGACTTAGGAAGTCGGCTTGCCAATTCAGAACTCCCGGAATGTATACCGCCGACAGGGCCGGAACGGACCTTTACGGCCCACCGAAGTATGTGAGCGACCTCCGTCGCCGCGGCCGAGCTCCTTGTGCCGCCCTGATGATTGAAGTACGCCGCGGCCGTGGCGTTGTCGGACTGGATCCTGACAGGACGACCCTGTAGCTCCAGGGACCACCTGACAAGGCACAGCTTGATTGCTCGGAGCTCCAGGATATTGATCGGCAGGCGGGACTCCTCCCGAGTCCAGCGCCCCTGGGCTGACTGGGTGCCCCAGACGCCCCCCCAGCCGAAGAGGCTGGCATCCGTCGTGACCACTGTCCAGCGGCACGGGAGAAAAGACTTCCCGGACCGAAGCACCGGAGACGTCAGCCACCATGCCAGGGAAGACTTGGCCAGATGGCTCAACCGAATCTGGCGATCCAGAGAAGATGGGACCCTGTCCCATCGTGACAGAATCTCCTTCTGTAGTACCCTGGTGTGGAATTGGGCATACGGAACCGCCTCGAAGGAGGCCACCATCAGACCCAGAACCCGCATGCAGAAGCGAAGAGATGACCACTTCTGGGTCAACAACTGTCTCACTGCAGATTGCAGGGTCAGCAGTTTTTTCGATGGGAGGAACACTTTTGTCTCCCCCGAATCCAAAACCAGCCCCAGGTGTTCCAGCCTCTGGGACGGAACCAACACTGATTTTCTGAGATTCAGAAACCAGCCGAACTCCTGCAGAGTCCGACACGTGATGGACACGTCCTCCTCTAACTCTGAGCCTGAAGAAGCTCTCAGGAGAAGGTCGTCCAGGTATCCCACGATAGCGATCCCTCGCTGCCGTAGCAAGGCCAGGATCGGGGCGAGCACCTTGGTGAACACCCGTGGTGCCGACGCCAGCCCGAACGGGAGGGCCACGAATTGATAGTGGTCCTCCCCGATCGCAAAGCGCAGATACCTTTGGTGGCTTGTGCAAACGGGAACATGCAGGTATGTGTCCATGATGTCTAAGGACGCCATGAAGTCCCCCTGGTGGAGGGACGCTATGATAGAACGGACCGACTCCATCCTGAATCGCTGCACCTTGACAAAGGAGTTGAGGGCCTTTAGGTCCAGGATAGGGCGAACCCCTCCCTTCTTGGGGACCACGAACAGATTGGAGTAGAACCCCCGAAACCGTTCCAGCGAGGGGACCGGCACAACCACCCCCCTGTCCAGAAGATCCTGGACAGCCCCGGACAGGGCTAGCCGACGATCCGGAGGAAGCTGGAGGTTGGATGGAAAAAATCTGTTTGGGGGACAAGAAAGGAACTCTATCTTGTACCCCGAGGCGACCACCTCGCAAACCCAACGGTCGGATAGAAGAGAATTCCACCGATCCACGAAGTTGTGAAGCCGTCCCCCCACCCGAGACCCGGGCGGGGGCAGACCTTCATGCGGAAGCAGGCTTGTCCGCAGGCTTGTTCGGTTTTTTGAACCAGTGGGGGTTTCGCCCGGCAGCAAGGGCTTTTGCACCTTGCGGACCTTTTCCAGCCGCGCTGGCGCACGAAAAAAACGCTTAGGGGGTAGTAAAAGTAGGACCTTGCTTGCGGCGAGGTTCCCTACCCTTCCCCGACTGAGGGAGCAAGGTGCTCTTACCTCCAGTGGCATCCTTAATGATGTCATCCAGGGATGCCCCCAAAAGCCGTCCGCCCTTAAAGGGCAAATCTACCAAGGCCTTTTTTGAGGACTGGTCAGCCGACCAGCACTTAAGCCATATAAGGCGGCGCAGAACCACTGCGTAGACAGAAGCCCTGGAAAGCAAAGGAATCTAATCCATATCCGCCTCGCAGAGAAACTTCTGACCCTGAATCAACTGTTCAGCCAGGTCCCTAGAGGACTCGGAAGCACCTTGGACCTCCAGGTCCTGCAGCAGGAGCTTCGCCCTTTCAGTCAGCGTCTGAGCTACCAGGGCTCCGGCCAGAGCCGGCCTTACCACCGAACCCACCACCGAGAACAGGGAGCGGGCCACGGCCTCCACTCTCCTATCAGCGGGGTCCTTGAAAGCAGGAGCCCCCTTCACAGGCAACGTAGTAGCCTTACTCAGTCTGGACACAGAGGGTCCACCGACGGAGGAGCGACCCACTTTTTAAAAAAAAGTCCTCCTCCAGGGGGTAACGGGTAGCAAAGCTTTTAGGAACAGTAAAAGCCTTTTGCGGTGTATCCCATTCCTTATACAACATATTGTCTAAATAAGGAACACAGGGGAATACCTTAGCGGTACGCGGTGGTTTGCGGAATCCAAAAGGGACTGACACCGCTGGTGTCTCCGCCACATCCTCTAAATGAAGAGTCTCACGTACCGCAGTTATAAGAGCTCCAACAAATTCCTTATCAGCAGACGCCGCAGCAGAGTCATCCTTGCTGTCCATGTGGGTTAAGCCCGCATCCTCAGACATGACAGAACCAGAAGCAGCAACAGCGTTATCAGATTCTGCGTCAGAGATATCCCCAGAAACAGCCTCCGGGGGGGGGGGGGGGCGCTTTTTTACCCCCCAACCGAGCACTGGCTGCTTCAAACCTGGTGAGAAAAAGACTCCAGGACAGCCGACACCGACTCAACAGATGTGGCAGGGGAAGGGGCGCTAAGGGTTAATTCCGGCATTGTAAGGAATGAGGGGCCTGATTCAGGCTCCATATTGCCGTTGCCATTTCACCCCTACTGCCAAGGGCAGGAAAAAAGTCCCCCACAGGTCACCTCCCGGCCGCTAGAGCACAGTATGGGGCCCCCTGAGACTCACCACCCTCTGGTACAGCGCGGTCTGTGAAGGCAAGTGTGTGCTGAGGAGAAGCTGCAGCGCTGCGTCTGTCCCCTCAGATGATTCGCGGTCTTTTTTCCCCGCCGAAACGGCCACTAGAGGCCGAACTAGTGCTGAAAACGGCGCCGGCCACAAGAAAATGGCCGCCGAATAATACAAGCGCGGCTCCGGCAAAATGGCCGCCGTTGCGCAGTTTTAAAAAGACAGACAGTGTACCCAAAAATGACAGTACACCAAAACAGCACACAGCACACACAAAAATGCCCAGAATGTCCACCACAGTCCCCTGCAGTGACACAGAACAGCCCCAGCCATAGCACGAGTGAAAAAATGAGCCCCAGAGAAAAAAAAACCCTGCACAGCCGTCACCCAAAGGGGGAAGGAGGGAGAGGAATAAGGGAGAGAGGAAAGCAGGGGAAAACCCTCAGTCGACCTCCCAAGGGAAAACATTCCAGCCAGACCACTTACCTGAGTAAGGGGCCACTACTTACCTGTCCTGCGACTACCCGGCTGGAGGTATCCCAGACAGAACCAACGTCCGCGAACGGCATGGTTGTCAGCCAGACACACTGTGACAAGGCCATAGAGACCGGTCATATGTGTGCCCTAGAACCGAAGTTCCCCGGCCGCCCCTGGAGCAATGGGGCCTGTCGTGGACGTCCCAAAGCGGAGCTGAGGGCCGGCACACGCTCGAAGGCCGAACCTGGGGGGACTACAAGGGTCGAGGACCCAGCCTGTCACCCAGTCGGCTGTTGATAGAAGAATCGCAGGATTCAAAAATAAAAATAAAATAAAAAAGCGAGGAAAAAACTCGCAATATGCAAAAAAATTTGCAAGAAAAAACTCCAGAGTCCAGGACTCCAGAGAGAGCCTGACTCTCCTGACGGTTAGGCAGAAACAAACTGAAGCTGCTAGAGCAGAGTGGGGGTTATGCCTGGGGGAGCCACGCCCCCTGGGAGGAGCGGCATGAGGGAAAGTTTTTAACACCTTAAGTGCTGTAGAATTCTGCCTAAATCTCCTGGTAGGAAGAAGCATAACCCTAAGGTCAATGAAGGCTGTGTCCGTCTATGAACGAAAGAGAAAAAAGAGGCAAACTTGATAGACCACTTGGTCTAAAAATATAATTCACCTCTTCTCCTCTGCCTCACCCCTCGCTACGGTGAGGTATATCTACTCTGTCCCTACACCCTCCATTCCTTCTACTTGAATTGTGTGTTCTCCTACTATGTCCTTCTATACCCCGCGAGAAAAGGGAGCGGGAGAAAGAGAAAAAAAAATAAAACACTTGGTGTTTTAACGCTGCCATCACTCTTCTAGGTGTGCGAGCTGTGTGGTAAATAAACTCAGTACAAGGAAAGGGGTATTAGGAGAACGATGGCATATAATCAAAGAGCTACTAACAGTATTGCTAAATATAGTAAAAAATTCAATTTGGAGCCGGCTTAAATTGCCTGCACACTAAACTGCAGCAGTTTAGTGTATGGGCAGCTCTCCAATCTGGCTGAAGTGAGCTGGCAGTAGGGGGCGTGTGTGATGTGCTTTAGAGCTTTCCTTTTTTTTCTCCACTTTATCTGAAGTGCACAAGTGACACTACATTCAAGTAACGGCATAGCAGCATGGTGTGTTTTGCTGTACAGTGACATGCGATGCCTTCATGTGTGCTGCAATAAAATCCAGTCTATTTTATTGTAGCGCACTGCACCACACCTCCGGGATGCATTTCAGTGTGAACAATTATTTTCTGTGTATGCTAGCAGTGACGTGTTCATCTAGGGCACTAAAATGCAGGTCACCCACAGGTGTGTGAACAAACGCTTAAAGCGTTTTTTGGTACCCTGCAAGGTAAAGGTATAATGTGCTAGTATGCATCGCTCACTAGCACATTATGTTAAACTTACCTTAAAACAAAGCACTTCTAGCAGCAAGATGTCAGACCTGAAGGCGCTGCCATCTTCACTCACCTTGCTTCCTGGTTCACAGACTCTGGCTTTGGCCATGATGATGTCACTATCGCACATATGTGCGAGAGCCGCTGTTTATGGCAGAGGGCTCTGAAGAATTGGCCCAGGTGATCGTTCCTTCACAGCGCATGCGCTACTGATGTCACTGGCTGGATTTACAGTAAAAATATCCTAAACAGTGCATGTTTAGTATTTTAATATTTACACTACCTATAGGCGAGTCTTATTATGGGCTTACCTATAGGTAAAATTCAGAGATAGACGTTTACTTCCACTTAAATCTGTAAAAAAAACTCATGCCTGTTGTACTGTGTGCTCCAATCGAAGCCTGCTCTGCAAAGTTCAAGCTGCACAGCTGCAAATGAGGCTGTGACTTCTGGGATAGGTAGTTACATACTGGTTGCAGAGCTAAATGCATCCATCTCCACTGTCAAGGATGTCCATGCCATGGCAGCAGAATGAGGCTCATTCTCCCTTAAAGCGGAAGTAAACCCATCCATTTAACAGTTTCAAAAAACAGTTACATTTCCGTCACTTGCCGTAAATGTAACACTCCCATTGGTTGTGCTCTCAACCAAACTGTCAAACTATCCAATGGCTGGTGTCATCACTGATCATATGTGCAGCATCGTGGCAGCTGAAGATTAAACAGAGGTCAAGATGGCAGCTTTCTTTGCCTGAAAATGATAGGATGGTTTACTTCCACTTTAAGCATTTACACAGTGCTCTGGCTGGTAGAGGGAGGCACATAGAGATCAGGCTGTGTTCAAGTAAACAGAACACTCCTTGCTTTAATCTTGGCTACCATTACTATGTTGCTCAACTTTCTACAGAGTACATATTATAACATAATCCCTGTGCTAAAATACTGCTTTTTATAGGACAATGGGAGATTAATACTTAGCAACTATGCTGAAAGCATTCAGTTGAGCTGTAAATTATACATAATGAAAGGTAAAAGCATGGTCACAGAATAACAAAAAAAAAAAAAATTGGAAACAGCTCCTTCCATAGTAAAAGCATGTGGACCAGTGCAGCAAGCTTGGCAGAAATTTGAAAAGTACAGCTGGAAAAGTTAAAGCTATGAAATGCATTTTGCAAAATCTGAAAATTGCCTCACAGGAAAGCAGAGCCTGTTAAATCATTAGTGGATTTTCAGACAAAATCAGATACATTCATTGGAGAAAAGCAGCAGAGTTATAGGAATGGGTAGGCTCCATTAAGCATCTGTAGGTAGAAGTACATTTTACAAAAAGCCATTACACCAGCATTATTTTGATCCAGGCTTTTTGCCGATCACACACGTTTGAAAGCCAGATGCAATTTTTTTGCCTCTGAATAGGTTCTCTGCAATGCTTAAAAAAATAAATACAAAAATAGATGCAAAAAGCTACACAAAATAGGAGACATTACTATGTGATTATCAACAGGCAAAATGTTGCGGGCGTAATATAAATTTAAATTATATGCTCATAAATTTCTATAGGTACATAGAGAACAATGTTAATGAAGACGTAGGCGCTACGGGTCTGAGCTAGTATGAAATGTTTTCATGGTTTTTGTGTAGTGCATATACCTCTAACCTACCACCCACAGGTGACAAGTTTTGAATATATGTTGATTGTTTATGTATGATGTTAAAGCGGAGCTCCACCCTAAAGTGGAACTTCCACTCATTGGAACCCTCCCCCCTCCGGTGTCACATTTGACACTTTTCAGGGGGGAGGGGGGGGGGGGTGCAGATACCTGTCTAAGACAGGCATTTGCACCCACTTCCGGGAGTCCACTCTGCAGGGACCTGCGGGCAGTGCGTCACTTAGTGCCCCCACCTGCACCCCCCCCCCGTGGTGTTCTGGGAAACACAAGGCTCCCAGAACACAGCAGGAAAGTGACCACGGCGCAGCGCGACTCGCGCATGCGCCGTAGGGACCTGGGCAGTGAAGCCGCAATGCTTCACTTCCTGGTTCCCTCACCGAGGATGGCGATGGGGGCAGCAGCAGAGTTACGTCTTCTGCTGCCAACGTCGCTGGACTCCAGGACAGGCAAGTGTCCTAATATTAAAAGTCAGCAGCTGCAGTATTTGTAGCTGCTGGCTTTTAATATTTTTTGTATGGCGGAGCTCCGCTTTTAGGACAAAAAGTAAAACTAAAAAAAATGTTTAGTCAGGTAGATATTAAAATATTGCAAGGGTTTAGGAGCATCGCAATGCCCCCCCCCTACGCAAACACAATGGCTACAAAGCGGTTATGAATCTATTCATTTGTAACAGCTGTGTTGCCTATGCGGTGATTGGCCCACAGCTATCACATGGAACCTGGGCCAATCACAGCACCCTTTACCATACGATTAGTGATCAGAGCTGTCACAATGATCTTCATTGTAATTTGTAACCAATAAAATGTTAACAAAAAAAATCCCTAATCATCCCCTAGAATAGTACACTGTTACTATGGTGACACTAAACCACTCTGATGAAAGTATGCAAAAAAGAGAACCAGTAACAAAAAAAAAAAAAAAAAAGCGAAGTAAAAAAATGAAACTAAAATGTTTTGAAAAATTGAATAAAATTTTTTATAAAAATGTAATTTGCGTACAGTATTAAATGACTGCACAATTGCTTTGGCCATGAAGGGAGTAGAACCTTCTGGAGCCCAAATGGTTAACAGTGTAATAGTGCAGACGCTACCACATCAGGCATGCTCTCTGCATCATCGAGGACCACCCAGTGTTGCGTTTCACATGACCACTATAAACACTTTTGCAAATGGCAAGAATATTTTTTTTAGGGCTTGTTTACAATTGTTTCAAAACAAGGCTTCAGATATGCTTTTTAAAAAGCTCTCTGAACACCAGTCATAGCCGATATTACAAAATAAAATGGTTAGCTTACACTCCTGTACCGTTTACATATCATGATGCTTTAGTGACGCTTCAAAGCCGCCATAGAACTCTATGACAAAGCTTGCTTAAAGCACCTGAAGCTTTTAAGAGGCTTAATTCAGCTTTGGTGAAATTGCAGGTATGACATAAACACACAAACACCCACACAATCAGCCAAGCTTCAAAAAAGCACCACCATGTGTGTTAAATTTGAAGCAAGTGTAAACGAACGCCAACAAAAAGCATAAATGCACTTTGTCATGTCTAGCTACAACTGTGCTGGGGGATTACCCAATCCTTACTGAAGTATGGGGGGGGGGGATGAGGGAAACAAACAAAAACTTTAAAAGTAGTTGTAAAGCCAACTAGTTTCTTGCTATAATTTCATAGTATTAGATTACATTATGTGCCCCAATGTATGTTCTTTATATTTAAAAAAAGCCTCTGTATACCTTATTTCATTCATGTGAATGCCTGTTGCTGTCTTTCCCAATCCCACAGCTGCAGCAGGAGGGGCTAAGAATCCCCTGCTGACGTCAGCCGGGAGGAGGAAAGCGGCGGGTGGTCACGTGAGCGCCACTCTGAAATAAGGTATATAGCAGTATTTTTATTTTTCTATCAACAAAAATACATTAGGGCACATAATATAATCTAATACTGCAGATTATAGCAAGAAAACACAGTAATTTTAGCAGCAGGAGGGGAGGGGCAGGCTCTAAAAGTTGAGAGGGAGAGAGGACAGAGCCATGTAAACTGACCACGGTATCAGGGGATCAGAAGCCATGATAAACGTGGTCAATTTACAAATGGGAGGGCAGCACTAGGCAAGATCAGCCAGGTATTTTAGGTCATATAGAAAGAGCCCAAAATTACACACATTTTAGGATTACAACTGCTTTAAGTACAGAATGTACGAGATCAACAAGTCAAATAAAGCAGCAAAAAAAATAATAATATTTAAAATATAATCCTTTTGGACTTCAGTAATGCGAGCAAAACATCTTACCTTGATTGAATTGCAAGATATATTGTTCGGCGAAAGGATACCAAGTTAATTTCAGTTTGATCGTGAATGGTTATTTTTTCCGCTACAAGCAAGAAAATTAGACACATTTAATTTAGTGGAAGTAAAGCAAAATGTTAAACAACTTCCCAGTAAAAAAAAAAAAAAAATCTAATATACATATTTGTGTCAAATTAAATACTAAAAACAAAAATTAAAGCATGTCAATCAATTAATTAAAAATTCACTTGAATAGCTCAAGACATATTCATAATGATAAAATGTACCAACACAGTTTACTAATGTGGAAAATTTGAGGGAAATATTTCTCATTCACAAAAGGTTAAAGAAATACCCGCTGTAACCCAAAGTAGATTTGCCCCATTTTTATTTAACCACGTGAGCCAAGTTTTAACCACTTGACGACCGGCCCATAGCCGAATGACGGCTACAGGCCGGTTTGTTAATTCTGGGGGGGTGTACACAGGACTGTCTGTGACCGCGGGGTCCGGATCATGGTAAATGGCCCGCTGATAGTGGCCGTTTACCACGTGATCGCTCCGTCAAATGACGGAGCGATCACTTGTAAGCAAACCGGCGTCATGTCATGACGTTGGTTCCTCTCTCCCCCCTCTGTGTACCGATCGGTACAGTGCAAGAGGAGAGGGGAGAAATCTGTGGCAGCAACGCAGTGGGCTGGATCTGTAGTGCCCACAGCGCTGCTCTGTGACAATTGCAGTCATATCTAGCCATCCATCCCTCCATGCTCAGCCATACTCTGCGCTACCCGGCCATGCTCGGCCGCAAATCGGCCTCTATGTGGCCAGGCTGTGGAAGTCTCACACATGTGGTACCGCCGTACTCAGGAGGAGTAGGAGAATCTATTTTGGGATGTAATTTTTGGTATGTACATGAAATATTTGGTATGTTTGAAATATTGTATAAATGGACAACTCTTTTTTTTAACAAAGCATTTTAACCACTTAAGACCCGGACCTTTAGGCAGCTAAAGGACCTGGCCAGTTTTTGCGATTCGGCACTGCATCGCTTTAACTGACAATTGCGCGGTCGTGCAACGTGACTCCCAAACAAAATTGGCGTCCTTTTTTTTCCCCACAAATAGAGCTTTCTTTTGGTGGTATTTGATCACCTCTGCGGTTTTTATTTTTTGCGCTATAAAACAAAAATAGAGCGACAATTTTGAAAAAAAATTATATTTTTTACTTTTTGCTATAATAAATATCCCCCAAAAATATTATATATATATATATATATATATATATATATATATATATATATATATATATATATATATATATATATATATATATATATATATATATATATATATATATATAAATGTTTTTCCTCAGTTTAGGCCAGTATTCTTCTACCTATTTTTGGTAAAAAAAAGAAATCACAATAAGCGTTTTACGGTTGGTTTGCGCAAAATTTATAGCGCTTACAAAATAGGGGATAGTTTTATTGCATTTTTATAATTTTTTTTTTTTTTTTACTTCTAATGGCGGAGATCAGCGATTTTTTTCGTGACTGCGACATTATGGCAGACACTTCGGACAATTTTGACACATTTTTGGGACTATTGTAATTTTCACAGCAAAAAATGCATTTAAAATGCATTGTTTACTGTGAAAATGGCAATTGCAGTTTGGGAGTTAACCACAAGGGGGCGCTGATGGGGTTATGTGGGACCTCATGTCTGTTTCCAACTGTAGGGGGGTGTGGCTGTAGGTGTGACATCATCGATTACGATTCCCTATATAAGGGAACACACGATCGATCACGGCGCCACAGTGAAGAATGGGGTTGCTGTGTTTACACACAGCTCTCCCCGTTCCTCAGCTCCGGGGACCGATCACGGGACTCCAGCGGCGATCAGGTCTGCGAGTCCCGCGGCCGTGGTCACGGAGCTTGGGACCGAGGCGCGCGCGACCCCACGGCTGGGCTTAAAGGGCAACGTACATATACGTTGATGTGCCCAGCCATGCCATTCTGCAGACGTAAATCGGCGTGAAGGGGTCCTTAAGTGGTTAACCACTTCCCTCCCGCCTGCCGTCATATGACGTCCTTGACTTTGTGCGGGATATTTGAATGATGCCTGCAGCTACAGGCATCATTCAGATATCAGCTTTTTCAGCCGGCGATTTCCTACACCATAAGAATGATCATAGCGGCTGTTCCGCCTCTTGATCTTTCTTACGAGGGACGTCCCGCCCTCCCGCCACCTTCCGGTGCTTCTACTGACTCACCGATACGATCGAAGCCAGGATCGTTTTTTAAAATTTATTATTTCAGGCTTCCCAGCCTAGAGGTGAGATGTGGGGTCTTATTGACCCCATATCTCACTGAAGAGGACCTGTCGTGCCATATTCCTATTACAAGGGATGTTTACATTCTTTGTAATAGGAATAAAAGTGATCAAAAAATGTTGTTTTTGGGAAAAAAAAAAAAGTGTCAAACTAAAATAAAGCAAATTAACAAAAAAACATTTTTTTTTTTTTTTTAAAGCGCCCCTGCCCCCGTCTGCTCGCATGCAGGAGCGAACGCATACGCAAATCCCGAAGAAAAAGACTGAACTGCCGCACTTCCACGAAATTCCTAAAATGTTGCCTTTAATAGTAAAAAATGGAAACGGCACTACAAATCACAGCAGACAGTGGGGTGGATAGCCGACGCGTTTCGCACTGGGGTATCAGCGCTTAGTCATAGCTGAATCCCGCCCACATATAAAAACGGTGTTCAAACCACACTTGTGAGGTATCGCTGCAAACGTTAGAGCGAGAACAAAAATTTTGGCCCTAGACCTCCTCTGTAACTCAAAACATGTGACCAATAATAAAAATGAAAGCGTCGCCTAAAGGGATTTTCAGTAGCGAAGTTTGGCGCCATGCCAAGAGCGTGTGCAATTTTAAAGGGTGACATGTTAGGTATCTAATTAATTGGCATAACTTTATCTTTCACATTATGCAAAAACATTGGGCTAACTTTACTGTTTTTTTTACTCTCACACACAGCCAGAAAGGCAGGATAATTCTTGTTGGGCAGTGTATTAGTACTCAAACTAACACACTTAGACCAAATTTTAATGGTTCAAAGAATGTCAGGCAAAATGGTCGGCCCTCACGCATGTTCCTTTTATCAAATCTGGCCCTCTTTGAAAAAAAGTTTGGACTCCCCTGCTCTAGGGTATTTGCTAAAAAAAAAAATATGTTTTGGGGTTCTATGTAATTTTCTAGAAAATAAATGATTTTTACAAGTACCGTGTTTCCCCGAAAATAAGACGTACTCCGAAAATAAGCCGTAGCGGGATTTCGCCGCAAGTTCGAAATATAAGACACCCCTCCGAAAATAAGACGTAGTGATGGCGTGTCGAATCCCCGATAATAAGACGTAGCGATGGCGTGTCGAATCCCCCGAAAATAAGACGTAGCAATGGGCGTGTCGTATGCGGCGCGGAGCGGTAAACAACACGTGATGCGGTAGTACTGTACTGGTGCGGAGCTCAGAGCTGTAAAGAAGTGAGGAGAAGCTCTGTACCACCTCTGTCACCCCACACAAACACAAAAGCTGCTACTGAGCCCAAAGAGATCACCCCAGCTCCACTGTGCTCCACATCAGCTTTGCTGGCCTATCTTTCTGTACAGCCAAGATGAGTGCAAAAAGAAAGAGTTATTCTGTTGAGTACAAGAAAGGAATTGTGGAGGACTCCCAAGGCAAGAATCTTACGGCTTTTTGCAAAGAGAAGAAATTGGATATCCGAATGGTCCAAAAATGGCGTGCAGAATACGATAATCTCAGTCTACAGGTGGACAGAGGAAATTCCAAGAAGCGCAAGTGTGGCTCAGGTAGGCAACCTTTATTTTCTGAGCTGGAAGACATGATTAGTGAATGGGTTGCTGACAGGAGAGCAAAGGCTTTGGTTGTGCGCAGGGCTGATATTCAAACATTTGCCCGTGAAATGGCACCACAATTCGACATATCCCCAGAATTCAAAGCATCACAACATTGGCTAGATCGCTTCCTTCAGCGACTGAACTGTCTCTCAGAAAATCAACAACACTGTTTAAGTTGGAAGATGCTGAAGTTATTAAGCGAGCACTTGCATTCAAGTCCTTTGTTGATGGCATCGACTTTTCTAAATACCAACTTTGCAACATGATTGCTATGGATGAAACTGCAGTGTTTATGGGTCAAGGAGCCCAAACAACAATTGACCAGAGGGGTGCCTCCTCAATCTACGTTCCCTCCACTGGTTATGAAAGTGCACGTGTTACCTGTATCTTGGCAATTCGTCTTGATGGGACAAAAGTCACACCTGTTATCATCAGTAAGGGCAAGAAAGATAAGTTGGAACGTGTTTCTGGCATTTATGTTCTTGAAACCGAAAAAGCCTGGTGCACACAAGCAGTTATAAGGAAGTGGCTTGATTTAATGCTGCCACTTGTTTTGCGAGGTGGCCAAAGAGGTCTGCTTGTCTGGGATTCAGCCAGCACTCACCGTGCTAAAGACATGAAGAACTTCCTTGCAGAGAGAAGAATAGATCAATAATGATTCCTGCAGGAATGACTGCCTATCTGCAGACTCTTGATATTGCAATAAACAAGCCATTCAAAAACCATTTGCATATGGAAATTAATGACTACATTGAAAATAGAATGACAAGAAATCAGCGTGGAAACTTTGTGAAACCTGGCCTGCAAGAGGTCGTGATTTGGGTGAAGAATTCATGGGAAAAAATCACTGACAGTGTTGTTGCCAATGCACTCCGAGCAGGTTACATGGATAAGAGCTGCTCATTTAACCAGTTAAGCCCCGGACCAATATGCAACCTAAAGACCCAAGGTGTTTTTACAGTTCGGGACTGCGTCGCTTTAACAGACAATTGCGCGGTCGTGCGACGTGGCTCCCAAACAAAATTGGCGTCCTTTTTTCCCCACAAATAGAGCTTTCTTTTGGTGGTATTTGATCACATCTGCGGTTTTTAGTTTTTGCGCTATAAACAAAAATAGAGCGACAATTTTGAAAAAAATGCAATATTTTTTACTTTTTGCTGTAATAAATATCCCCCAAAAACATATATAAAAACATTTTTTTTCCTCAGTTTAGGCCGATACGTATTCTTCTACCTATTTTTAGTAAAAAAAAAAATCGCAATAAGCGTTTATTGATTGGTTTGCGCAAAATTTATAGCGTTTACAAAATAGGGGATAGTTTTATTGCATTTTTATTAATTTTTTTTTTTTTTTACTACTAATGGCGGCGATCAGCAATTTTTTTCGTGACTGCGACATTATGGCGGACACTTCGGACAATTTTGACACATTTTTGGGACCATTGTCATTTTCACAGCAAAAAATGCATTTAAATTGCATTGTTTATTGTGAAAATGACAGTTGCAGTTTGGGAGTTAACCACAGGGGGCGCTGTAGGAGTTAGGGTGCACCTAGTGTGTGTTTACAACTGTAGGGGGGTGTGGCTGTAGGAATGACGTCATCGATTGTGTCTCCCTATAAAGGGGATGACACGATCGATGCACCGCCATAGTGAAGCACGGGGAAGCCGTGTTTACATACGGCTCTCCCCGTTCTTCAGCTCCGGGGAGCGATCGCGACGGAGCGGCTATAAACAAATAGCCGCGCCGTGGTCCCGGATTGCTCCCCGAGCGGACCCGACCTCCGCATGTAGCGGGGGGGGTCCCGATCGGACCCCCCACCCGCTAATAGGCAAGGACGTACGTGTACGCCCATGTGCCTGTACGTGCCATATTGTGGACGTATATGTACATGCGGGGGTCGGGAACTGGTTAATGAGAGCTCTATTGCTCGACATGAAAGATTGGGGCCAATGGTTCTAAAGGAACTGGAGTCGCAAGAAATTCAGGATGGAATTCCGAGTTTGGAAAGTTATGACGATGTTCCAGAAGAAGACGACTTAACTGTATTTGAATAAATGTACCGTAGATTGTTGTACCATACTGTTGTACCGGTAATAAAAATAAGACACCCCCCAAAATAAGCCATAGTGTGATTTTTTGAGGGAAAAAAAATATAAGACGGTGTCTTATTTTCGGGGAAACACGGTAGGAGAGAAATGTCAGAATTGGTCTGGGTGTTCCAGAACCCCTGAAGGTGGCCTCTGCATGTTGGGCCTCTCTATGTGAACAAGCTGTGTAAAAGTCTCACACATGTGGTATCGCCATACTCATGAGTAATAGCAGAATGTGTTTTGGGGTGTATTTTGTGGTATGCATATGCGGTGTGAGAGAAATTGCCTATATGACAATTTTGAGAAAAAAAAAAGTAAAAAAAAAAAAATATCTTGATTTTGTAAAGAATTGTGGGAAAAATGACAACTTTAAAAAAAAAAAAACAACACTCACCATGCCTCCTTCTAAATACCATGGAATGGCTTCTTTCCAAAAAGGGGTTATTTGGGGGGCATTTGTACTTTTCTGGCATGTTAGGGTCTCAAGAAATGAGATAGGCCGTCGGTACTTCAGGTGTGATCAATTTTCAGATATTGGCATCATAGCTTGTGTACTCACTAACTTTCACAAAGACTAAATAATATACACCAATTTTTACCAAAGATATGTAGCAGTATACATTTTGGAAGAAAAATTACTAATTTGCTAAATTTTATAACAGAAACGAAGAAAACATTTTTTTTTTTCAAAATTTTCTGTCTTTTTTCATATGGCCACAGTGGTCAAGTGGTTAATGAGCATTAGCAACTGTTAATTTAGACACTATCAAACATCTAGATCAGGGCTCGACAAATCCCGGGCGCCAGGTCGCCATGGCGACTAGAAATAGGGTCCTGGCGACTTGAATTGGAAGGGGGCAAAAAAAAAAAAAAAAATTTTTTTTTTTTTGAGCTGGGGCCATCTGGTGGTGAGCCGTTGGTATTACAAGTTATTACCACCAGATGTGAGCTGGCGCCATCTGGTGGTGGCCGTTGGTATTACAAGTTAAACATTACAAGTTAAACAGCAATTCTAATGTTGTTTTTCACTATTTTCACTGCTATCTTCTTCCCTCTAATTAGAACCCCCAAACATTATATATATTTTTTATCCTAACACCCTAGAGAATAAAATGGCGATCGTTGCAATACTTTCTGTCACGCCGTATTTGCGCAGCGGTCTTACAAGCGCACTTTTTTGTGAAAAAATTACACTTTTTTTCATAAAAAAATAAGACACCAGTAAAGTTATCCCCATTTTTTTTTATATTATGAAAGATAATGTTACGCCGAGTAAATTGATACCCAACATGTCACGCTTCAAAATTGCGTCCGCTCGTGGAATGCCGACAAACTTTTACCCTTTAAAATCTTCATAGGCGACGTTTAAAAAAAATCTACAGGTTGCACGTTTTGAGTTACAGAGGAGGTCTAGGGCTAGAATTATTGCTCTCGCTCTACCAATCGCAGCGATACCTCACGTGTGGTTTGAACACCGTTTACATATGCGGGCGCTGCTCACGTATGTGTTCGCTTCTGCGCGCAAGCTCGTCGGGACGGGGCGCGTTTTCTGGCTCCTAACTTTTTTACCTGGCTCCTAGATTCCAAGCAAATTTGTCAACCCCTGATCTAGATTAGTACTATTTAAAGTCCCAATAGTACCATTTAAAGTGTATTCCTTTTTCTACAAACTTCAATAAAAAAAAGTCAATTTAGGACATCTGCTAGACAGCCTGAATTACAAGTAAACAGTTGCAATGAATCTAGACATACATGAGGACAGAAAAACAAAGTTGAGGCAAACCGATTTGGGCAATGAGGTCATCTTTATTCCATATTACTTCAGCCCCTTTCATAATTTATATTCCACATATTCTCCGTGCCAGCCTACCATAGACTAGCACAAAAACATGGCAGTTCCCCAATACCAATTTCAGTCTGCCAGCTATCTGCACTATCAATCACTAGCATATATCTCAAATGCACACGGCAAGTCTACAAATTCCAAATTAGACATTTAATGTGTACATGTTTTTTGGTATTTATTTGGAAAAAGAAGAAAAAAAAACAGGAAAAGTTACCAACTCAAAAACACTATTAATAAATCTATGCCATTGTGGGAAGTTTAGTCATTGGTTTTAATTTTCAACAGTAAAACAAGTTGCAGAAGTTGCGGGAAAAAAAAAAAAAATCTGAAAATATTAAGGGTTTAATATTCTTAGCAACAAATGTTAGATTTAAAGTACTGAAAAAATGCTGCCCAATATATATATATATATATATATATATATATATATATATATATATATATATATATATATATATATATATATATATATATATATATATATATACACACACACACACACACACACACACAAAAAACCCCACTACAACCACCTTAAAGCGGGAGTTCACCCGAAATTTTTTTTTAACATTAGATGGAGGCTCATTTTGTCAAGGGGAATCGGGTGTTTTTTTTTTTAAATCGAAGCAGTACTTACCGTTTTAGAGAGCGATCTTCTCCGCCGCTTCCGGGTATGGTCTTCGGGACTGGGCGTTCCTATTTGATTGACAGGCTTCCGACGGTCGCATACATCGCGTCACGAGTAGCCGAAAGAAGCCGAACGTCGGTGCTGCTTTATACGGCGCCTGCGCACCGACGTTCGGCTACTTTCGGAAAATCGTGACGCGATGTATGTGACCGTCGGAAGCCTGTCAATCAAATAGGAACGTTTTTAAAAAAAAAACACCTAATCCCCCTTGACAAAATGAGCATGAATCTAATGTTAAAAATTAACTTTTTGGGTGAACCTCCACTTTAAAACTGCAGGTAAAACCATAAATAGGATTTTTGTACTTTGAGTAAAATCCTTTTCTTGGAGCCCACTGAAATTACCAGTCAGGTTACACTGTTGCCTAAAGGAGGTTTAGACACAGGCAAACAAAAGAATTGTAAGGCCAGCCCAGGATAACCTCTTCTTACAATCAGCATGCCTCAATTTTGTACCATTACCAAGAGCAGGATTATAAACACAGAGTACCTGTGTCCATCAATGGACTTCAAGGAGGAGGATTTTACATTACAACATTTTCTTATTGGTCCATCGAGGGACACAGACGTGATTAACTGTTGGATAGTTCAAAAGGAATCAAATTGTGTGGTTGGTGACAGGAAACACCTAAATAAGGCCAAACTCCTCGTCTAATAGAAAATAAAAGATTGGAAACTACACCATATAACCAAAGACCAAGCAGAATGGTCACAAAAACAGCAAGGAATGTCTCGACATGGAAGAGACATCAACCAGAGACAATAAGCATGAAGATGATCAACCTTGTCCAACTAGAAGGGTGGAATGAACAACAAATTCCCTACAGGCAAAGACTTACAACCTAAACCACAGTTAAGGGGCAAGAGCTCCCTTGTAAGAACTGGAACTGAGAGAGTAACTTAACAATGATATCCTCGTAGAAGAAAGACCAGAACCAGTCTAAGTGGAAAAAGGACAAGGACATGAGCTCAAATTCATGTGATCCTAAGGGATCAAATGAACAAGGAATTCCATGTCTGGAATGACTGTCATAGCTGACATTCCCCTTGCCAAGATGAGAACTACAGGCATACCCCGCTTTAAGTACACTCACTTTACATACACTCGCGAGTAAGGACATACCTGCGAGTGTATGTAAAGTGCCTTACAAGTACTGTACAGACATTTTGCAGTCGCAGTAGAAGGAGCTGAAGCTCAGAGAGCATGGCCCGCCCTGTTCCAGTGTGCCCCTGACACCTCCACTACAGCCCCTGAGACCTCAACTACAGCTCCTGACACCCCCACTACAGTCCCTGACCCCCCACTACACCCAAGAAGTGAAAAAATGTATTGTTTCACTTTACGTACATTTTCATTTTACATACATGCTCTGGTGCCATTGTGTACATAAAAGTGGGGTATGCCTGTATTAGGGAAGAACCCTGAGAATGGAGTATATCAAAATAACTTTCAAAGAGGGCACCAGTGGCTCCTGAGACCTCCTAAGTAACCAAGGATAAGATCTCATGACATCAGCTTGACCAAAAGGGTAACATATGGGAAGCTCCAACACACAAGTAGACAAGGGATAGAGGGGTAGATTTCTTCACTTTAAGATGGTAAGAAGGCATGCAAATCTAATAGAGCAGAAACCTAGGGTCCTGCCGCAATCTACCAATCAGTCACAGGCAGCTGATCCCAGGAAAGGCGCCCTGCAGCGTGCCCTGATCCCAGGAAAGGCGCTCTGCAGCGTGCCCTGATCCAAGGAAAGGCGCCCTGCAGCGTGCCCTGATCCCAGGAAAGGCGCCCTGCTCCCATCTAATGTTCCTTGCTGCCCCCCAATGTACTGCGACACCCTGATCCCTGTGCTTTGCCCTGTTACCCCCTGTACACTGCTCATCTCAAACCAGAATTCAGCATCTGTGCAGAAATAAAGCAAGCTCAAATTTGAAAATATAAAAAAACAAGGGAAATATACCGCGCTGTCTTTAAAGGGGTGGTTCACCCTAAAAACTACTTTTTCTTATTACACTGGCCCTCCACATTACAATACGATTAAGGCTATTATTTTTTTTTTTATGCTGTACATACCTTTGTACAGCATATTCACCCGTGGCATCCGGGTTGCGAGTCCCGCGGGAGTGGGCGTTCCTAACATGTCTGTGATTGACATTTTGCCCAAAAACGAGCTCCCCCCGTCGCGTAAGCCGCGTCACGATTGGCGAACAGCGATGCGCATGCGCAGTATAGCGCCGACTCGCCGTTCGGCTCCTTTCGCCAACCGTGACGCGGCTTACGCGACGGGGGGAGCTCGTTTTTGGGCAAAGCGTCAATCACAGACATGTTAGGAACGCCCACTCCCGCGGGACTCGCAACCCGGATGCCACGGGTGAATATGCTGTACAAAAGGTATGTACAGCATAAAAAAAAAAAAAAAAAAGCCTTAATCATATTGTAATGTGGGGGGCCAGTGTAATAAGAAAAAAAGGGATTTTTAATACAGCTTACCTGTAAAATCCTTTTCTTGGAGTACATCACGGGACACAGAGCGGCATATTCATTACTATATGGGTTATATGGAGTACCTTCAGGTGTTGACACTGGCAATCTTCAAACAGGAAATGCCCCTCCCTATATAACCCCCTCCCATAGGAGGAGTACCTCAGTTTTGTAGCAAGCAGTATGCCTCCCAAAATGGTCCCCAAAAAAGAGGGGTGGGAGCTCTGTGTCCCGTGATGTACTCCAAGAAAAGGATTTTACAGGTAAGCTGTATTAAAAATCCCTTTTTCTTTATCGTACATCACGGGACACAGAGCGGCATATTCATTACTATATGGGATGTCCCAAAGCAATGCTCACAATGAGGGGAGGGAGAACATCTCCAAGACAAAAGGATTTAATTTAGAGAAATACTCAAATCATAATAAATCCAACTTAGTTGAGAAAAATAATCTTAAATTTTAAATTTAACTCAAAAAAGAGGAGCCCCCGGAATCCGAGGGTCTCAAACTGCAGCCTGCAGCACTGCCTGCCCGAAGGCAGTATCAGTATTCCTTCTTACGTCCAACTGGTAGAATTTTGTAAACGTGTGGACAGAAGACCAGGTTGCCGCCTTGCAAACTTGAGCCATAGAGATCTGGTGGTGTGCTGCCCAGGAGGCGCCCATGGCCCTAGTAGAATGAGCCTTTAATGATACTGGAGGAGGCAACCCTTTCAAGCCGTAGGCCTGAGTGATTAATTGCTTAATCCACCTAGAAATGGTGGACTTTGCAGCTGCCTGCCCCTTCTTGGGCCCATCCGGTAATATGAACAGCACATCTGTTTTCCGGATCTTCTTTGTAGCTTTAAGATAGGCCTTCATGGCCCTGACGATATCCAAGGTATGCAGCAACCCTTCCTTTCTGGAAGTAGGTTTAGGGAAGAAGGATGGTAATACCAAATCCTGGTTCAAATGAAAACTGGATACAACCTTCGGTAGGAAGGAAGGATGAGGGCGGAGAACGACCCTGTCCTTGTGAAAAATAAGATATGGTTCCTTACAGGATAAGGCCGCCAGTTCCGATACTCTTCTTGCGGAAACTATGGCGACCAAAAATACTAACTTCCTTGTCAGTAAAACCAAAGGAATTTCAGCCAACGGCTCAAACGGTTGTTTCTGTAAACTTGACAGAACAAGGTTTAAATCCCACGGGCAAAGCGGGGATTTAACTGGAGGTTTAATACGTAAGACCCCTTGAAGGAAGGTCTTAACCAGCGAGTGGGTGGCCAGCGGCCGCTGAAACCACACTGACAGAGCAGAAATCTGTCCTTTGATTGTGCTTAATGCCAATCCTTTATCCACTCCTAGCTGGAGAAAACTTAAAACTCTATCAATGGTGAATTTGCGAGAAAGCCATCGCTTGGACTCACACCAGCCTACATAGGCCTTCCAGACCCTGTAATAAATCACCCTAGAGACCGGTTTCCTGGCTCTGATTAGGGTAGAGATTACTTTCTGAGACAGACCTCTACCCCTGAGAATCAGGGATTCAGCTTCCAGGCCGTCAAATTTAGATGCCGTAAGGCAGGGTGGAGGATCGGACCTTGCGATAGCAGGTCTGGCCGTAGAGGAAGAGTCCAAGGGTCTCCCACTACCATCTTTAGGATTAGTGAATACCATGCCCTTCTGGGCCATGCTGGAGCTACCAGGATGACT
This sequence comes from Rana temporaria, assembly GCF_905171775.1. Lineage (NCBI taxonomy): Eukaryota > Metazoa > Chordata > Amphibia > Anura > Ranidae > Rana > Rana temporaria. The sequence goes on along the minus strand of NC_053494.1, from coordinate 156,330,180 downwards.
GGTATGTGCTCCACCCTGATCCTGCGCAGCAGGCGGGGTAGTAACTGGAGCGGGGGAAATACATAAAGTAGTCTGAACTGATGCCAAGGGCAAACCAGCGCATCGGTTCCGCAGGCCATCGGATCCCTTGAGCGGGATATGAACCTGTCTAGTTTCTTGTTGAGTCTTGATGCCATGACGTCCACGTCCGGCACTCCCCATCTCTGGCAGAGTGTCTGAAAGACCTGTGGATGTAGAGACCATTCCCCCGGCAACAGAGTCTGGCGACTTAAAAAGTCCGCCTGAAGGTTGTCCACTCCTGGAATGAATATCGCCGATATGCAGGGCACATGAGCTTCTGCCCATAGGAGAATCAAGCTCACCTCTCTCTGAGCGGCTTGACTCTTGGTTCCCCCTTGGTGATTTATGTATGCCACTGCTGTGGCATTGTCCGATTGAATTCTCACCGGGAACCCCTGCAACTTGGACGTCCAAGCCCTGAGGGCTAGTCGAGCAGCTCTGAGCTCCAAGATGTTGATGGGCAATTGCTTCTCTGGCTTTGCCCAAGTGCCTTGGCGAGTGCAACCATCCAAAATTGCTCCCCAGCCTGTTAGGCTGGCGTCTGTGGTTACTATCTTCCAAGCCACTGGGCTGAAAGACTTCCCCTTCAGTAGATTCTGAGGGTCTAACCACCAACACAGACTTTGTCGGACTCTTGATGAGAGCGGCAAAGGGATATCTAAGGCCTGTGGCCTCCTGCTCCAGGCTGACAGGATGGCTGCCTGGAGGATGCGAGTGTGGCTCTGGGCGTACGGTACCGCCTCGAATGTGGCCACCATCTTCCCTAGTAACCGCATACATAGGCGAACAGTTGGTTCCTTCTTGCTTAGAACCAGTAGAATTAATTCCTTGATGGCTTTGACTTTTATCAGAGGCAGAAACACCCTCTGTTGTTCTGTGTCTAATCTCATGCCGAGATATTCCAACTGCCTTGTGGGCTGGAATGCTGATTTTTCTCGATTTAGGACCCAGCCGAACCTCTCGAGGTACTGAACTGTGAGGGCCACTGCTTTTTTCAAGCCAGGAGACGAGTGATCTATGACTAGGAGGTCGTCCAGGTATGCTAGGATTGTGACCCCTTGAATCCTTAGATTGGCTAGGATTGGAGCTAGGACCTTCGTGAACACCCGGGGGGCCGTAGCCAACCCGAAGGGAAGCGCCATGAATTGGAAATGACGTAGAGCCACCGAGAAGCGTAGAAATCTTTGATGTGGCTGGTAAACTGGAACATGAAGGTAAGCATCCTTTATGTCTATGGATGCCATAAAATCGTCCTTCTGAAGTGCGGCAACTGCTGACCGCACGGATTCCATCCGAAATGAGCGGACCTTTAGGTATGCATTTACCATTTTTAAGTCCAAAATTGGCCTGACATCGCCGTTGGGCTTTGGGATAATGAATAGGTTGGAGTAGAAACCTAGCCCCTGTTCTTGGACTGGTACCTCTACTATTACCTCCTGAGAGAGTAGATGATTCAATGCCGCTATTAATGCGGCTCCCTTCTTCGGATCGTTTGGTACTCTTGACTCCTGAAAATGAGGAGGAGGAAACTTTAGGAAGTCTAGTTTGTAGCCTGTAGCCACGGAGGACCGTACCCATTTGTCGGGAATGCTGGCCTCCCAAACCTCTGTAAAGAGACGCAGTCTTCCCCCCACCTTCGAGGGTGGGGGCGCCCCTTCATAAGGCCGGCTTGGGGGCTGGCTTTGCTGGCTTGCGAAACCACTGCTTCTTGCCTGCGCCGGCCTGTCCCTGCGACTTGTTAAAATTTGCTTTCGCAGGAGGCCGTCGATACTGTTTGGTATTGGAGGGCCCCTGCCCAGGGGAGTACTGTCGTTTAAACGCAGGCCCCCGAAACTTCCTCTTGGTGGGCAAAAGAGTACTTTTTCCGCTTGAAATGGTCTGGATGTATTTGTCCAGGTCTTCTCCGAAGAGTCGTCCTCCATGGAAGGGAAACCCTACCAGGAGCTTCTTGCATGGGGGCTCTGCCTCCCAGCTCTTTAACCATAAGAGTCTTCTCATATGGATAAGGGATAATGATAGGCGTGACGCTTGCTGGATCGAATCCTTAATCGCATCTACCGTAAATCGTATGGCCCTAGGGACGTCCGAAAATTCTTCTGCCTGCTGGGCAGGAATAAGTTTAAGCATCTGCTTAGCTTGATCCGATAATGCTTGCGCAACCCCAATTGCAGCCACAGCTGGCTGCACTACTGCCCTTGCAGTAGTGAAGGAGGTTTTCAGTAGCGTTTCCAAGCGTTTATCAACCGGATCCTTGAACACCTGTATGTTTTCTACAGGGCATGTTAAAGACTTGTTAACACATGAGATGGCTGCGTCTACAGCCGGGGCTGCCCATCTCTTGGAAAATTTCTCTTCCATAGGATATAAGGCAGAGAATCTCTTTGGTGGTACAAAGATTCTATCTGGCTTGGCCCAATCTTGGAACATAACTTCCTCTAGTAGAGGATGGATCGGAAAAACCGCATTGGTTTGAGGCGCTCTTAGTGAGCCTAAAGCTGAGACCGTTGATACTTGGAGATCTGGTACTGGCAAGTTGAACGTCCTATGGACCAAGTCTGTTAAAACTTGAACCCACCAGCTCTCCCCTTGGGAGGCTGCGCCAGACTCCTCCGTACCCGGATCCTCGATCCCTGAACCTACTTGGTCCTTGTCCAAGAGGTCTTCCCATTCCTCTGCGGAAGGGACCTCCTCATCTGAGGGTTCACGCTCGGGCGACGGAGATCTATTCCGTTTTCTGCCCCGCATAGCCTTGGCTATCATTTTTTCCATTCTTTTTTCCATCTCCTTTAGAGAGGTGGACAGTACCTCGTCCGTGACCACCCTAGGGTTGGACTGACCCGTGCCAGCTCCAGCCCCAGATCCCGATGGTCTCACCAAGGCTCCTTCTGGGGAAAGTAGCGGTAAGACTTTGTCCGAGACCCCGGACCCTCTGGGGGAATCCCCACCTTTTGTACCCTCCGAACCAGATGCCATGGTACAATACCGAGGTACGCCCGCTACTTAATGGTGTTTTGGGAAAATAAATAGTTGTTGCCCACAAACCCTTTCTGGGGAAAAAAATGCCTTTCCTTATTAATCTTGGTTTGTTTTTTCTTTTTTTTTTTTTTTTTTTGTTTTTTAAACCAAAGAAAGAAAAACCATTCTGTCCCCCTTAGTAGTATTTGCCAATAAAAACTGCTGAAAAGAAAAAGAAAAAAGAAACCCTATCTTTAGGGTGAAAGACAGTCTGTTTGAAGACTGTAATACTTTTCTTTGGCCACTGTGTGTCCTCGGCGCCCCACTCTGCCGCTCTGGTCCTTCCTCTCTCAGTTCCAACACATCACTGAGCTGGGAACTCTTTTGGAAGGGCCGCCCCTTCCTTTTACCTACGGGCCCGCCCTTCCCCTTCAGAAAAACGGCGCGAAATTGCGCCCATATCACGGGGACGCGCGCGCGCGCCCGCCGCGGGGGGGGGGGGGAGGCCCACACGAGGAGGTCAGAGGCTGATCCTGCCGTCCAGGCCAGGATCCACAGAGCGGCATTTATCTTTCTGCAGCAACCGCCTGGACCTCTCTGAGCAGGCTTGCAGGTAAGAGCATTCACTCTCTACATAAGAAACCTCAATAGATTCCCAGGGGCTTCTCTTAAAGAATTGTCACTATACACACAGGCCCTTTTCAATGCTACTAGCACCAGTTGCAATACTACCAGGGAGGTCACAATTATGGGGATTATACACATATAGAGTCATCCTATCTTTAAGATATGTGACTCACCTTGCCAGATGCAGCGCATAAACCATAGGCATGTCCCGCTGTGACCTTCCCCCAGACAAAACCTGCTGCGAACCAAGTTCCGCAAGTTTCCCCTTCACTTACCTGCTCCATGCCGCAGGACTTTGCACAGCAAGAGGTCCAATCTTCCCCCATCTCCGTGGGGCGTCTAGACCTTCAGGCCCTGGGTTCCTATGAAGGATCCACTGTCCTGGGCCCATATAGCACCCTGGCAACAGAAACATTAGGCCCCCAAAGGTTTCTAAGTTCTGGGCCCAGAGTCCAGCTCTCTGTGACAGAAAGCATTATGGGCTATACCCCAATGGTTTGGGGTCCGGTTACTGACCACTTTAGCACTGAGGCCTTTGGACAGAACCGGTTAGCCCACCTTAATCCCAAGGATGTGGAGGCAAGCTAAACCATGACCAACACCTAAGACACTGGCGTAAAAACTGAGGTACTCCTCCTATGGGAGGGGGTTATATAGGGAGGGGCATTTCCTGTTTGAAGACTGCCAGTGTCAACACCTGAAGGTACTCCATATAACCCATATAGTAATGAATATGCCGCTCTGTGTCCCGTGATGTACGATAAAGAAAGTAGTTTTTAGGGTGAACCACCCCTTTAAGAAAATGGAGTAGCAGCCAGCATAGCAGAAGATTAATTGCAAAATGTAAAATATGAAAGTATAAGTATAAGTGCAGTGCTAATGAAAAATCTCTAAATAAACAGACATGGAAGTGTATATAAATATAAATGCACAGTTAAAGTGAACTGACCTATTTACACAAACATTATTGTGAACAGTACTACTAGTGTTAATAATATTCCGAAAAACATGACAGACAGTCAATGAAGGCGTTTTATCAAACAAACAATATATTGGTGAAAGTGTCCAAAACGTGATTAGATAATCAAAAATAAGTTGGACATCCATGTATATCGAGGACAAAAAATGTGCCAGAAAACATATTGATAGTTTACCAGAAAGATTGAACACCAATTAGGTGTATACCTAGCGAGTCAATCTGGCTTTACGGTGCAATGCACCCAAGGAAGGCTGCCTCTGCAGATAGGACCTCCCGGTAAACGATAGATTAGGACGGTGGACCTCAAAGGGATTTGTTTTTACAGTTACATGGGGATCAATCACTGTGTCTAGTACTAACCACTTGCGATTAAGCTCAGGGTACGAAACAAGGCCTCAATAACTAGACAGCTGGCAGCCAACAAGGGTTGGATAGCCTGAGCTGAGCAGTCACTGCAGACAGGCAATAGGAACATACTGTTCCACATGGATCTTTGCTAAGCAGGTGCCACAGCAGGTAGATGTTTCCTTATGCCGAATGGCAGAAAAAGTGTGGATTGTGTGCGACATACCACCCAGATGTTGTCAATGTTCAATTCCTCAGCATTAACCCTTTCTGCAGTAGATAGCAGGAATTTTAAAAGGGTCCAGTGATCTAAATGAGGAAAGTTCACATTGTTTAGTCTGATCAGCCTACTCACAGAGTGAATCTTCAGAGACAGGGCAATTGCTGAGGCATTGCCAATGACTCTGGACCTGGAACGCACTTTAACAAAGCTAACTTTATAACAGAATGTGGTCTGGAAAACACCATACATGGAACCCAGTGCCTGAAAAGAAGTTCTCAGGTAGCTACAAAACATCCAGTCCAGTCAAGTCCCTGCACAGCACTCTAAATCCGAGAAGCGCATAGGCCATTCTGAAAAGCTGCAATAGCAAAAACCACCTATGGCATGAATAAAAGAAAATAACCTTGATTGAAGAGAAATTGAAATAAAAATTAAGTAAATGGAGGATTTTTTGCTAGTGCCCGAGGATAGCAAAAAAGCGAGGCATGCTGGTGGCAGTATAAACCAATACTTAATGACTACTTTTGTCCCTCAATGGATGAGAAACGAGTTTTATTTATGACAGATCACGTTAAATTGACAATATACACTGCAAAGGCAATAATGAAGTAAAGCTGTAAATATATTAGTATATAAAGCATCAATGCCTGATGAATAATTAAGACGAAAACCAGCACAAACCTTCCCCTCCGTCTTCAGCTCCATCTTCCACTTCTTCATCGTCATCATCACTGTCATTTTCGCCATCTCCTCCTTCAGAATCAGTGTCCCCTTCGTCAAGGATTTCTTAAAAAACACAAGAATAATAGATGTAACATAAAACACAATGCCCTAGTAAAGACCACAACCTAGCCACAATAAATCTGATCAGCGTGATTTATTCTCCCGCAAATGAATAAACAGTAATTTATCAAATTGGCACTTGTGTCTGCACCAACAAAGGCTAGTCAGGAAACTCAAGTCATTAGTAAATGCACTTCAACAATCCAACGCTTCAATCTGCAGAATGGCAACAGTTTGCCCCTTTGCCAACAGTTTATAACGTAAATAAACTTTCCCTTGAGATTTAAAGGCATTGCTGGTTTTCAACGTAGAGTTATTACACACATTGCAGCAATGACAACTAAATCAAAAAGAAGGCTTATTAAAAACAAACACAGTAAAATTCCTAACGTAAAGCCATTTCTATAGTGAACTTTGAAGGCAAGGAAGAAAGAAAAAAAAAACAAGACAAAAACAAAATGAGCTTTGAGTCCATGTCATGAATAGCAAATAGATGGCTTTCCCGTTACGCTACAATACATTTTCTGGATGAATTGAAGACAAGAAATATTTGAAAGAAACTGTGCAAAATGTGAATGATTAAACAAGGTTTTCCAAAGAACAATAGAAATCCCGAATTTGTTTAAGACGCCTCCCTGTAGTAAGAGATGCCCTCACCAACAGCCTACTAAGAATTTACAATTAATTCTACACATACCTTTTTTAATAGTTTTGTACTTTTCTTCATTTTCAAGAAAATTCGGATCCATCTTGAAGACATCTTGAAAGGAAAATTGTAAAGACTGTGGTTAGGTATTATTTAGCACATCTGTCAATATTAATAAACACAAAAAAAAGTTTTAGAACGAGGCTTGTGCTTTTAATGGTATGTTCAGAGACCTATGAATATTGATCTACCTAAAACAGAAACAGGTATCCCTTTATCGCAGAAGAGATGACGTTGATAACAGCACCTTTTTCACTAGGTAGCTCATTCTCTATTAAATTAAGTACATTCTAAGCCTGTCTTGGTGTTGACATAAATTTACTACTGTGTGCATCAAGATGGCTGAGGATGATAAACCTAGAAGGCATCCAGGTAAAGATAGGAGCGCCAGCGAGGAAGTCTGGAGGCAAGGCAAGTAAAGGATCATCACAGTTTGTTTATATTAAAAAACCACCCAGCCTTTGTAGAAAAGCCTATCCCTGTCCATTATGGGGGACCACTGCTTCCACTGTATAGGACGACCATTTCTCTAAGTTTGGATGCAGCAGTCATCTCAACAATAATCCAATACTTCCCATGCGGAGTCACAGCTAAAGCTATGCAGTCAGCAATCGTTATGCTTCATGCCGACTGGAGGGCTCTAGCTATCCTGCAGAGAGGACAACTGTTTCCACATAGAGAGCAAGCATTCTTCTCTGCAGCATACCGACATGGTTTAGACATTTCAATTTATATATTCGGAGAGAAAGACATTTTTTTTCTTTATTTTATCCAAAAATAATATTAAAAACACAAAAGATCCTTGTGTTGTCAAACTCATAATCCCCTCTAAATTTTCAAGGTGGCTAAAAAGCTCACGCTGGTAAATTTCTGACTTTTATCGCAGATAATCCACTGTGGGCCAATAGACCACAATAAAGTAGAAGTCCAGCCTACACCCACTCTAATTCTAAGCCTATTCTAACTACGCTGTAAAGGAAAGAGGTTTATACTTACCTATTCTGAGGGCGATCCTGTCCAAACACATGATCACCCCAGAGAACCGGCTTCAGCAAAGAGGAGACATTCCCGCCAATGTCTGCAATGCCCATGCAGTGATGTCACCCATAGGCTTCCTATGGGGCATCAGTTGTCGGCTGTCCTTTCTCTACACTGAAGCCAGTGCTCATCATGTGACCAGACCAGAGTGCCCTTAGAATAGGTAAGTATAGACATCTTTCCTTTACAGCAGTGGTCTCCAAACTGCGGCCGGGGGCCGAATGTGGCTCTTTTCTTGCCTTTATCCGGCCCTTGGAACATTATTCTTCCCACTGATACAAGACACTCTTCTGCCATCTGACACCAATAATGGGACACCATTTCTCCCATTGACACCAATAATGGGACACTATTCCTCCCTATGATACCAATGATGGGGCAACTATCCCCCCCCCCCATATGAAATTTGGCGATTTTTGCTTCCACTGATGCCAGGAAAATGTTTATTCCCGCTGGCTACAATCCGGCCCTCTTTAAGTCTGAAGGACAATTAACCCAGCCCTTTGTTTAAAAAATTTGGAGACCGCTGCTTTACAGGGTAGCTAGAATATGCTAAGAATGGGGGTGGGAGCAGATTTAAGCAAAGTTAGTATTTGGCGGAACTTCCACTTTAAGCTCTACAATTTATGTTATGGGCCAATACTCAGTTAATTATGATAGCCATTTCACACTGCTTTTTGGGTGTTAGAAAGACTGAAATGACACAGTTGCAGAAAATGAGACTTGGAAAAACTGCTAGCAATCTACTTTCAGTTGAGTACTGAAAACAGGTAAAAAAAAAAAAAACACACACACACACTCACACACACACGTTTTTCGGGTTGTAAAAAATTACGTTTTTTTTATTGTCATTAAAAACGATCGTGTGTGGGCTCCAGAGCATTTTTCTTGATGTAAAAAATGGCCATTAAAAATTTAGAACATACTCTATTTTTTCACAATGTTTTTAACGTCGTAAAAATGGTCTTGTGTAGGCTTTAACAACGTGAAAAAAACGTGCATGCTCAGAAGCAAGTTATGAGACGGGAGCGCACGTTCTGGTAAAACTAGCGTTCATAATGGAGTAAGCACATTCATCACGCTGTAACATACAAAAAATCGTGAATCGTCTTTTATTAACATGAAATCAGCAAAAGCAGCCCAAAGGGTGGTGCCATCCGAATGGAACTTCCCCTTTTATAGTGCCGTTGTACGTGTTGTACGTTACCGCGCTTTGCTAGAGCATTTTTTTTTTTTCACGATCGAGTGTAGGCAAGGCCGGGTTGAAAAAAACGTTGTTTTTTCTAGACCATTAAAAATTTCTTTTTTACAACCCAAAAAACGGTCCTGTGTACGCGGCATTAAACTTTCGGTGTAGGAGAGGCATGGAGTATGGATGTGTTCCAACATCACTAGCAGGTAAGATTCAGGATCACCAAATTATACACAAAAAGGTGGTCTAGACCAGAGACTGGTTCATTCGCCTGCATAATAGTTTATGAAGAAACCACACCCAATTAAGAATTACCAATAGACAAATATAAAAATGATAGAATAATAAAAAAAAAAAAAAATCAGATACAAAAAGCAAAGAATCACTTCTAAAAGGTTATCTTCCAACAAAATGTTGATTTATGGGAATGCAGGATCTGTCTAGTATTAGAGCTGCACACTCAAAAGATAGTTTAAAAAGTAGAGTGATTGCAGCATTTTAGCTTTAATGTAGGCATTCTCCACTATACTGAAAAGCACTAAGCTTTGGAAAATATCAGAAAAGCAGGCGTGAACCGAATAAAAATATCATCATCAGGAAAAGTAAACAGTTCGAAAATGACAGATTTCTCTGCAACTGAATGATCGTGATTTATGCTGCAAACAAATACATTGCAGGCAGTTTATTCATAGAGTAGTCAATTCCAAGCTGCCACAGATTTTCATCAGTGCCGTGATAAATGACATAGTAAAGACTCACTAAGTACATCTTCTGGATTGTAATCATCCTCTAAAGGAAGCATATGCGTAAACTGATCATCTTCCTCCACCAGGTCCAGGCCATCAGGGATAACGGGGTGATCTTTGAAGCCATCTTTTCTAACAGCAAATAAGACCTCAATCATGTACTGCACACGCTTGTCTATTTCTGACTCATGTAGGATGTTCCGCATACGCTCAAAGATAGCTGCAGAGAATAGAAAAACCACACTTAGGAGCTGATAAAACAACTATTGTAAACATTAAATGAAACAAATCTATTGATCACTGAGGGCCCCTTCACATCTGCGTGGAGAAAACCACATGTCAAAAAGATCTGTGGTTTTCCAAGCTCAGACTCTTTCACCACACACAGAATAAATAATAATAATCATATATATATATATATATATATATATATATATATATATACACATACACACACACACACACACACATACATATACACACACACACACACACACACACACACACACACACACACACACACACACACACACATATATATATATATATATATATATATATATATATATATATATATATATATATATATATATATATATATATATATATATATATATATATATATATATATATATATATATATATATATATATATATATATATATATATAGAAATGCTATCTCAAAAGTACAGCAGGATGCAAATATTTGAATGGAGCCAATGAAAACAGTGGTTCAGTTCTCATATGTGGAAATCAGACATTGCACTGCTAAGCTAAAATGCTCAAGTGTGAACAAGCTCTAAAAGCCATCAACTTACAGAAAAATTCAGTTCCTAATGCTCAGTGTGCTGTGTAATCAGACACAGCATGGAGGTTCTCTCAGCCCCCTGTGTTCAAAGTGCCCAAGAAATGCTTGCTCTATGCAAATCAGCAGCTTTGTGCAAGCAGTAAGAGGACAGATGGGTTGATTTACTAAAACTGGAGAGTGCAAAATCTGGTGCAGCTCTGCATAGAAACCAATCAGCTTACAGGCTTTATTGTCAAAGCTTAACTGAATAAACTAAAAAAAAAGGGGCCGATTGGTTACCATGCACAGCTGCACCAGATTTTGCACTTTCCAGTTTTGGTAAATCAACCCGTGTTTTCCTTTTTTTGCCATCAAATGCCTAGCATGGTACATCAGGGCAAAACAGTTTCACACATGAAAAACAGACCCCAATTTAACTCCAAAGCCGATCCTTAAACCAAATACTCTAATCCTAAAATGAACCTAAAAAAAAAAAAAAAAAGAACCTAACCATTATTTATTAGGCTGGGTTCACACTACGGTTTTCCCGTCCGTCAGCCGCATACGATTTATATGAAAAACCGTATGCGGCTGAAACGGACGGGAACGTATGGAACCGCACACATGTGCGTTTTCCATTGACATTAATGTTAAAGGAAAACGTATGCGTTTGCCATACTGTTTTAAAAACGACCGCAAAACCGTGGTTGAACACGGTTTTGCGTACGTTTAAAAAACGTTTTGCCAGCAAATCGTACGCACCCGGATGCATCTGAGTGCATACGATTTGCAATGCATTCTCTATCTATACGTTTTCCCGTCCGGGCCCGTACGTTTTCAATACTGAAATCGTATGCGGCTGACGGACGGGAAAACCGTAGTGTGAACCCAGCCTTACCCTTATATCAAATCTATTAAGAAAGTAAACGACCAAGCTAATCATCTTTTTTTGGTCTTACACAGTGTTTTGCAATATCGGTTTACCAAGCACCAAAAAAATTGTTGATCCTGCCAGAAATCCAGTGAACTGATAACTTCCTGTGCTCGCTGCCTGTGCTTTTTTCCCCTCATCACACGCAAAACAAAAATTATACAATACACATACAAACTAAAATTAAACGAGAGCTCATTAAGCCTTTCTGGGAGAAGGTACATGAAGCAATTATCCAAATCTCAACTTACACATTGGACTTTTCCCCTGCTCAATATCTACTACACTAGGGTTGTCCCGATACCACTTTTTTAAGACCGAATACAAGTACCGATACTTTTTTTCCAAGTACTCACCGATACTTTTTTTTTATGTCATGTGTCAGTATTTATTTTTATTTTACAATTTAAATATTTCACAATTTTTGTTGTTTTTTTTACAATGCTTTCTTGGGGGAGGGGGGTGGATGTGTCAGTGTGTTTTTTATTTTAATATGTATTATTTTTTACAATTAATTATTTATTGCCATTTTTTTCTTAGCAGGGGTCATAACAGACCCCTGATATCTCACCTTTGAGACAGAGAAAGGGACTAGGGACACAGATTCCCCAGTCCCTTTCTCAGCTGCACTGGAAATGAATGGACAGGAGACAGAGGCTCCTATCCATTCATAAATGAATGGACAGAGTCAGTGATCACTGACTCTGTCCATTCGGAAAAGGTAGGAGCCGGGTTTAGCGGCTCCTACCACGGCTCTCCATCCTGACAGAGGTGGCGGAGGAGGACACAGATCACGGAGGGGGGAAGCAGACGCACGGAGGGGGGACACAGATCATGGAGGGGGGAAGCAGCGGCACGGAGGGGGGGACACAGATCACGGAAGGGGGAAGCAGCGGCACGGAGGGGGGGGACACAGATCACGGAAGGGGGAAGCAGCGGCACGGAGGGGGAGAGCAGAACAGAGGACGGCAGCAGCACAGAGGGGGAGAGCAGAACGGCAGTGGAACGGAGGGGGAGAGCAGAACGGCAGCGGCACGGAGGGGGGACACAGGAGCATGGAGGAAGAGTCAGGTATCGGTAAAGTATCTGAGCATTTTCCCAGAGTACAAGTACTCGGGGAAATGCTTGGTATCGGTCCCGATACCGATACTAGTATCGGTATCGGGACAACCCTATACTACACCATACGTTATTACCTCAATCCACCTATAGAAAATCATTGATACTCCATCTCATAAATGCTGCAAAACAATGCATCCCTCTTTTTTGGAAGAAGGCTAATCCTCCTACACTGACTGACTGGATTAACCGCGTGCAGCAAATTTCTGAGATGGATTAACCGCGTGCAGCAAATTTCTGAGATGGAGGACTTGATTCACCAAGCCAATGATAATCCAACAAAATTTAGATCCACCTGGTCATGTTGGATTCACTTTAGGAATTCATCGAGGTTTATGGACCTATTAGGCACTTAATTGTTCCTTATATTTGCAATTGTTACGACTACTTTGAATTTTCTATTCTTCATTGAAATAGATCACCTATGGGGATTAGAACCCCCACACATTCCTTTTAGCACTCAGTTTGAGCTCTTGCCTATATGTTTTTACGTTTTTCCTTTGAAATCTTTTCATACCTTTATTTTAGTTTAATGAATACTTTTACTATGTGCTGAATACCACCTATATTTTTGAGACTACACTATATCAGAGTCTCTATTGTCATCTTTTATTTTATCACTTCATTCACATCAATATGATCAGACTACATTGTCCTGTAATTTCTGATTCATCTGTGCTTTATATCTTCAGGCTGTTGACATAGTAATGTATTATCTTCCTGTTTATGCTTTATATTTAATTCTATTTGACCTTCTGATGCTTGAATATATAAGGATAATAGTATTATATTGTCTACCATCGTATATCGGTTATTCTGAATTCTCTATTTATTGTATAACCATGTGTATGTATACATGAATTGATTGTATTCCTATTTAACTTTAATAAAATATTTGAAACAAAAAAATTAAACGAGAGAGAGAGATTTTAACCAAAAGTATGAATTAAAAAGCAGATTAACCACTTCCAGACCTGCGCACGACGATGTACGTCCTGTTTTTAAAGATTGATATCTCGGTAACGGCAGCAGCTGCTGCCACAACCGAGGTATCGATCTTTAGTGTGCGCGGTCCGCTACACGATAACGGCGGTCTCCGTGGCGGATTCGCCGCGAGATCGCCGTTATCGGTGGCGGGAGAGGGCCCCCTGCCGCTCACCGGAGCCGTCGGTAGCGGCGGAGGCGATCGGGACCGTTCGGCTGGTGACTGGGGACGAGACTGAAGGAAAAATCTCCTTCGCCCGTCCCCATAGCTCTGCTGGGCGGAAGTGACGTCAAAACGTCAGTCCCGCCCAGCCTCTTAAAGAAACATTTTTTTTTTGTCATTTGAAAAAATGACAGTTGAATTTTTTTTTTTTTGCATTTTAGTCTAATTATGAGATGTGAGGTCTTTTTGACCCCAGATCTCATATTTAAGAGGACCTGTCATGCTTTTTTCTATTATAAGGGATGTTTACATTCCTTGTAATAGGAATAAAAGTGATCACATTTTTTATTTATTTTTTCAGTGTAAAAAGTAATAAAATAAATAAAAATAAATAAGAAAACAAAAAAAAAAAACATTTTTTAAAGCGCCCCGTCCCGACGAGCTTGCGCGCAGAAGCGAACGCATACGCGAGTAGCGCCCGCATATGAAAACTGTGTTCAAATCACACAAGTGCGGTATCGACCTCCTCTGTAGCTCAAAAAATGCAACCTATAGAATTTTTTAAACGTCGCCTATCAAGATTTTTAACGGTAAAAGTTTGAGGCCATGCCACGAGCGGGCGCAATTTTTAAGCGTGACATGTTGGGTATCATTTTACTCCGCGTAACATTATCTTTCACAATATGTAAAAAAATTGGGCCAAATTTATTGTTGTCTTATTTTTTAATTCAAAAAAGTGAATTTTTTCCAAAAAAAGTGCGCTTGTAAGACCGCTGCGCAAATACGGTGTGACAAAAAGTATTGCAATGACCACTATTTTATTCTCTATGGTGTTAGAAAAAAAATATATATAATGTTTGGGGGTTTTAAGTAATTTTCTAGCAGAAAAAACTGTTTTAGTCTTACAAACACCAAATCTGAAAAACACCTAAGGTCTGGAAGTGGTTAAAAATGTAGAAGGCAGGGCACAATAGTTATTTTTTTTTTGAAAAACGTTGCTCCAGCAAGGTTCTGAAATAACCACCTTTCACACAGTAATGTATTCAAGCGGTTCTTGCGGTAGACGCTCACAATGATTCTCAGTGTCTGTGGCACAGAAAAACAAATGTCTTGTTCAGGCTAAAGTTCACCTCTTTCCAAGGATTAATATTAATGAGGAAAGTAATGTACCATTAAACAGCCAAGACGCAATACAGCAGACACTTACCATTTATGCCTTTGGGTGTTACTCGAGTTAGCTTAAGGCCGCCATCCTTTATAAAGCCAATAGAAACTTCAACACTGTCATCTGTAGGTCGCTCCAGGAGCAAGGTCAGCATTTCCAGTGCCAATACCTCGTGGGCCTAACACAATAAAAAGGATTATTCAAAATAACCAACTGTATCAAACTAGACAATAAGGGGACATTATAGATTATTTTATTTCAAAGCTATAAAAAAAAGCAAACTAGCCCACATATTGCAATAATGTATTTGGCCCATTCACCCTCCAACATAAACAACAAGAATTTGTTCCCCCGAGGGACTGGCATAGTACAATCCTAAAGATGTGTTTTTTCTTATGCTTGGTGCTGCAATGAGTCTACGGCACCTACTGACGACTGATTTCTGTGACAAAATAAACCCTTTGTTTAAAGTTATACATACAGGTGAGCCTATAAAAAGTCTTAGCTGTAGGTATAGTGAATATCTCCTAAGCCTTACACGGTTTAGGAGATAATTACACTGCATGGAGCCAGCGACGTCACTGGCACATATGCTCTGAAGGGACGGTATTACCCATGCTGTCGCGGTCCGTAACGCCATCACAATGCAGCCATTTAGATAGCCGGTGGACGTGAGCCCAGAAGGAAGACCGGGTGATAAAAGTGCCTCTCAGCGAAGGGGTTCATTCTAAGACAAGCATTTCATAAGGTGCTAGTATGCGATGCATTATTGGCACATTGGGCCTTTACCTTGCAGGGTTCAAAATAGTAAAAAAAAAAAAAATTGGTGCTGTTGACTATCGCTTTAAGAATCTAGCAGAATCTGAATTTTAATTCAGACTCTACAAATCTTTTAAAGGAAAAATATGGCATTTTCTATTAATTATTTTTAAGAAAGTATGCATATAAATAAAAGATAACCTTGATATAAATAATGTTATCAATGTGTATTAAGCTAAAACTAGTATTTAAAAAAAAATGGCCAAAGGGAATACGTTTAAGTATTCATAGGAATCAAAGAGAACCTTTGATCAAGTTAAATATCTTCCTGATGGAAGCTGCCAATGTATATATCTTAAAGCGGATGTGCCACTAAAAAAAAAAATATTAAAAGCCAGCAGCTACAAATACTGCAGCTGCTGACTTTTAATATTAGGACACTTACCTGTCCTGGAGTCCAGCGCCGTCCGCAGCAGAGGACGAGCGATCGCTCGTCACTCTGCTGCTCCCCCCACCATCCTAAGTGAAGGAACCAGGAAGTGAAGCGCTCCGGCTTCACTACCCGGTTCCCTACGGCACATGCGCGAGTTGCGCTGCGCCGCTGATTGGCTCCCGCTGTGCTCTGGGAGCCGAGTGTTCCCAGAGCACAACGGGAGGTGACGTTCTGCCCGCAGAAAACCCGAAACTGTGTGGCCGGAAGTGGGTGCAAATACCTGTCTTTAGACAGGTATCTGCACCCCCCTCCTCCCTGAAAGGTGTCAAATGTGACACCGGAGGGGGGGAGGGTTCCGATCAGCGGGAGTTCCACTTTAGGGTGGAGCTCCGCTTTAAGCTACACACTAATTCCAGGGCAGTAAAGCAGCTATTCAGCATCACTGTGAATGAGGCAACATCCTTGCAAGCAAGCGGCTTGTAAGTCAGAAAAAGGCAGTTTCCAGCCAACAGGTATGTAGCTCAAGTTTTTAACCAGTGGTGGACCCTGGGAGAAAATCACGTGCCTAAAAAAACATAATCTAAGTACACATGGAGTCAAAGGGTTTGTTAACCCACGTGTCTTACTTCATATAATCGGCTTGGTCTTCTGAGGATACAGAGGGGAGGGGAGAAACTGTCAGTATCAGCCAGGTTTTATTTAGGTGTTGCAGGGGTCCAAATGACACAGCACAAGCACTGTGTCATATACATTGCATTTAAGGATCCTTTTATTTATTTTTATTTAGGTTTACATAATCTACTTAAAGTGTATTTCCTTCTGCCCAGGTGCTGATCCCACCTGTGACCTCTCAAATTCCAGACTCAAAATGATAGCCAGGAGCTGCTAAGTAATTACAGCAGCTCTAGAAATAGTCTGTTTGGACACTATCATAAGCAGACTGTCTACATACAGTTCAATAAAAGCGCTAAACAAACATCCAAGAGTTCAAGGTAATTTAAAGCAATTGTAAAAAAAAAATAAAAAAAAAATATGTTTTCCTTTTTAAATAACATAACATGTTATACTTACCTCCTATGTGCAAGGGTTTTGCACAGAGCAACCCCGATCCTTCTCTTCTGGGGTCCCCCGGCAGTGATCCTGGATCCTCCTCCTCTGCATTGAGTGCCCCCAGGGAGAGCCGCTTTCCCTGGGGGCACTTTTGTGGGTGCGCTCCAGAGTCCTGGACCACCCCTCCGACTCCCATGTCACTGGATTTGATCGACAGCAACGGAGCCAATGGCTGCTATGAAGCTATCCAATGATGACCCGAGACATCGCCTGGGCTCGTTCTCGTCGCTGGAAAGATCAGGTTCAGGCAAGTAAAAGGGGGGGCTCTGGGGGGCAGCTGCACCACAGAAAGTTTTTCACATTAATGAATACACACACACACACACACACACACAATAGTTTGTGGACTTTATAACTTTCCTACACACCAAAAAAGATACACTGGTTTAAGTAATTTTATCCCCAGAAACAATGAAAATTTAATTTTTTTTCTTCAAAACTTTTCAGTGTTTTTTCATTCATTTAGCAAAAAAACTAAAACCCAGTGGTGATTAAATACCACCCAAAGAAAGCTGAATTTGTGCGATTTTTTTTCTAAAAGTCATTTGGGAACAGTGTTGCATGACCGTGCAATTGTCATTCAAAGTGTCACAGCGCTGAACGTTAGCCTGGGCAGGAAGAGCTATGAAAGTGTCTTTCGTTCCTAAAGCAGTAAATACAAAAACCAAACCTTTACTTACCACATTCTGATTGATTAGATGGGCAACAAATTTTGAAGCCGTCAAACAAAGTTGCTGTAGGAAAGAAAAATGTATAGACATTACTCCATCCAGATATGAAAATTAGTATTTTTAGATGTTTATATGCAACACTATTGTGATGATGGCTTGGGAGAAATTTGTTAAACATATTACTCAATGAGTGTAAAATAGTGGCTCACCAGCATACATTTGCCCACTAATGGACTGAAAGCATCATCAAACTTTATCAGAGAAGACTTATTTGTGCTGCCCACATCAACCAACCAATCAGATATCAGTTCTCAGTGCAGATTTGTACATAAAAAAAAATCAAATCTGACTGTTATAGGTAGCAGGCATTCTTACAGTTTTATCGTCTATTTTGCAAATAGTAAGATTTGGTTTAAAAATGTCAAGAATAAAAGCAAAATCTTAGTTTATTCAAAAATAATTTTATAGCTTAAATATAAAATGAAATTCAGTTTTTTGGGAAGTCATCAAGTACTGAAAAAGCATAAAAACAAAAAGCATGAAATATTATAAA
The DNA here is from genome assembly GCF_905171775.1 of Rana temporaria. Classification (NCBI taxonomy): domain Eukaryota; kingdom Metazoa; phylum Chordata; class Amphibia; order Anura; family Ranidae; genus Rana; species Rana temporaria. The sequence goes on along the minus strand of NC_053494.1, from coordinate 156,311,850 downwards.
AAGCCAAGAAAAATACTAGCAATACATTAAGAAAAAACAAAAAGCTTGTTCCTTACCTTATCATTCCTCCGGTAACCTTTACGGAAATTTAGGATAAGTCTCTTTAGAATCAATTCCCCCACCTGAGGGAACTTGGAGTTGATGATTGCCACTACAGCAGCATACACATGGGTGAAGATGGGAGATGCACTCTGAGCTTGAAGGATCGATCTAGACAGCAAGCCTCTAAGGGAGAGAAACAAATGGTGTACTACATTTATGGCAAGTAGATATTTTGAGCCATTACTAAAAATATTAACTTAAATTGTCAATGCTATCTCAATGTATTCTCTGTATTCTCCTTAAAGCGAAGTTACACCCAAAAGTGGAACTTCCACTTATACGCTTCCTACCCCCTTCCAGTGCCACATTTGGCACCTACTGAGCATCTCAGCTGTAAAACAGTTTGGTGGTGGGAAGATATCATCCGACATCTTGGGGAGATGACCAGCCTATTGTTTTTCAGTCTGAGCAGACCAATACACTTGCATTGAGAGAGGAGCAATGAACGAAGCAGATTTTACATAATTAAAAACGATAAAACAAACAATTTTTTCAATCAATGACACCTTAAAGTGATTGTAAAGTCTTGCCCCCCCCCCCCCCCCCCCAATAAAAATAAACATGTTATAATTTACTTAGAGCTGCAAGATTCTGGCTAAAATGAGAATCACTATTTTTTTTACTTGGAATAAAGATCACGATTCTCTCAGGAGTTTCGTGGTGCAACATCTTTCGGCATTAAACAAAAAAATTGGGCTAACTGTACTGTAAAATGTGGAACAGACTCCCTCCAGAGGTGGTTCTGGCCAGCTCAGTAGATTGCTTTATTAAAGGCCTGGATTCTTTCCTAAATGTACAGAATATAACTGAGTACTAAGATTTGTAGGTAAAGTTGATCCAGGGAAAATCCGATTGCCTCTCGGGGGATCAGGAAGGAATTTTTTCCCCTGCTGTAGCAAATTAGATAATGCGCTGCTGGGGTTTTTTGCCTTCCTCTGGATCAACTGTGGGTATATAGTTGGGTGTATGGGATTGTACTGTGTTTTTTATTTTGTTTGTTTATTTTTTTGTGGTTGAACTGGATGGACTTCTTTTTTCAACCTGACTAACTATGTACCGTTTAGATTTTAGATTTTTTTTTTTTTTTTAATTCATTGAAGTATACTTTTTCCCCCAAAAAATGCGTTTGAAAGACCGCTGCACAAAAATACAGTGCAACATAAAATATTGCAACAACCGCCATTTTATTCTCTAGGGGCTCTGCCAAAAATCTCTGCGATGCATACTAGCACATTAGGACATCACCTTGCAGGGAATTTTTATTCTTCTACAACTGTGGTTTACTACTGCTTTAACTCTGACTTGCTTCTAGGTCTCATGCCTTCACGTGAACCTTTACATTTTTAAAACACTTGCTGCTCTGGGACATTTTCAGAGATATTGTGGCTCATAATGATAGGGGTCTTCAAAGTCTTAAAATGAAATTTACACTGCCGTTTTTTGAAAGTAATTTTAAAGCGAACCTCAAGGTAAACACCAACACGTATGTTTGTGCTCATTAAAAATCACTAAGCATATTTTATAAGCACAGGAGCTGAAGAACGGGGAGAGCTGTGTGTAAACACACCTTCCCCGTTTTTCACAGTGGCAGCCTCATTGAACGTGTGTTCCCTGATATAGGGAAACACGATCAATGACGTCACACATCCAGCCCTGTCCCCCTACAGTTAGAACATACGAGGTCACACATTACCCCTACAGTGCCCCCTAGTGGTTAACTCCTAAACTGCAATTGTCATTTTCACAGTAAACAATGCATTTTTATAGCATTTTTTTGCTGTGAAAATGACAATGGTCCCAAAAATGTGTCAAGATTGTCCGATGTGTCCGCCATAATGTCACAGTCACAAAAAAAATAATAATAAAAAAAAAAAAACATCGCTTATCGCCGCCATTAGTAGTAAAAAAAAAATAATATTAATAAAAATGCCATAAAACTATCCCCTATTTTGTAAACGCTATAAATTTTGCGCAAAGCAATCGTTAAACGCTTATTGCGATTTTTTTTTTTACCAAAAATATGTAGAAGAATACGCATCGGCCTAAACTGAGAAAAAAATTATTTTTTTATATCTTTTTTTAGGGGCAATTATAGCAAAAAGTAAAAAATATATATATTTTTTTCAAAATTGTCGCTGTATTTTTGTTTATAGCGCAAAAAATAAAAACCGCAGAGGTGATCAAATACCACCAAAAGAAAGCTCTATTTGTGGGAAAAAAAGGACGCCAATTTTGTTTGGGAGCCACATCGCACGACCGAATCGCAAAAACTGGCCAGGTCCTTTACCTGCAAAAAGGTCCGGGTCTTAAGTGGTTAAAAGATGTTGTAAAGGCAAGGCGATGTCCTAATGTGCTAGTATGCATCGCAGAGATTTTTGGCAGATACCCTAGAGAATAAAATGGCAGTTGTTGCAATATTTTATGTTGCACTGTATTTTTGTGCAGCGGTCTTTCAAAACACATTTTTTGGGGGAAAAAGTATACTTCAATGAATAATAAAAAAAATCTAAACAGTACAGTTAGCCCAATTTTTTTGTTTAATTCCGAAAGATGTTACACCATGAAAATCCTGAGAGAATCGTGACCTTTATTCTAAATAAAAATTTTTTTTTTTTGATTTTCTCTGTCAAAAGTCTGCTGCTCCTGGACGCATTGGCTGTGGCTTCTTTTCCTGCCTTTAAATGCCTGTGTGCATGGACACATAGGCTAACATGCAGTGACATGCCAAATGCTCCTAACAGCAGTGTTAAACACGTCCAGTGTGTATGAGGCCTTAATTACCCATTAGGGCTTTTATTTGATAAAAACTACTTTGGGTTGCATGTGATTTATATTCCATATTTGTAGCTCATGATAAAAGTCGTCCGTTAATTTACGTATTCAAAAGACTGCTCCATCAACAGATCTGCATTCTGCACTGACAGAATACAAACCCCTAATCAATAGCTGGAGGAGATCAAGAGTAGTTGAACTGCTTTCATGTCTGAAACCTCTTGAAAATCAGACATGACAGGAGTGTACGGACTGCTCATTAGATACAAGGCAGCAAGGTAAGCCATGAACATAGCACAGACCCGGTGGATGGCAAAACATGGAGATGGGAGGAATGGGTTTAAGACTTATTAAAAGTCTGAGGTATGACTTCAATTACAATCAGTCATTACAACACAACAATATGCTTGAAGAATTACTTTAATTTAACATAGTGTATACTGTATACCACCAATACCAACCAAGGGCACCAGAAAGGTCGACCTTGTGTAGGTCACACTAGAACTGAACAATCAGCGGTTTCAGAAGACAATCCTGCCTTTTCTAAAGTAATGGTGTGGTGTCTATCATAGACAATAGGATACAATGTCTTAATTGCTTGTCTTCAAGGGCAATGTGACATCCAGCCAGGCAATATGTAGCCAAATCCCTCATGAGCATAACTAAAAATGTCATTTCTTTACACGAGGATAATCCCTTACAGCGATCCCTAGACATTGAATATTGTCATTAGGTGTGAAATATTGAGGAACCCGACAGGTCAAGTTATATAGGCTTAAACATCCATAAAACATATTTTCAATTAAACATCTCACATAATAAATTGTTTTGCTGTAAATTAAGGCCATATGGTGTATTGATTTTTCCTGGAATTTAATAAAATTTGCTTCAAATAATTTCAAAGCATGTAAAAAAAAGAAATCTATTGATTTCAGATAGGCGCATTTAAATTTTCATTCCTATAAGCATATTATCTTGTTCTCTACACCAGTGTTTCTCAACTCCAGTCCTCAAGGCGCCCCAACAAGTCATGTTTTCAGGATTTCCCTCAGATGAAACAGCTGTGGTAATTACTAAGGCAGTGAAAGTGATCAAATCACCTGTGCAAAATAATGGAAATCCTGAAAGCATGACCTGCTGAGGCGCCTTGAGGACTGGAGTTGAGAAACGCTGCTCTACGCTGCCTAAACAAGATAAAGGCAGTACAAGATCTGGATCCATATGCTCAGACACTCTGGGGCTCATTTACTAAAACTAGAGTGTAAAATCTGGTGCAGCTGTGCATGGGAGCCAATCAGCGTCTAACTTTAGCTTGTTCAATTAAGCTTTGACAAAAAACCTGCAAGCCGATTGGTTTGTATACAGAACTGCAGCAGATTTTAACATCGCTATTCCAATTCTACAGGTAACCTTGTTGCTAGTGGTGCAAGTTCGGATCACAGTTGATCCGTGATCCGAACGGGTCACCCCCTTCAATTCGGCACACAATGTGATCCGCGGATTGCCGCCGCGGCCATAGCATTAGGAATGGCCGCGGCTTCGGCCTAGTGACGCCACTGCAGGAGATGTGGATATTACAGGGGGGGGGGGGAGACGTGGATATTACAGTGGGGGGGGGAGACGTGGATATTACAGTGGGGGGGGGGGGATGTGGATATTACAGTGGGGGGGGGAGGTGTGGATAGTACAGTGGGGGGGGGGAGGTGTGGATAGTACAGTGGGGGGGGGGGGAGGTGTGGATAGTACAGTGGGGGGGGGGGAGGTGTGGATAGTACAGTGGGGGGGGAGGTGTGGATAGTACAGTGGGGGGGGGAGGTGTGGATAGTACAGTGGGGGGGAGGTGTGGATAGTACAGTGGGGGGGAGGAGGAGGAGATGTGGATATTACAGTGGGGGGGGGAGAGATGTGGATATTACAGTGGGGGGGGGGGAGAGATGTGGATTTTACAGTTGGGGGGGGAGGAGATGTGGATATTACAGTGGGGGGGGGGAGATGTGGATATTACAGTGGGGGGGGGAGATGTGGATATTACAGTGGGGGGGGAGAGATGTGGATATTACAGTGGGGGGGGGAGAGATGTGGATATTACAGTGGGGGGGGGAGAGATGTGGATATTACAGTGGGGGGGGGGGAGAGATGTGGATATTACAGTGGGGGGGGGGGGAGAGATGTGGATATTACAGTGGGGGGGAGAGATGTGGATATTACAGTGGGGGGGGGGGAGAGATGTGGATATTACAGTGGGGGGGGGGGAGAGATGTGGATATTACAGTGGGGGGGGGGGAGAGATGTGGATATTACAGTGGGGGGGAGAGATGTGGATATTACAGTGGGGGGGGGGGAGATGTGGATATTACAGGGGGGGTGTGATATTACGGGGGGGGGGGAGATGTGGATATTACAGTCTGCGGGGGGGGATGTGGATATTAAAGTGTGGGGAGGGGGGAGATGTGGATATTACAGTGTGGGGGGGGGGAGATGTGGATATTACAGTGGTGGGGGGGTGTGGATATTACAGTGGGGGGGGAGATGTGGATATTACAGTGGGGGGGGGAGAGGTGGATATTACAGTGGGGGGGGGGGGGAGAGGTGGATATTACAGTGGGGGGGGGGAGAGGTGGATATTACAGTGGGGGGGGGAGAGGTGGATATTACAGGGGGGGGGGGGAGAGATGTGGATATTACAGGGGGGGGGGGAGAGATGTGGATATTACGGGGGGGGGGGGAGATGTGGATATTACAGTCTGCAGGGGGGGGGGGGATGTGGATATTACAGTGTGGGGGGGGGGGAGATGTGGATATTACAGTGGGGGGGAGACGTGGATATTACAGTAGGGGGGGGGGGGAGAGATGTGGATATTACAGTGTGGGGGGGAGAGATGTGGATATTACAGTGTGGGGGGGGGAGATGTGGATATTACAGTGTGGGGGGGGGGGGGTGAATATTACAGTGTGGGGGGGAGAGATGTGGATATTACAGTGTGGGGGGGAGAGATGTGGATATTACAGTGTGGGGGGGAGAGATGTGGATATTACAGTGTGGGGGGGGGGGGTGAATATTACAGTGTGGGGGGGAGAGATGTGGATATTACAGTGTGGGGGGGAGAGATGTGGATATTACAGTGTGGGGGGGAGAGATGTGGATATTACAGTGTGGGGGGGAGAGATGTGGATATTACAGTGGGGAGATATTTTTTCCGAGGAACGATCCGAAGCGTGAGTTTTTTGATCCGTTGCACCCCTACTTGCTGCAGTAACTAGTTACCAAGTACAGACTTCAAATAACCAGAACATTTCTTAACAAGTCAACAATCATTAGACTGTATGATACTACAATGCTTCCACAGGGAAAGTTCAATGAATGTATGACTTTCATTGACAGACTACCTAAAACAAACTTCTCAACCAAAACAGAAACATTTAAAATAAAGTGTAATCCTTTCAATGAAAGGCCAAGCTTTCGTATAAGGCTCTGTTCACACTAGTGCGATTTCTCCTTAGTCTGCCTTCACGCTGCACTGCATGACAGTGGAAATCACATTATTCTCTATGGTCAATTCATCTACTTCAATACAACCAGTCTGTTTTTTTTTCATACGATTATAATTTTAATCGTATAATGTTATGTTCTTTGGTGAGCTTAGAACAATAGAGCTTAAAGTGATTGTAAACAACCACCTTGTAAAACAACCTATGCAGTTAAAAAAAGAAATAAAAGACAAAACATATTTGTATATATAAAAAAAGAAAACGCACAACACATTATAAATACTTTTTTTTATATATATATATATATATATATATATATATATATATATATATATATATATATATATATATATATATAAAAAAGTGATCACATTCGCTCTGTTCTCAGCTGCATAAGAGAGGAGGCGGACGAGGAGGAGGAGGAGGAAGCAGCAGCACACTGAGCTTGCCAGTGAATGGCTGTGCAGCGGGGGCATGTCAGGACAAGTCTGATCATTTGAGGAAAGCACACCCTGTTCCCAGTATAGCTAAAGAACTGACCACAGTGAGCTCCCCTGCTTAGTGTGGTCAGTTTTTTAATAGGACTGGCCAGAACACCAGGGATTTCACACAAAGGAAATGCAAAGAGAACTGGATACTTTCTCATACAGTGTACGTAATACAGCAGGAACATATCAGGAATATGAAGTGGTGGGATAACAAATGCTTTAAAGGGTCACTAAAGGAAAAAAAATTTTTTGCTGAAATGACTGTTTACAGGGTATAGAGACATAAAAGTTAACTGATTCCTTTTAAAAAAGATTACAAATAGATTAAATTCAATCATATAATGTGCCTGCAGTTTCACTTTCGGTTTCATGTTCCTGTGAACTAGAGAGACACACAGAACAAAAACAAACAAATCCAGGGCAGTGTTTTGTTTTGAAAATGAATCTGATTGGTTCTGTTAAGTTTTAGACACACAGTAATGACAGCTTAGACCACCGTGAAAAGCTCCCAGTACTGTGGTTATAAGGAGCCAGACAAGCAGGAAGTGTGGAGATCACAGCAGAATTACAGCTACTTCAAAGCAAAAATGAACAATGAGGACATGAAACCAGGACTGCAGTAAGGTAAAGGAAACTATTTAGCTAAAAAAAAAAAATTCCTTTAGTGATCCTTTAACCACTTCCAGACCTTAGGTGTTTTTCAGATTTGGTGTTTGCAAGACAAAAACAGTTTTTCCTGCTAGAAAATTACTTAAAACCCCCAAACATTATATATTTTTTTTCTAACACCCTAGAGAATAAAATAGTCGTCATTGCAATACTTGTCACACCGTATTTGCGCAGCGGTCTTACAAGCACACTTTTTTTGGAGAAAAAAAAAAACACTTTTTTGAATTAAAAAATAAGACAACAATAAATTTGGCCCAATTTTTTTATATATTGTGAAAGATAATGTTACGCCGAGTAAAATGATACCCAACATGTCACGCTTAAAAATTGCGCCCGCTCGTGGCATGGCGTCAAACTTTTACCCTTAAAAATCTCGATAGGCGACGTTTAAAAAATTCTATAGGTTGCATTTTTTGAGCTACAGAGTAGGTCTAGAGCTAGAATTATTGCTCTCGCTCCAACGATCGCGGCGATACCTCACTTGTGTGATTTGAACACCGTTTTCATATGCGGGCGCTACTCGTGTATGCGTTCGCTTCTGCGCGCAAGCTTGTCGGGATGGGGCGCTTTAAAAAAAAAAATTTCTTTGTTTTCTTATTTATTTTATTACTTTTTACACTGAAAAAAAATAAAAATAATTTGATCACTTTTATTCCTATTACAAGGAATGTAAACATCCCTTGTAATAGAAAAAAGCATGACAGGTCCTCTTAAATATGAGATCTGGGGTCAAAAAGACCTCAGATCTCATATTTAGACTAAAATGCAAGAAAAAAAAAAAATTTGAAACTGTCATTTTTTCAAATGACAAAAAAAAATAAAAATGTTTCTTTAAGAGGCTGGGCGGGACTGACGTTTTGACGTCACTTCCGCCCAGCAGAGCTATGAGGACGGGTGAAGGAGATTTTTCCTTCACTCGCAACCCCAGTGAACAGCCGAACGGACCCGATCTCCTCCGCCGCTACCGACGGCTCCGGTAAGCGGCGGAGGGCGCGGGAGAGCACCGATAACAGCGATCTCGCGGCGAATCCGCCGCGAAGACCGCCGTTATCGTGTACAGGACCGTTGGCACTAAAGATGGATACCTCGGTTGTGGCAGCAGCTGTTGCCGTTACCGAGATATCCATCTTTAAAGTGCCGACGTAAATGTACATGAGCGGGTCTGGAAGTGGTTAAGGCTGTATGCACACTGAATTTACCTAATTTTGGTATAGGCAGCTATAAGAGGTGGACCAAAATGCAAAAAATAATAATTGTGGATCTGAATAGAAATAACTTCACATCCATGTGTATGAGCCCTCAAAAAAGGTCTGTAAAACAGTGTGTGTGTATATATATATATATATATATATATATATATATATATATATATATATATATATATATACACACACACACACATACATACATACACACACACACTGTACAAACCAATAAGTCAAATTTAATTTTCACTTTTAGCTAAATACATCATTATAGGTGCATCAAAACAAACAATGATGAAAGCATTTTTCTTTAGAAAGAAGCCACATTCTGAGTAGAAAGGCCAGTCCCCTGTCTGCATGTTCCATAGTGAGACCCTTGCTGTGTGTGAGGAAGCAGTGATCTCTCTGCAGAGGTCCAAACACACACACCCTGCTAGGTCAGAGCCAAAGTTCTACAATAGGCAGGAACTTGAGCTTTGCCGATTACGGAGCTATATATTTGACCCAGTTTGGGGCATGGTGAACCTCCACTTAGAAACTACTTCTTCCACACAGAGAACAAGGGTACCACCCTTCAGCTGCTGACAGAAGACAGGCTTTTCCTCCAGGGCTCTAGAAAGAAAACAAACTGCAAGACATTAAAACACATTCTGTTTTGTTATACTTGGAATGCATTTACCAGATTTAAAAGGGGTTGTAAAGGAAATCCCCCCCCCCCCCTAAATAGCTTCCTTTACCTTAGTGCAGTCCTCCTTCACTTACCTCATCCTTCAATTTTTCTTTTAAATGTCCTTATTTCTTCTGAGAAATCCTCACTTCATGTTCTTCTGTCTGTAACTACACACAGTAATGCAAGGCTTTCTCCCTGGTGTGGAGAAAGCCTCTTGAGGGGGAGGAGCGAGCAGGAGTCTCAGGACGCCCACTAACACACAGCTCCTTTCTCTATCTGCAAAGTAGATCACGTCCTGACTATCCTGCTCGTCCCCTCCCCCCTCAAGAGGCTTTCTCCACACCAGGGAGAAAGCCTTGCATTACTGTGTGGAGTTACAGACAGAAGAACAGGAAGTGAGGATTTCTCGGAAGAAATAAGGACATTTAAAAGCAAAATGGAAGGATGAGGTAAGGGAAAGGAAGCTATTTAGGGGGGGGGGGGGGGGAATTACCTTTACAACCCCTTTAAGCTTGAGGCTGCATTCACACCTAGGCGTATATACGCCTGAAGCGCGACGCTCGTGCCGCTGGAGGGGCGAAGTTCCATTGATGTCTATGAGATGGTTCACATCTCACGCCAAACGCCGAAACGCCGAAACGCTGTACGCCTGCTGCCTGAAAACAAGTCCCAGACCCTTTTTTTCAGGCAGCTTTCGGCATAGACATCAATGTAAATCATTTGTAAAAAAAAAAAAGTTAACAAATCGCGGCAAAATACGCCGCGTTACAGTGTGAATGCACCCTAAAAGTTAAATTTAGCTTTAAATCAGTAGGACCTCTACATTGCAACTGTCACATTAAAAATGTAAAAAAAAAATAAAATAAAAAAAACACCCTGCAGGAAAAAAAAAAATAAAAACATAAAATAAAAAACACACGCCATAGAATTAGTACATACCGCCCACGAATTATGTTTTCCTGAAGGATCTCCTGAATAATATTCCCAATGTTGGACACGTTGACTTTGTTAATGAGACCATTAATTGACTTCTTTAATGCTTCCCAGCTCATTCTCTGATAAGCTAAGCTGTTGAACAAGAACAAAGTGTTAGCACACAGGAACCCAAAGTCATTGTACAATATAACCTCAGTACTTATAAAGCAGTATTGTATAGACATAGCTTGACTTGCTTACAGTTGTTACTTAAATTGTCAATACTTTAAGGGAATCTATAGTTATTTTGTACATATTGGCATTTATTATACTCACAACAAAATAACATGGTGTTATTATTTTATTTAGTGGAGTAAGTATTGCAATATTAATATTCTATAATCTCCTTTTGAATCAGCAGGTGGAGCTTTATCAGTGCTTGCAAGCAGGTGGTATGGGGTATGTAGTCTCTAGAAAGTAAAAGGAGAGTAGCTGCAGGACATGCAGGAAACACAGGAAGTTGCGGAAAACGATAGCTAGCAGACAGAACTCACAACATGAAAGGAAATTTAAATCAGACCGGCAGTCATTTTTTTTTACTTTTCTATTAAATCTTCTGCCCTTTTTGTTTTAACTCTAGATAGTAAAGCTTTTTTTTCTGCCAGTAAATACCTTATACAGCCCACTTCCCGTTTCCTGTCTGGTCATTAGCCTGAGCTCATCACATCATGCACAGCTCTCTCTCTCTCCTGAGAGTTTGCCAGGAAGGGAGGGTGAGGGGTCATAAGAGGGCCAATGAGAGCTTCAGAGCTGGAGGTGTGCCTCTGTGCTTATCCAGGAAGTGAACAGGCAGCAGCTTCAGGTGCCCGCAGTTAAAATGGATGCAGCCAGACTCAGTGGGGGGAGATTTCTGGAGCATATTTGTCAAGTACAGAATTACAGTATATATAAAATAATATGCAAAGTGGTTGGAGGGAAGCTTAAGAATGGCAAAGATGTTTTTATTACAAATTATGTGAGCAAACTGCAGTTCCTCTTTAAGCTTATATTGGATTGCAATAAAAACTACTGCTTGTGTTGCCATTCAATGCTGATGTTATAAAATGAAAAAGTGTATGCTATAGCCATGGAACTCATTTAAAAAACAAGCAATCACTAAATAAATGGACACTGGCCCACCCTTTAGCCCCGTACACACGATCGTATATCTGATGGAATCTAATCCGATGGATTTTTTCGTCGGATATCCGATAAAGCTGACTTTCATCAGTCTTGCCTACACACCATCAGTCAAAAATCCGACCGTGCCAAAACGCAGTGACGTAAAACACTACGACGTGCTGAGAAAAATTAAGTTCAATGCTTCAGAGCATGCTTCGACTTGATTCTGAGCATGCGTGGATTTTTGACTGATGGACTTCCACACAGACGATCGTTTTTTTCCCCATCATTTTTTTTATCCATAGGAAATATTTAACAAAATGTTCTATTTTTTTTACACCGATGGAAAAAAGACCGATGGGGCCCACACATGATCGGTTTCTTCGATGAAAACAGTCCATCGGTCTGTTTTCAACAGACAAACCGATCGTGTGTACAGTGCTTTAGAGGCAGGGACTGATGGCTAGCACTACATGCAGGAGAAACCAACAAAGGAGCAGAATGAAGTGTCGACCACTAGACCCACCACGGGCCACTCCTACAATCCATGCAGCTCCAACATACACACAACCATAACTACAACTTATCATCCTTACAGACCATGAGCACAACACTAAAGCCATTGAATGACTCCCATAATAATACTATTATAGTAAGGGAGTAATCACTGTTATATTTACTCAGGAAATGACCTCCCCAGTATCAACCATTACTAAATAGTAAAATCATCATTTGTTAAAGCACATGAACAAACGTTGGGCCGTACCAATGCTCGGAGTTTAAAACATCTCTAACTTTGCAGCGGTCGGTTAGATTTAAGACTAATGGGTCAAGCATAGGGCTACAGCAAATTTCTCTCTGTCTTTACTGAATAAAATGTAAAGAATGAATGAACCAAAATTTTTGCAGTTTGTATATGCTGTGTAAAAAGTGTATTTTCTTCTATTTTCTTCCAACTTAAAAATTGTTTTTCGGGTAAACTCCCGCTTTAACATTAGATTGAGGCTCATTTTGTCAAGGGGAATCGGGTGTTTTTTTTTAAATCGAAGCAGTACTTACCGTTTTAGAGACAGATCTTCTCCGCCGCTTCCGGGTATGGGCTGCGGGACTGGGCGTTCCTATTTGATTGACAGGTTTCCGACGGTCGCATATATCGCGTCACGAGTAGCCGAAAGAAGCCGAACGTCAGTGCGGCTCTATACGGCGCCTGCGCACTGACGTTCTTCTACTTTCGGAAAATCGCGACGCGATGTATGCGACCGTCTGAAGCCTGTCAATCAAATAGGAACGCCCAGTCCCGCAGCCCATACCCGGAAGCGAAGGAGAAGATCTCTCTCTAAAACGGTAAGTACTGCGTCGATTTAAAAAAAAACACCAGATTCCCCTTCACAAAATGAGCCTCAATCTAATGTTAAAAATTAAGTTTTTGGGTGAACCTCCACTTTAAAGTGATTTGTAAAGTCTTGTTTATTTTTTTAAATAACTAACATGGTATACTTGCCTGCTCTGTGCAGTTGGTTTTGCACAGGGCAGCCCAGATCCTCCTTTTCTCGGGTTCCTCTTTGCTGCTCCTAGCCCCTACCTCCTGTTAAGTGCCGCGTCACAGCTCCGTGTGTCCATTCAGACACCGAGCTTCCGTTCAGCCCCACCCCCTCTCTCCTGATTGGCTGACTTTAATTGACAGCCGCAGGAGCCAATGGTGCCACTGCTGTGTCTCAGGTGTCTGATGGGGCTCAGGTAAGTATTAGGGGGGTGCTGGGGAGGCTGCTACACACAGAAGGTGTTTTAGCTTAATGCATAGAATGCATTAAGATAAAAAAAACTTCTGACTTTAAAGGAGAAGTATGGGTTTATTTTTTATTTTAGTTTTATACTCACCTCGGTGGATTGAGCATCAGACCGATGCTCCATCTGTCCCCCGCCGTCTGTGCACTGAGAACAGAGCCACCGAACATCGCCGCTGGCTCGGTTCTCACAGATCCCCGAGAGGAAAGAGGCTGACTGTCTCTTTCCTTTTTATTTGAGCGCTGAGCCATGAAGGGGCATGGAGAGGCTGTCTCAGCGGCTCGCCGATACGCTGAGACTGCCATCAATCAGGGCAGCTGGCGGATCCCGACTTGGGAAGTCGTGATGACGCGCTGCCCTGACTGATGGCAGTGATGTCAACAGAGAGTGGACTTCAGACCGCTTTCCGCTGAAAACGGGTCACAGGAGTGCAAATCGAGTTGCACTTCTGTGACCCAGAGGAGAAGCCCAGCCGGAAAAGCACAGGCTGGACTTTAAACTAATTTAAAGTGGAAGAGTAGTCAAAACCTAACTAATGCTAAACCTACTCTCAGCCACATTCTAATCCAAATCTAACCCTGTAAAGAAAAAAAAATATTCTATACTTACCTGTTCTGCAGCCGCTGTGGTCTCAGCAGTGGCTTCAGTGTGTAGGAGAGGCAGCCGACAATGGAAACGCCCCAAAGTAACTCCATGGGTGATGTAATTTCCCAGCCATTGTCAGTTCTCTCCTGCACACAGCATCCACCACTGGAAACCAGATCGGAGCGGCTGCAGAACTGGCAATTATAGAGATATTTCTTTACAAGGCTAGATAGATTAGGCTTAGAATGTGGCCGAGAGTAGGTTTAGCATTAGGTTAGGTTCTCTTGGCCTGTGCCCCCGAAGACATCATTGATGACAAAACGTGTCGGAAGTGGCCTGTGATGACATCACGCACACGTCGCTGACTTTTGCAGCTATACATGAGTGAACAGCTTGCTGAAAGTTTAATCTGTGTTGCATACAATCTGTATTGATTACAAGCCATGTGGAGGCAATTCTTACTACTTTTATTAAAAGCTTGATGGGCATCACTATGGCAGTCTATTTTTTGTACTTCTTTGAGCTACACACTGGGATTTGTGGCTGAGTGACAACCTCTTTTTATTAGATGAGCTGCTCTTACTGCCATAACACATGAGCATACAAACATTATAACTTATGGACCAACACATTTGGCAAGATGCGCATGTCGAGTGTTTCTTGCTTGTGACGGATCCTTTTCTCATCTGCATTTCACAATGCACTTTCTGGATGGTTGGAAGTCAGTTTAATCTATTTAAAAAGGATTGTTTGAAAGTTATATGAACTTTTACACATCGATTTGCAGGTGTGTGCTCTTTACAGGCTGATTTTTGTGCACACATACTTTGGCACGTTCGCAAGTTATTTGTATGGATTTGTAGATTGCATTTTTACAGGTCATTTTTATGCACAATCACTATTGCAACATTTGCAATTTAGGTTTATAAATGTATTTAGTATTAGCGCTGCTTATAATAGTTTGGTTTTTACTAAACGTCCACTTTAAACCAAAACTGAAGCTTCCTCTAGTGTTCCTTTCTTCAGAGCATAGCTACTTTCTTACAATGTGCGCCACGTCATTCCATGAAGTTAACATGCCACCAGCTGTGACGGTTTTGTTTAACTCCTGTTCACTTTCCACCCACCTCTAACCTCAATTAAAGCTTTAGCATAGAGACAAGCCTTGGTCATTGAATTTCTTTTCTTTTATCCTATAATGCATCCAGCCTCCTCACTGCGAGTTAACTGAAATAAGACATAGGTCTATGTGGAATGTTTAGAAAAGGTATTGTATTTTTTTTTTGTGAAAAAAGCAACGCTTACAACGAATATGTATGCCTCATACAGGGTTGGAATTCAATCTTTATATTGTTAAAAATATACAGTGTTCTGTCTTAATCTTCATACCTGCTCTCGCCGAGAACCTAGTCACATTCTAACCCACACTTTATTGCTACAATTCCTTTCCTGCACCTTGCTTCTCTTGTGTATGTTCTCGCCGAGAACCTAGTCACCTTCTAAACCACACTTTATTGCTACAATTCCTTTCCTGCACCTTGCTTCTCTTGATGTGTATGTATATGAAAGCATCCTTTTAGAAATACACCTACGGCTGCATTATGTAAATCAGTCCACAGCTTTAGACATTCCTTGCACACATGAGATCCATAAGGCCTGGCTGCTTGGCCTATAATGGACTGGTTGCCAAGAGAGGCCTTCCGCCTGGGAACCAGAAATCCTCTTTCATCCTACTTTGCTCTGCTACATTGGTCCTACACTGATCCTACATTGGTCCTACATTGATCCTACATTGGTCCTACATCCATCCTACTTTCATGAACAGGATACTACTTTGATCCGACTTTGTGATAGTCTGACTTGTTCTTTGACCAATCAAAACAATCCCAGAGTGAGATAAATTCCTTTTACAGCTGCTGTAATCACAAGTCGGATGTCAAAAGTCAGATGGTTAGGACAAGGCTCCTACTTTGGTCCGACTTCAATGATATTCAATGGGCTGAAGTAGGATCAATGTAGGACCAAAGTAGTACAGGGAGCATTTTCAAAGTCGGACCGACTTGTGTAGGACCAGTTAAGACAGCTCTCATAGGGAAACATTGATTTTCACACGTCATGCTACATGAGCTCCCAATGTAGGACCGTTGTCGGACAAGTGTGAACCCAGCCTCACTTGGTAACCAAATTACTGAAGACCAGTAGCAAAATCAGCAGTGCAGACTTTGTCTATATCCTCAGCTTTGCAGGAAATTTCTGAGGCTCATTTTACAGTTAAAGCCTCATTCTTGCACTAAAGGTTCAATAAAGTGGTTGTAAACCTCAGACATGAAATATGCACAAAGCATATCACTCTATAGTGTGTACTTGTCTCAATTAAGAGCACTTACAGTGGTGTTCAACCCAATATACAACTAGGTATTAAACTAAAGACCACCCCAGCATCCCCTAGTTTTTGTGTAATTAATATATATATTACAGGGGTTGACAAATTTGCTTGGAATCTAGGAGCCAGGTAAAAAAGTTAGGAGCCAGAAAACGCACCCCGTCCCGACGAGCTTGCGCGCAGAAGCGAACACATACGTGAGCAGCCTCCGCATATGTAAACGGTGTTCAAACCACACGTGAGGTATCGCTGCGATTGGTAGAGCGAGAGCAATAATTCTAGCCCTAGACCTCCTCTGTAACTCAAAACATGCAACCTGTAGATTTTTTTAATCGTCGCCTATGAAGATTTTAAAGGGTAAAAGTTTGTCGGCATTCTACGAGCGGGCGCAATTTTAAAGCGTGACATGTTGGGTATGAATTTACTGGGGATAACTTTACTGTTGTCTTAATTTTTTTATGAAAAAAAGTGTCATTTTTTCACAAAAAAAGTGCGCTTGTAAGACCGCTGCGCAAATACGGCGTGACAGAAAGTATTGCAACGGTCGCCATTTTATTCTCTAGGGTGTTAGGATAAAAAATATATATAATGTTTGGGGGTTCTAATTAGAGGGAAGAAGATGGCAGTGAAAATAGTGAAAAAACAACATTAGAATTGCTGTTTAACTTGTAATGCTTAACTTGTAATACCAACGGCCACCACCAGATGGCGCCAGCTCACATCTGGTGGTAATAACTTGTAATACCAACGGCTCACCACCAGATGGCCCCAGCTCAAAAAAAAAAAAAAAAAAAATTTTTTTTTTTTTTTTGCCCCCTTCCAATTCAAGTCGCCAGGACCCTATTTCTAGTCGCCATGGCGACCTGGCGCCCGGGATTTGTCGAGCCTTGATATATTAATATATATATATATATATATATATTTTTATATTATTTTTTTTTTTCCCTTACCCTTTTTGAAGTCTAAAAAGGTATACTTTCGTCCTAACCTCGCTGCGGCGAAGTTACGCAATTCCTTCTTCTGCCTCAAGCCCTCCTTCTTCCCCTCGTCATCCTTCTGGGACCTGTGTGTGTCTCCCAGAAGACGACGAGACCATTCAGAAAGTGACTCGCGCATGCGCAGTAGGAAACCGGCTGTGAAGCCTAAAGGCATCACTGGCGGTTTCCTTTAG